>NC_133654.1:148634350-148963776 GCF_009905375.1 Apium graveolens | reverse complement strand
AGTCTTAGTACTATACGGTCATAACACATAATTTGGTGGCGTCCCACCAGACCCTTTTGTCACATAGACAAATGGTCAGTTCATATGCATTGTTTGCCCCAATCACCCAAAAAAAAATCACCGAGGAAAGAAATAATATTCGGATAAGAAATTCACAAATAGAAAGGAAAGAATCTGATTTGTAAGGAGATCAACGGAACCCTAAGTAGCTTACCTCGGGTTCACAACTTTCTCACAAGAAAGATAAACAACTTATAGAATAAGAAACAATTACTCTAGAGATGAAATACCTTTCAAGGAAGGAAATAAAAGAGTTCAAAGATATCACCTCCCGTTCTAATCCACATTCACTACCAAACTTAGTCGTCATAACAGCCCCTGACTATTATCACGCTATCCGAACTTACCAAGGTCCAATAACATTCCTTGACACAGAAAATGCGATATCTAGAAATAACATTGGCGTCTTCTCAACTGACACAACAAGAGCCCGCTCAATGATGAATCTTCGCAATCAGACTCGTTTTCTCGAGGGAAAAACTAGAAATCTCTATAAAACATTACTAATAATACATATGCGAAGAATATGTACTCTAGGTTAGGGGAGTTCCAGTCAATCCTTAATAAACGTCAGGGTTACGTCTCTGAAACCCTTGACTAAACTCATAGACTCACTCCTCTGATTGAGTTGCTGACTTACATCTATCTACAAACCTTTCTTCACTCTTTTCATTCTACCCATAACCTAAATCAGGGACTCAAACCTGTAGCTCTGATACCAACTGTGATGGCCTCAACCCCGGGGTCAGGAGTTGACGTCATCAACAACAATAATAATGAACACAATATAATCCAAATCACTAATTATCCATAACCACGACCCCTTTACCAAGACCTTTTCTAGGTTTAAGTATGACTTAGGTTACTCAACTAAAACAACCCAAATTACCTTACACAATCCTGGCCACTAATTTAACACAGCAACTCAAAAGACCTCATCTGGTTTGAACACAACTACCTTAAAGGAGCCTGACATGAAAGGAGCTGGAACTCTGCCATGATTACCGCTCAAGAATCTTCTAGGTATCTGCAATCCATATAAAATATTCTGCAAGGGTGAGCAATTGCTTGCTCAGCAGCACCACTATATGAATAAAAAGTAAAACAGTTTATGATAAAGTAGTGATTGGAACAGAGCTGTAATCATGATATCAACATTATGTAATGAAAATCAGAGATAACTGGATATCACTAACTAGCATGCTTCATCAAAACAACGTAGCAGTGTGCTGTAAAAAATACCAGAGTCCAATTTTAACATGCTAATCACATTTATAAAACCGCTGTATCAACTACTCATGCCCTTACGGGAATCACAAATCCAAATCAGATACGTAGCGGATATGTGAAGACAAGGGATCAGGCTATCAACACCAGACGGCTCCAACTGCAATCTCATTTACCTGTTCTGGAACTCAGAGACTAGCTAGGTCTTTGACCTGCTGGACTAATCGGTTATACAGTGCGCGCAACCAAATTATCCTCTTACGCCACCTCAATAGGCCTGATCGTTTTATCCAGTTTTTAAAATCACTTTTACCTATCTCTTTTCAAAATCAATTATGTTACAGCACACTATTCAAATCCTCTTTTCATTTTAATCACATTTAGAGATAGGTGTTTTCAGAAGTTACTTTTCCCCAAAATATAATTTTAAACAATATTTCAAATACGGGGGATACGTAACTTAAAACGTTTTTGTTCCATTATGAAAGTAAAACATTTAGTTATTCATACGTACTGAACCATAAAAGAATGGTCAGGGGTACTTGCCTTGCAGAGCTTTACCACTATGACTGATTGACCTTGGACTAACTTGGACACTCGGCTTTATCGCCTTACTATAAGACTATCCTGGATCCGACTTCAACGTTCAGGTCCTTCGCTTGGAACCTCGCTACGCTTGTCGACTGATCACTAGGTTATCTTTAGTTCGACTTCAATTCTTGAGTCCTTCGACTAGAACCTACAGAGCCGAAATACCCTATGTTAGACGACTAGGTATGCTTGACATATCATCGACACCAATTCTACCTAACTGTACTCGAACCCGACTCGTAATTATACATATTATAATAATACACACAACAATTAGGGTTCACGTTCTCAGAAATCAGTTCGGTGTTCATTTTTAAAAAATACGTATAGTCGTCATTTTATGAAATTAGGGTTACTGGATTTTAACAGAACATTCACCATAATATACAATCAGGTTTCCCACAAAATATATGTATATACTTATTTATACTCACTCGACGTTCCGACAATTACAGGGTCTGTCCTGAATTTTCGAATTTAACTTCCAAAAATTCGGCAGCACCTCCTCTGTTTCTCGGACTACCCGTCGAACAACTCGACGTCAAATCACAAACACAACCAATCAATTCAGTCCAAACCAATCACGCAATCCACATTTCACAATTTCCCAACCACTGTTTTAAATCAACTAATTATTATTATATCTTTTATTTTTATTCATATTTTTATATTTATTTATTTTAAAATATTAGGACTCAGAATTATATCATCACCGTCCACCGTCCCCTCGTCGAAATTCACGCGGACGGTGATAAAATTTCACAGGTACCCGATTAATTCTCGGGTTTCCAACGCGAAATTTCGCCGATAATTGCTAATAATTCTCTGATCGCGATAAAATTTATTTCACAAAGTCAATCAGCTAATTTCTACAGAAAATTAAATGGAATTTCCCAGCAAAACAATTGAACCAAAACATCATAACCAAAAAAACACACGCCACGCACGAGACTCGCATCCAGTCGCCTAGCCGGAAAATAAACCGCCAGCAACTGGAACCATCACAGACCAGGAAACAAAGCAACTACTGAACACACATATATACTACCCATATGTGCGTATATATACGTTAACCAACAAAACGGAATTGAAACCAGGAACCGTGGCCGGAAAAACCGAGGCGGCAGTCGGACTTACCAGAGATGGAAGGAAGATAAGCGAAGACAGAGAGGAGAAAAGAGAGACTGCAGAGAGAAACCGAGAAACAAGAGAGATTAAAAAAACCGAGGGGATTGAACAGATAAGAACGAGAAATTGATATTGCTTCCGGGAAGAAAAAGAAAAAAAAACAGGCTATATTGATCTGCCACCTCTCTCTCAGGAAATATAAGGAAGACACGTGTCTAAAACAAAACTGACACATATAATAGGATAGTCACGAAAACTTTGCGCCCCGATTTACTCCAATATTTGATTTTTAACAAATAATTTGCGGGGAATAAAGATCCAAAAATTCACCAAAATAGTTTTAAAATTATATAAACATCCCCAAGTTAATAAAATATGAATTTCATTATTTTTAGATAAATTTTGAAACGCGATTGATACCTGCATTTTACAATTAACGAACCGAGCTGTACTTAAAATAAATTCAGAAAATCACGGAAATAGTCTTAAAATGTTAGAAATATCCCGAAGTTGACAAAAACATAAATTCCGAAATTTTAAAACAATTTTTAAAATGCACTTTATACCCGCTTTTTAACAATTAACGAAACAAGACGCATGTGAAATTAATCCTGAAAATTTCCAAAATAATTTTAAAATTCTCAGAATACTACGAACTTAATAAAATATAAGTTTTATAATTTTTTGAAGATTTCCATAATTAAATATGGATTTTACTATTAAACACACTCAGAAAATCATTTAAAAATAAATAATTAATGAAATATTGATTTCTCAATTTTATAAAGTCCTGAAAATAATTATTGAAATTATAAAGTCATAAAAACAATTTTAAAGACAATCCAAGTATTTATGGAAATAAAACTGCAATAACACCATTTTTAACAATGATACAAAATCATACAATTCATTAATTAACCACACAATTCAATTCCATACACTAGTAATCACATACACATAGTGACAGAGTAATAACCCACTGACTGAACCCACACAATCATTTTATTTAATTATTTATTCCATAATTATACATCTAAATAATAAATAAAATATACGGGTCGTTATATCTACCTCTCATTTTTCCAGGAAGGATCCTGCCTCTCTTATTCTCTATTTTCTCTCAATCATTTCTCTTATTCTCACATGAAAGGCTCAAATTTTGTTTGACCTACAGAAATAAGAGGTGGCTGAGATGAGTTTATCTGTGACCACATGATTAGGGGAAATACATATAGGTCTAATCATACTTATTTCATCAGAAGAGTGAGTTCATAAACATCTGTGACTAGGGTCACAGTTTGACTCACAGATTGCTCTGTGGTTTTGACAGTGTGTTGTCCTCCACTTATAGTGGGAACTTCCAATTGGATTGGAGGGGATTAGACTGGGTTACTGTCATGTGCACTAGCCTCAAACCCTTGTATGTCTTGCAACATACTGGCACTTGAATGTGCTATGCTTGCCTTTCTTATGACATTATCATAGGCAATTGTACTTCTAGCTTTGACTGCTAAGGCAGCTTCTGCTAGAGTTGTGAGGGGAGTTGTTCCTTCTTGAGGAACCTCCAATTGAATTGGAGAGGATTTAGATAGCTCCCCCTCATGAGTACTACCCTCAAACCTATCAGTCTGTTAAGACTGTTTTGCACATGAAAGTGCATTAGTGATATTCATGAAAATCTGATGAGTTTTTCATGTTAGTGATACCATATTTCTTTTCTCAAACAACAAAACAACTGAAGAACATTTTGGGGTTCTGTCTTTTTGTAAAACAGGTTCCTTTTGAGAGTTACTTGAGTGGGATTGTGTTTGAGTTTGTGTTTGTGTTGCTGTGCCTGGGTGGACTGTAATTTGGTTTTGAAATGTTTTAGCTGCAGTTTTAGCACTAATACATATGGATTGATGATCTGAATTCCCTGTTGTTGTCTGAGTAGATTGTGTTGGACCTGCAATGCATTAAACAAATATATCTTTTTGGAGTTCCATTAGATGAATACATTGCAAGATATTTTAGTTGCAAGCATTATTGCAGAGAAGACAATATTCAATACAATTATAAGCACATAGTAATCATTACACAAACAAGAGAATGCTAGAGAAGAATTTGAATTTTCATTAATAATGGAAACAAAGTACATTAAGACATAGATTTAAACAAGTAAATCCTAATCCTAACTACTCTAGTTTGGACTTCTTTTTCTCTGCCTCAAACCTCCTTGCCCTGCGCTGGTAAGCTCTGGACATGGAGTGTGCAAGAGAAATGATTCTCTCCTGCAACTCCAAAACAGCAAGGCGTTGTTACTCAACTACTCTTGCACGTCTCTCTTGCTCGAGAGAGACTTCCATCTCAAAGAAAATGATGCTGAGTTGATCATCCCATGAGAGTTCATCAAAGACTGGGGCATTCATTTGAGTGAGAGAGAGAGAGAGATGAACAGGAGGTGAGTTTGAAATTAGATGTTTGTTGAGAATAGGAGAGTGATGAATGATAAAGAGTGAAGCGTTTTAATTTATAGAGGTAGTAAAGATAGAAACCAATAGACTCTTGAGTTGCCCGGATAATAAGAGTAATAATCACATAAGCATATTTGACAGTTAGAAATGACTAGTTACTATTCCCCATGCAAGTACTCAAGAATATTAGTTCACTATTTAGAATAACTGTTCGCCATGCAAATAAGCAAGTACTCCCTACATAAAAGTAACTTCTCCTATCAGCATATAGTCAAATAATTTAACCATTAACAATTATCTCAAAACATCAGATATAAATTACTAGTCTACTTCCATTAGACCAACATAAAAAAATAAGCATGTAAATATGTCAATCAGTCAGAGTAATTATAGACAAGGTATGTCAAAAGTATTTTGTTGAACATAATTTATAAATTAAATTATATCAGTTTTTCATACTTTTTGCTTCTTTTGATCTGCTATTTATTAACTTCATATCGTGAGGATATGAATTAATAAATATTCAGTTTACTTAGAATTTTGAAAAATTCCAAGTTAAAATAATCGAGAAGTCTGGGAATTTATAGTAAAAGTAGATAAATTGTCGAGAACTCAAAAATAGACATTTGGAGTTGTCTATCGAGAAGTCATTTAGAGAAATGAAGTACATAACGAGAAGTCATTTTAAATTACTCTTATAGAGAACTCAAAAATGACTTATCGATAAGTCATTTTAAATTAACAACTAAGCAGTTTACTCAGAATTTAAAAAATTCCAAGTTAAATGAATTTAAAAAACAAATATGCAGAGATTTCTGAAATATTTATAATTCATATTTCAGTTAATTTCATATTTAATCAAATTAATTTTGATTTACTGGAGATTAATCTGCTGCAAAACATTAGCTGAGTTCTTGCCTTAGGATGAAGAATTGAGCATTCCAATTTCACTTACAAGTCTAGTGAAAGTTGCTTCATCCAAAGGTTTAGTAAAAATGTCAGCTAGTTATTTTTCTGTTGGTACAAAAATAAGCTCAATGGTACCATTAGTAGCATGTTCTCTAATAAAATGGTACCTCTCATCAATGTGTTTTGTCCTAGAATGATTTACTGGATTAGCTACTATAGATATAACACTATTATTATCACACATGATAGGAATTTTGTGTAACACTAGGCCATAATGTATTAGATGATTTATAATCCAAAGCACTTGAGCACAACAACTTTCTGCAGCTATGTATTCAGCTTCAGCTGTAGAAGTTGATACAGATTTATGTTTCTTGTTGTACCAAGATACAAGTCTTTGTCCAAGAAATTGACAGCTTCCACTGGTACTCTTTCTGTCAACCCTGCATCCAGCAAAATTTGCATTTATGTATCCAACAGCTTCAAAACCAGTTCCCTTAGGATACCATAATCCCAAGTTTGGAGTTCCCTTCAAATATCTGAAAATCCTCTTTACAGCCATCAAATGTGATTCTCTTGGATTGGCTTGAAATCTTGCACATATACATGTTGCAAACATGATGTCTGGTCTACTTGCTGTTAAGTAAAGCAATGATCCAATCATCCCTCTGTAGCTTGAGATATCTACACTCTTGCCCTTTTTATCTTTATCCAACTTTGTTGTAGTAGACATAGGTATAGATGCATGTGAACAATCAATCATTCCAAACTTTTTCAAAAGATCCTTGACATATTTAGTTTGGCTGATGAAGATACCATCACTTCTTTGGCTGACTTGAAGTCCAAGGAAGTAACTCAGTTCTCCCATCATACTCATTTCATATTCACTTTGCATAAGCTTGGAGAATCTTTGGCACAGCTTCTTATTAGTAGAACGAAAGATGATATCATCCACATAAATCTGAACTATGATCATATCTTCACCATGTTTCTTGTAGAAGAGAGTCTTGTCTATGGTTTCTCTAGTAAAACCATGCTTCAATAGGAAATCTGACAGTGTGTCATACCAAGCTCTAGGTGTATGTTTTAGTCCATAAAGAGCCTTGAGTAATTTATACACAAAATTTGGGAATTTTGGATCCTCAAAGCTAGGAGGCTGTTGCACATAAACTTCTTCTTCTAGCTCACCATTCAGAAAGGAACTTTTGACATCCATTTGATACACTTTAAAATTTGAATGTGTAGTAAATGCTAGAAAAATTCTTATAGCTTCAAGTCTTGCAACATGAGCAAAAGTTTCATCATAATCAATCCCTTCTTCTTGTGAGTAGCCTTTTGCAACCAACCTTGCTTTATTTCTGGTAACTATACCATTTTCATCCATTTTGTTCCTGAACACCCATTTTGTTCCAATAATGCTTCTGTTCTTTGGTGCAGGAACTAACTCCCAGCCTTTGCTTCTTTCCAACTGATTCAGCTCTTCCTGCATGGCAGATATCCAGTCAGGATCCAACAAAGCTTCATCAATTTTCTTAGGTTCTACTTGAGACAGAAAACATGCATGTAGGCACTCATTAGCTGTTGCACTTCTATTCCTCACACCAGTAGTAGGATCATCAATAATTGCTTCTCTGGAGTGACTTCTATCCCACTTTCTTGTGTGAGTTTGTTGACTTGTGCCTTCATCATTTTCTCCATTATTGTTATGACTGGTAGATCCTTCCTCTCTCTCTCCCCCTAAGTTTGTGCCATCAAATTCAGGTGTTTGAGATAGGCTTTCATTCCCATGATTTTCCTGTTCAGTAGACTATTCATTTATCATTTGTTGTGCATTAACTTCATCTTCTCCATCAGAATCACTATCAATGTTGAGGTTTTCAAATGCAAGTGTTTCAGCTTCATTATCATCAAGGCATTCCAAGCCTGGACACTTGTCATCATCAAAGGTCACATCTGTGCTTTCCATAATCTTCTTTTGATCAATCACATAGACTTTGTAGGTTGTTCTTTCTAGTGAATATCCCATAAAAAATTGCTTCAAAAACCTTTGAGTCAAATTTTCCCACATATTCAGAGTTGTCTTTCAAAATGTAACACTTGCTTCCAAACACATGAAGATGCTTTACAGTAGGATTTCTCTTGGACATGATTGAGTAGGATGACTTGCCATGTGCATTATTAATGAGATATATGTTCTGAGTTATAACATGCAGTATTGACAACCTCTTCCCAGAAACTTATTAGCAACTTGGCATCTTGTAGCATTGTTCTAGCAGCTTCAACCAATGTTCTATTCTTTCTCTCAACTACTCCATTTTGTTGAGGTGTCCTGGCAGCTGAGAATTCTTAAACAATGCCTTTGCCTTTGCAGAATTCACTTAATGTAATATTTCTGAATTATGTTCCATTGTCACTTCTCAGTCTTTTCACACAATTGTAGTCACACCCCCAACTTAACAAACAAAATATATAACTATTACAATATTTAAAAGAAAGTAAATATAACCGAATCCAAGATCTTACAGTTTAGGGTTTGGAACAGCCCAACACTACCATCTATTACAACTGATTTTAATATCGAGTCCTCACACAAAACTATCTCTTATTCTACCTGAGCTCGGACATACGCATCGGCGTCACAGGTCTTACGTGCTGTCTGCTTGAATCTAACCATAGCTGCTAGCTGTAATATCATGGTTAAAGCAAGGAGTGAGCCAAATGCTCAACAAGTGCTAAACAATACGGTACAAAACATAAATCGAGATATTAAAGAATGACATTGTGAAGATATAACTAATAATAACAAGAGATGAAGTTTTGGGTGACGACATCATTTGCTTGAATCAAAACATTTTCAAAATTATATCTTAATCAAAAACATTTTATGACGCTACGGATTACAGCCGGTGATCAGCCGAGAAGTAATCCCGAACCTCGCTGGGTTCTAAAACATTAATGGGATCCCTAGGCAACTTTTAAGCCTACAATATAAGTGTGGAAAGGACTCGCGTCTCAGTCCAGATCCACTATTCAAAGAAAACATTTATCCCCCTTTGGGACTGAAAATCCACATTTTAATCATTTCAAAAACTGATGCCGATTTATAACAAAATCTCTTAAATAGTAAACATTTTTAACAAGGGATTATAGATCAACTTTGAAACACTGGAAATATGTAACCAAATTCCAGGGCCATGATCCACTAGACTTTACTATATTAGGGTAATTGAAAGGTTTCCATATACAAGAACTTTGACAAGGAGATTTAGCAAGGCTATTGGATAATATGAAAGAGTAATGCCAAACTAGGCTTAAAGCAATGGTTTTCGATAAGGTACAAGTACTAGAACATCAAGAAGATAAGCTTCATGAATACTAGGGGTGTTAAGGTATGAAGAAAATGATCTTTAGCTCAAGGTATATCAGGATTATCGAACTTTAGGGTAAGAAAAAGGGTTATCAATCAATTAAGAACAACTTTTAAAGAATAACTGGTTTTTAGGTATCAAGGTACAGTTTCTATTGGAGTTCAAGCATCAGGGTGAGATGTCGATATTTTGGGAATCAATAGCATGTTAATCAAGAGAATCAATCAAATATTATATCAAATCTTTATTTTATCATGGCATTCCAATTGCTTTGATATACTAGCGTGATACGACATTTGATCTACTTGCAATATGTACTTGAGGGTTCATGGCATTTCTATATAATACGAAGATAGATTTACGAATCACTTGGTTCAAGTATATCAAGATAACTTAGGATACTCGCATCATATATATAGGAACTAATTATCACACATTTGCAGTGTAAATGAAAAACAGGTTAAATCACTTGCCTTGAGAAAGGCTGGTCTGGTCTGGCTGCTAGGAGCAACTGAAAGCTTTACTCGTCCTTTATGGCAAGTTTACCCTCATCTCGAGATCCTACATAAATAATAATAACCTCATTATAATATATTCTCACCAACTCAACCTATTTACAATTCGAAATTAAACACAAATGGTACTTAGGCCTATATGTACGCAATTTATAATCACCTTATAAATACAATAGTACACATAGCCACATATAATCACATACCATATTTTAATATCAAATAATATCACACACACCATAATGCAACACTAGGCTTGGATGATCTCGATCCCCAACTAAGTCACTTGATCGCTAAACTAGACAAAGTCTCCAAATTTTAGCCTCGTAACTCGATGTGCCTTTACTAAACTATCCAAAACCTATTGACCCTCACTTGGGCCTTTTGCTCTACTGGCTTTATAATATCTTGCAACCATAGTGGTCAACCTAGGTCTCACTCATAAGTGCTCTAAAACTAGGTGATAAGTGAAAGTGCTCACTAAGGTAAATTTCAGAATGACATCTATGGTTTCTTGAGTGCATTAGACACTCTTACACTACAAGTTTACCTCCAAAACTTCTACACTAGACTCTTCTGACCATGAGGCATCTTCCAAACTCGATGTGGCTCAATGGCCTAGCTTGGACCTCCTTGGGCCTAAGCTTAAAGTCCATGGTTCCCCTGTTTTTCTGGGCAGAAAACGCCCTGACTCAAATCTTATGAAATATGGCTGGAAAAACTCCTCTGACACTCCCTCTAACTAAGGCCCAACAGGGCCTAATGAGGGCCTACCCATGACATGGTCAAAACTTCCTATTTCTAAGTTGCAACAAAACTGTCCCCTACTGGACAGATTTTGTGATTCCACTCGTGCACCCAACCAAACGACTTACAAACCTCCAAAAAACACCTAAAACCTCTTATATACTCATTCAAAACTTCCCCATTAACTAGTGCATCAAATCTGGAAAAATACAAACACTAACTAATCCCTTTCCACCTTAACTCCCACTTAATAACCCAGCATCCAACCCTTACCAAAGCAAACCTAGTGCATTAATGTCCTAAAATAGTGCCTCAACAGGAGGGGAGATCATCCATGCCCAAGAACAACAACATGCAACTAAAAAATATAACATGCTACTCATGGAAACACTTAACAAGATTTCGGCTAAAGCATAAAGTTTAAATGCTTGCAAATTCGACTTGTACCTATTACTCATCCTTAATATTCATGAAATATATCTTCTCTTAACTATTAATAAGAAATTTATCATGGAAACAATCTATTTTAAGCACACATATTTTGAATTTATAGATTTTTAAACATAACAACATGATTTCGAAAAGAGTAGCATGCAAAACATGCTTGATCATCATTTTAACATCTTAAAACTAGCATGCATGACTACACATGATTATATAATGAAATTTCAGTAGCATGCAAAGGATTTTAAAGTATGGTTTCTCCATAAAACACCTAGTTAACACATATATAAAATATATCTCATAGAGAGCCCTTGAATTCACAAAAATCAAGAGTTTCTCTTTGGAGATCACACAAGAACTACACATGCAACCATTAAACTTCAAATCCCAAGTCACAAAACTCTTGGGAAGTATATGAAATGAATGTAGGTAGAAGATTTAAACTAGGGAAGATGAGAAATGGAATGAAAAATGAAAGGGAGTGGGGGATGGGGGGCTTCGGCCGAGAGCAACAAGGGAGGGAGGGGAGGAGAGAAAAATGAGGTGTGTTGGAGTGTGGAGTGAGTGAAAATGACTTCTCCCACTTGGTTTTTGGTTTTATGCTTTTGGGTTGACAAAATAATGAGTGGAAGTGAGAATGTACAAAAATAACCTCTAGCTAAAGTTAGGTCATTTTGCATGCAAGGTTAGTGTGGTAATTTGATAATCAACAAATGAGTTAGTGGGTTTGGAAAGGTCTTCTTTTCCCTTTGAGAGAATAGAAGGGTGATTTACATGCAAGGGCTTCTATGTAATTTACTAATTATAACAAATAAAATTTGTAAAGATTTATTTTTATAAAATAAAATACAAGTTCAAAAATTATGAAATTTATACCATAAAATAACTTGGATTTTTAGAAATTTTATAAAATCACTTTTGAAATTTGTGAACAAAATAACTTTTAAAAGAAAATTTTCCAAGGTTTAGAATATTCCTTATAAATCAAAAATAAGGGAAATAAATAAACTCTTGCTTTGAAAAATCATATACTACATAAAGCAAATTTAAAATGCAGACATTTTCATTCACACAACGTACAACCATTAAGTATATTTACATTCGGCTCTAATATTATACCAAGTCCAAAATTAATATTACATAAAATGTTGGTCGTAACATCCTCTCCCCCTTAAGGGATTCTGTCCCCGGAATCTAAGAGAACAGATGAGGATACCGGGAACGCATATCGGACTCTAACTTCCAAGTTGATTATTCGACCTTGGGGTTCCTCCAAAGTACTTTCACTAACTTTACCGACTTCTTCCTAAGACTCTTTACTTGCCAGTCGAGTAATTTGACAGGTTGCTCCACAAATGACAGGTCTGCCTGAATTTCTACAGGTTCATATTCTATCACATGGCTGGCGTCAGGATTGTACTTCTTAAGTAAAGACACATGGAACACATTATGCACATGCTGATACTGAGGTGGTAAGGCTAACTCGTAGGCTACCTTCCCCACTTGATTTAAAATTTCAAAAAGGACCTATAAATCTAGGTGCTAACTTCCCTTTTTTGCCGAATCTAGACAACCCTTTTCTTGGTGACACCTTTAACAAAATGGCTTCGCCCACTTAGAATCTAACATCCTTACGTGCTGGATCCGCACACTTCCTCTGTCTATCTTGAGCAGCAAGCAACCTTTTTTGAATTAACTTGACTGTCTCATGCAACTGTTGTATCAATTCCGAGCCTAGAATCCTTGCTTCTCCTACTTCATTCCAACTTGTCAGTGATCTACATTTTCGTCCGTACAAAGCTTCGTATGGTGGCATGCCAATACTGGAGTGATAGCTGTTGTTGTAAGAGAATCCTATCAATGGCAAGTGGTCGTCCCAACTTCCTGCAAAATTGATTGCACAACTGCGCAACATGTCTTCGATTGTTTGAATTGTCCTTTCGTTCTGACCATCGGTCTGCGGGTGGTACGCCGTACTCATGTTCAACTTTGTGCCAAGACTTTCTTGAAATTGCTTCCAGAATCTCAAGTTAAATCGGGGATCTCTGTCTGAAACTATCGATACGGGTACTCCATGCCTTAGTACAATTTCACGCACGTATAGATGAACCAATTTGTCCAATAATGACTTCTCATTAATTGGAAGGAAATGTGCCGACTTCGTAAGGCGATCAACTATAACCCATATAGCGTCATGTCCGGATTTCGTTCGCGGTAGTCCCACTATAAAGTCCATAGCAATATTTTCCCATTTCCATTCCGGAATTTTTAGGGGCTGAATTAATCCGCTTGGTCGTTGATGTTATGCCTTCACTTTCTGACAAGTATAACACTTTGCAACCCATTCTGCCACGTCTCGCTTCATATTTGGCCACCAAAAGTTCTGCTTTAAGTCCCGATACATCTTGGTGCTCCCCGGGTGGATTGAAAATCTTGAATTGTGGGCTTCTTGTAGGATCTCATTCTTCAATTCAGGTACATGAGGAATCCAAATTCTTGAGGAAAACCTTAGTATACCTTGCTCATCCCTTTGAGTGCCAATCTCTTCTCCAGTTAGCTGATTCTTCTCTTTCTCCATTACTTCTTCCTGACATTTCCTTATCCTTTCCACTAGTGTTGGTTGAAAAGTCATTGCACGACAAACTTCTTCAACTATTCCACAATCACAAAGTTCTAATCCAAATTTCTTAATCTCTTCAGACAGCTCCTTTGGTGTTGCCATCATATTCAATATCTCCTTCCTACTTAAAGCATTGGCTACAACATTCGCCTTTCCAGGATGATAATTTATCGAGCAATCGTAGTCCTTGATCAATTCCAACCATCTCCTTTGCCTCATATTGAGCTCCTTCTGAGTGAAAATGTACTTTAAACTACTGTGATCCGTATAGATTTCACACTTTTCCCTGTAGAGGTAATGTCTCCAAATCTTAAGTGCGGACACTATGGCGGCTAGTTCCAAATCATACGTCAGGTACTTTAATTCATGCGGTTTTAACTGTCTTGACGCATACGCGATCACCTTATTGTGTTGCATTAGCACACAACCCAATCCTTTATGTGAAGCGTCGCTGAAAATCACAAAGTTTCCATGGTCATCTGGTAGTACTAACACCGGAGCTGTTACCAATCTCTGTTTCAACTCTTGAAAGATATCCTTACATTCTGCACTCCATTCGAACTTCTGATTCTTCCTGGTTAACTTAGTCAATGGCGTGGCAATTTATGAAAAATCCTTGACAAACCTTCTATAATACCCTGCCAATCCTAGAAAACTTTGCACTTCCGTAGGTGTCTTTGGCCTCTCCCAACTCATAATCGCCTCAATCTTTGCCAGATCTACTTTCACTCATTCATCTCCAATGACATGTCCCAAAAATTGAACTTCCTTTAACCAAAACTCACATTTGGAAAACTTGGCATACAACTTCTCTTGCCGGAGTATCTCCAACGCTATCCATAGATGCTGCTTATGTTCTTCTTCCGACTTTCAATAAATAAGGATATCATCAATGAATACCACTACGAACTTGTCCAAATACTTTTTAAATACCCGATTCATCAGATCCATAAATGTGGCCGGGGCATTAGTCAATCCAAAAGGCATTACTAAGAATTCATAATGTCTGTATCTGGTCCTGAATGTTGTCTTGGGAATATCTTCTTCTTTGATCTTTAATTGATGGTATCCTGATCTCAAGTCAATCTTTGAAAAGCATTTTGCTCCCTTCAGCTGGTCAAATAGGTCATCTATTCTTGGTAGCGGGTAGCAGTTCTTAATCGTCACCTTATTCAACTCCCGATAATCTATACATAGCCGCATAATTCCATCTCTCTTCTTTACAAACAGAACAGGTGCTCCCCATGGAGACGTACTTGGCCGTATCAATCCCTTATCCAATAATTCTTGTAACTGGCTCGCCAACTCTTTCATTTCTGCTGGTGCCATCCTATATGGGGCCTTTGAAATTGGTTCTGTGCCCGGAGCAAGGTTGATCTCGAACTCAATTTGTCGATCTGGCGGTAAGCCCGGTAGTTCATCTAGAAACACATCTGGGAACTCGTTAACTACGGGAATATCTTCTATGCTGGGGTTGCCCTTTTCTGAATCCACTACATAAGCTAGGAATGACTCACAACCTTTTCTAAGTAGCTTCTTAGCCTGAACGATTGTAAGAAACAGTTACTCTTGCCTCTGTCCCTTAAATACAACCTTCTCTCCACTCTTCGTCTTTAAATACACTTTCTTGGTCTTACAATTAATCTGGGCATTATTCTTCCCTAACCAATCCATACCTAAAATTATATCGAACTCTCCCAACTTGAAGAGTATCAAGTCGGCTGAAAACTTATGCCCCGAAATATCAATCTCACACTTCGGACAGAATTGATTCACAGGAATCTTCTCTTGGTTCGCAATTACCACATTTACTACCTTGCTCATAATCATTTTATCACATTGAAGTTTATCAACAAAAGTTTCTGATATGAAAGATCTCGTTGCTCCCGAATCAATCAATACTTTAGCTTTGACATTATTTAGTAAAAGTGTACCTGCTATCACCTCAGAGTTCTGAACAGCATCCTTTATTTTCAAATCGAATGTCCTTGTTGTTGCTTGCGGAGTTGTTGTAGGTGGTGGAGGTAATGCCAATACCTCGGCTGGCACGCTTGCACTGGTACTTGCCACATTCATTAGAGCTTTGACTGGTCCGGTTGTCTTGCACTCCCTAGCTATGTGTCCAGTCTTTCCACACTTGTAACATGTAACTCCTGGCTTCGGCATGTTAAATTCATTTGCCAAATGTCCCTTCTGGTTACACCTATAGCATATCACGCTCAGCTTATTACACACTCCGGGGTGCCTTCTTCCACAATGCTTGCATTTCGGTCTCTGGAATCTGTTTTCTCCAACTTGTCCTTGACTTGTCTGGTTGTTCCCTTTCGATTCTTGTCTTTTGCCCAAATTCTCCTTCTTTTGAAAATTTCCGCCTTTATGGAATCCAAACCTCTTTACATTCCGATCTTGTGAATTTCCGGCTTCAGACTTTTATCCATAAAATGGAACCTTTCTTTTCTTGTTATCCCTTTCCTTTCTTGACTGCATCCCATTATTCTCAATCAGAGCAGCTTTCTGTACTACTCCCGCATAAGTATCAAGCTCAAACATAGCCACTCTATCTCCGATCCAAGGCTCTAATCCTTGTTGAAATCTCTTCGTTTTTTCCTCCTCACTGCTGGTATACTTTGTCACAAACCTTGACAACTCTGTGAATTTCTTCTCATACTCAAGTATAGTCATGTTCCCTTGCTTCAATTCAAGGAATTTAAGCTCCATCTTATTCTGCATGTACTTAGGGTAATACTTTTCTAGAAATAACTTCTTAAATCTTTCCTAAGAAACTTGCTGAGTTGCTTCCATAGCTTTGACTGATTCCCACCAATAGATGACTTCGCCCTTCAAGAAGTAAGTAGCATATGGTGTCTTCTGATCGTCTCCTAACTATACCAACTCAAAAGCCCTTTCCATTTCCTTAATCCATGTGTTAGCTATTATTGGATCAGTGGTATCATGAAATACAGGTGAATTCATATTCTGAAAAGCCTTGAAAGTGACAACTTGTCGAGGTGGTACTGGTGGATCAGGTGGTTGGTGTGGTTCACGATTATCTTGGTTTTCAAATTGTTGTTGAATAGTTAGTTGTTGTTGAGCTGTAGTGTTGGTTTTCTATTGCAAGGTTTCCAGTAATCGAAGAATATTTGGATCTGTGGTGGATGTGGTTGTTAGGTTCTTCTTTTTGGGTTGCATGATCCTGAAATAAGAGTTATATCAAAACATGTATGAATAATGAAATAATTCGGGAGTATCGCATGGCATTCTTATTTACATTTGAGGTCAAATTTCAAATTAACAAATATGGTGATGCATATAAAGACGTAAGATAACAGTTGATAGCAAATGGAACGATAGTGCATAATATTGGAAATCTAAAGGTCTCATTACATCAAGATCAGGATAAAGTCTGATTCTAGGAATAACATGCTTATTTAAAGGAAATAACTGGGAATTTCTACGAAGTCTGATAATACTACAACATGGAAGGTAGATAATGAAAAGAACTAAGGCTTCATTCCATCGGAACGGGGCTTGGAAGTCTTCTCCTCTCGAAGCATCTTCACAATGCTCTGGAGCTCATCCGCCACCATCTGGATGATATACTGACTGGTACGGTCTCGGTGTGATGGCATTTCCTAAAGCTTAGTGTTGACGTACTGAACCAAAGTCTCAAGTCTCGCAGTCATCTGCTCTTTAGGCTTCCCTTCATAATTTCGGCTGTCCGGATACACGTTCTTCAGTCAGTCTATCAGTCGGTCGTACTTGCCCTGAAGCATGTCAAACTCGCGCCTCAACTCAGCATACACGGAGAAAGCAATAGTGTCGTCTGACCCAGAGGATGACGAGGAATGCGCCCTTTGCTGACAAACCAATAAGAGGAGTATTAATAGTAAATTTACTTAACCTACTCTCTCGCATATTATCTATAACCTATACATATATCCTATAACCTATTTGGACTGTCCAGGGACTCTAAACCGTAGCTCTGATACCAAAACCTGTCACACCCCCAACTTAACAAACAAAATATATAACTATTACAATATTTAAAAGAAAGTAAATATAACTAAATCCAAGATCTTACAGTTTAGGGTTTGGAACAGCTCAACACTACCATCTATTACAATTGATTTTAATATCGAGTCCTCACACAAAACTATCTCTTATTCTACCTGAGCTCGGACATACGCATCGGCGTCACAGGTCTTACGTGCTGTCTGCTTGAATCTAACCATAGCTGCTAGCTGTAATATCAGGGTTAAAGCAAGGAGTGAGCCAAATGCTCAACAAGTGCTAAACAATGCGGTACAAAATATAAATCGGGATATTAAAGAATGATATTGCGAAGATATAACTAATAATAACAAGAGATGAAATTTTGGGTGAAGGCATCATTTGCTTGAATCAAAACATTTTAAAAATCATATCTTAATCAAAAATATTTTATGATGCTACGGATTACAGCCGGTGATCAGCCGCGAAGTAATCCCGAACCTCGCTGGGTTCTAAAATATTAATGGGATCCCTAGGCAACTTTTAAGCCTACAATATAAGTGTGGAAAGGACTCGAGTCTCAGTCCAGATCCACTATTCAAAGAAAGCATTTATCCCCCTTTGGGACTGAAAATCCATATTTTAATCATTTCAAAACTGATGCCGGTTGATAATAAAATTATCTTAAATAGTAAACATTTTTATCAAGGGATTATAGATCAACTTTGAAACACTGGAAATATGTCACCAAATTTTAGGGCCATGATCCACTAGACTTTACTATATTAGGGTAATTGAAAGGTTTCCATATACAAGAACTTTGACAAGGAGATTTAGCAAGGCTATTGGATAATATGAAAGAGTAATGCCAAAATAGGCTTAAAGCAATGATTTTCGACAAGGTACAAGTACTAGAAGATCAAGAAGATAAGCTTCATGAATACTAGGGGTGTTAAGGTATGAAGAATATGATCTTTAGCTCAAGGTATATCAGGATTGTCGAACTTTAGGGTAAGAAAAAGGGTTATCAATCAATTAAGAACAACTTTTAAAGAATAACTGGTTTTTAGGTATCAAGGTAGAGTTTCTATTGGAGTTCAAGCATCAGGGTGAGATGTCGATATTTTGGGAATCAATAGCATGTTAATCAAGAGAATCAATCCAATATTATATCAAATTTTTATTGTATCATGGCATTCCAATTACTTTGATATACTAGCGTGATACGACTTTTGATCTACTTGCAATATATACTTGAGGGTTCATGGCATTTCTATATAATACGAAGATAGATTTAAGAATCACTTGGTTCAAGTATATCAAGATAACTCAGGATACTCGCATCATATATATAGTAACTAATTATCACACATTTGCAGTGTAAACGAAAAACAGGTTGAATCACTTGCCTTGAGAAACGCAGGTCTGGTCTGGCTGGTAGGAGCAACTGGAAGCCTTACTCGACCTTTATGGCAAGTTTACCCTCGTCTCGAGATCCTACATAAATAATAATAACCTCATTATAATATATTCTCACCAACTCAACCTATTTACAACCCGAAATTAAACACAAATGGTACTTAGGCCTATATGTACGCAATTTATAATCACCTTATAAATACAATAGTACACATAGCCACATATACTCACATACCATATTTTAATATCAAATAATATCACACACACCGTAATGCAACACTAGGCTTGGATAATCTCGATCCCCAACTAAGTGACTTGATCGTTAAACTAGACAAAGTCTCCAAATTTTGGCCTCTTAACTCGATGTGCCTTTACTAAACTATCCAAAATCTATTGACCCTCACTTGGGCCTTTTGCTCTACTGGCTTTATACTATCTTGCAACCATAGTGGTCAACCTAGGTCTCACTCATAAGTGCTCTAAAACTAGCAAATGGAACGATAGTGCATAATATTGGAAATCTAAAGGTCTCATTACATCAAGATCAGGATAAAGTCTGATTCTAGGAATAACATGCTTATTTAAAGGAAATAACTGGGAATTTCTACGAACTCTGATAATACTACAACATGGAAGGTAGATAATGGAAAGAACTAAGGCTCCACTCCATCGGAACGGGGCTTGGAAGTCTTCTCCTCTTGAAGCGTTTTCACAATGCTCTGGAGCTCATCCGCCACCATCTGGATGATATAATGACTGGTACGGTCTCGGTGTGATGGCATTTCCTCAAGTTTAGTGTTGACGTACTGAACTAAAGTCTCAAGTCTCGCAGTCATCTGCTCTTTAGGCTTCCCTTCATAGTTTCGGCTATCCGGATACACGTTCTTCAGTCGGCCTATCAGTCGGTCGTACTTGCCCTGAAGCATGTCAAACTCACGCCTCAACTCAGCATACATGGAGAAAGCAATAGTGCCGTCCGACCCAGAGGATGACGAGGAATGCGCCCTTTGCTGACAAACTAATAAGAGGAGTATTAATAGTAAATTTACTTAACTTACTCTCTCGTATATTATCTATAACCTATACATATATCCTATAACCTATTTGGGCTGTCCCGGGACTCTAAACCGTAGCTCTTATACCAAAACCTGTCACACCCCCAACTTAACAAACAAAATATATAACTATTACAATATTTAAAAGAAAGTAAATATAACTAAATCCAAGATCTTACAGTTTAGGGTTTGGAACAGCCCAACACTACCATCTATTACAACTGATTTTAATATCGAGTCCTCACACAAAACTAGCTCTTATTCTACCTGATCTCGGACATACGCATCGGCGTCACAGGTCTTATGTGCTATCTGCTTGAATCTAACCATAGCTGCTAGCTGTAATATCAGGGTTAAAGCAAGGAGTGAGGCAAATGCTCAACAAGTGCTAAACAATACGGTACAAAACATAAATCGAGATATTAAAGAATGACATTGCGAAGATATAACTAATAATAACAAGAGATGAAATTTTGGGTGACGGCATCATTTGCTTAAATCAAAACTTCTAGACTAGACTCTTCTGACCATGAGGCATCTTCCAAACTCGATGTGGCTCAAGGGCCTAGCTTGGGCCTCCTTGGGCCTAAGCTTAAAGTCCATGGTTCCGCCGTTTTTTTCGGCAGAAAACGCCCTGACTTGAACTAACTTGCGACACATGGTTCTAACTCACATCTTATGAACTATGGCTGTAAACACTCCTCTGACACTCCCTCTAACTAAGGCCCAACAGGGCCTAATGAGGGCCTACCCATGACATGGTCAAAACTTCCTATTTCTAAGTTGCAACAAAACTGTCCCCTGCAGGACAGATTTTGTGATTCTACTCGTGCACCCAACCAAACGACTTACAAATCTCCAACAAACACCTAAAACCTTTTATATACTCCTAGTTCTAGCTTCTGGTGGCTTGGGCCTCAAAGTGTACAACAAATGCTCATTCAAAACTTCCCCATAAACTAGTGCATCAAATCTGGAAAAATGCAAACACTAACTAATCCCTTTCCACCTTAACTCCCACTTAATAACCAAGCATCCAACCCTTACCAAAGCAAACCTAGTGCATTAATGTCCTAAAATAGTGCCTCAACAGGAGGGGAGATCATCCATGCCCAATAACAACATGCAACTAAAAAATATAACATGCAACTAATGGAAACACTTAACAAGATTTCGTCTAAAGCATAGAGTTTAAATGCTTGCAAATTCGACTTGTACCTATTACTCATCCTTAATATTCATGAAATATATCTTCTCTTAACTATTAATAAGAAATTTATCATGGAAACAATCTATTTTAAGCACACATATTTCGAATTTATAGATTTTTAAACATAACAACATGATTTCGAAAAGAGTAGAATGCAAAACATGGTTGATCATCATTTTAACATCTTAAAACTAGCATGCATGACTACACATGATTATATAATAAAATTTCAGTAGCATGCAAAGGATTTTAAAGCATGGTTTCTCCATAAAACACTTAGTTAACACATATATAAAATATATCTCATAGAGAGCTCTTGAATTCACAAAAATAAAGAGTTTCTCTTTGGAGATCACACAAGAACTACACATGCAACCATGAAACTTCAACTTCCAAGTCACAAAACTATTGGGAAGTATATAAAATGAATGTAGGTAGAAGATTTACACTAGGGAAGATGAGAAATGGAATGAAAAATGGAAGGGAGTGGGGGATGAGGGGCTTCGGTCGAGAGCAACAAGGGAGGGAGGGGAGGAGAGAAAAATGAGGTGTGTTGGAGTGTGGAGTGAGTGAAAATGACTTCTCCGACTTAGTTTTTGGTTTTATACTTTTGGGTTGACAAAATAATGAGTGGAAGTGAGAATGTACAAAAATGACCTCTAGCTAAAGTTAGGCCATTTTGCATGCAAGGTTAGTGTGGTAATTTGGTAATCAACAAATGAGTTAGTGGGTTTGAAAAGGTCTTATTTGCCCTTTGAGAGAATAGAAGAGTGATTTGCATGCAAGGGCTTCTATGTAATTTGCTAATTATAACACATAAAATTTGTAAAGATTTATTTTTATAAAATAAAATACAAGTTCAAAAATTATGAAATTTATACCATAAAATAACTTGGATTTTTAGAAATTTTATGAAAACACTTTTGAAATTTGTGAACAAAATAACTTTTAAAAGAAAATTTTCCAACGTTTAGAATATTCCTTATAAATCAAAAATAAGGAAAATAAATAAACTCTTGCTTTGAAAAATCATATACTACATAAAGCAAATTTGAAATGCAGAAATTTTCATTCACGCAACGTACAACCATTAAGTATACTTACATTCGGCTCTAATATTATACCAAGTCCAAAATTAATATTACACAAAATGTCGGTCGTAACATCCTCTCCCCCTTAAGGGATTCTGTCCCTAGAATCTAAGAGAACAGATGAGGATACCGGGAACGCATATCAGACTCTAACTCCCAAGTTGATTCTTCAACCTTGGGGTTCCTCCAAAGTACTTTCACTAACTTTACCGACTTATTCCTAAGACTCTTTACTTTCCAGTCGAGTAATTTGACAGGTTGGTCCACAAATGATAGGTCTTCCTGAATTTCTACAGGTTCATATTCTATCACATGGCTGGCATCAGGATTGTACTTCTTAAGTAACGACACATGGAACACATTATGCACATGGTGATACTGAGGTGGTAAGGCTAACTCGTAGGCTACCTTCCCCACTTGACTCAAAATTTCAAAAGGACCTATATATCTAGGTGCTAACTTCCTTTTCTTGCCAAATCTAGACAACCCTTTTCTTGGTGACACCTTTAACAAAACGGCTTCGCCCACTTGGAATCTAACATCCTTACGCACTGGATCCGCATACTTCCTCTGTCTATCTTAAGCAGCAAGTAACCTTTTCTGAATTAACTTGACTGTCTCATGCAACTATTGTACCAATTCCGAGCCTAGAATCCTTCCTTCTCCTACTTCATACCAACTTGTCGGTGATCTACATTTTTGTCCGTACAAAGCTTCGTATGGTGGCATGCCAATACTGGAGTGATAGCTGTTGTTGTAAGAGAATTCTATCAATGGCAAGTGGTCGTCCCAACTTCCTGCAAAATCGATTGCACAACTGCGCAACATGTCTTCGATTGTTTGAATTGTCCTTTCGCTCTGACCATCGGTCTGCGGGTGGTATACCGTACTCATGTTCAACTTCGTGCCAAGACTTTCTTGAAATTGCTTCCAAAATCTCAATTTAAATCGGGGATCTCTGTCTGAAACTATCGATATGGGTACTCCATGCCTTAGTACAATTTCACGCACGTACAGATGAACCAATTTGTCCAATGACGACTTCTCATTAATTGAAAGGAAATGCGCCGACTTCGTAAGGCGATCAACTATAACCCATATAGCGTCATGTCCGGATTTCGTTCGCGGTAATCCCACTATAAAGTCCATAGCAATATTTTCCCATTTCCATTCCGGAATCTTTAGGGGCTGAATTAATCCGCTTGGTCGTTGATGTTCTGCATTCACTTTCTGACAAGTATAACACTTTGCAACCCATTCTGCCACGTCTCGCTTCATATTTGGCCACCAAAAGTTCTGCTTTAAGTCGCGATACATCTTGGTGCTCCCCGGGTGGATTGAAAATCTTGAATTGTGGGCTTCTTGTAGGATCTCATTCTTCAATTCAGGTATATGAGGAATCCAAATTCTTGAGGAAAACCTTAGTATACCTTGCTCATCCCTTTGAGTGCCAATCTCTTCTCCAGTTAGCTGATTCTTCTCTTTCTCCATTACTTCTTCCTGACATTTCCTTATCCTTTCCACTAGTGTTGGCTGAAAAGTCATTGCACGACAAACTTCTTCAACTATTCCACAATCACAAAGTTCTAATCCAAATTTCTTAATCTCTTCAAACAGTTCCTTTGGTGTTGCCATAATATTCAATCTCTCCTTCCTACTTAAAGCATCGACTACAATATTCGCCATTCCAGGATGATAATTTATCGAGCAATCGTAGTCCTTGATCAATTCCAACCATCTCCTTTGCCTGATATTGAGCTCCTTCTGAGTGAAAATATACTTTAAACTCTTGTGATCCGTATAGATTTCATACTTTTCCCCGTAGAGGTAATGTCTCCAAATCTTAAGTGCGAACACTATGGCGGCTAGTTACAAATCATGCGTCGGGTACTTTAATTCATGCGGTTTTAACTGTCTTGATGCATACGCGATCACCTTATTGTGTTGCATTAGCACACAGCCCAATCCTTTATGTGAAGCATCGCTGAAAATCACAAAGTTTCCTTGGTCATCTGGTAGTACTAACACCAGAGTTGTTACCAATCTCTGTTTCAACTCTTGAAAGCTATCCTCACATTCTGCACTCCATTCGAACATCTGATTCTTCCTGGTTAACTTAGTCAATGGCGTGGCAATTTTCAAAAAATCCTTGACAAACCTTCTATAATACCCTCCCAATCCTAGAAAACTCCGTACTTCCATAGGTGTCTTTGGCCTCTCCCAACTCATAATCGCCTCAATCTTTACCGGATCTACTTTAACTCCTTCATCTCCAATGACATGTCCCAAAAATTGAACTTCCTTTAACCAAAACTCACATTTGGAAAACTTGGCATACAACTTCTCTTGCCGGAGTATCTCCAACGCTATCCATAGATGTTGCTTATGTTCTTCTTCCGACTTTGAATAAATAAGGATATCATCAATGAATACCACAACGAACTTGTCCAAATACTTTTTAAATACCCGATTCATCAGATCCATAAATGCGGCCGGGGCATTAGTCAATCCAAAAGGCATTATTAAGAATTCATAATGTCCGTATTTGGTCCTGAATGCTGTCTTGGGAATATCTTCTTCTTTGATCTTTAATTGATGGTATCCTGATCTCACGTCAATCTTTAAAAAACACTTTGCTCCCTTCAGCAGGTCAAATAGGTCATCTATTCTTGGTAGCGGGTAGCGGTTCTTAATCGTCACCTTATTCAACTCCCGATAATCTATACATAGCCGCATACTTCCATCTTTCTTCTTTACAAATAGAACATGTGCTCCCCATGGCGACATACTTGGCCGTATCACTCCCTTATCCAACAATTCTTGTAACTGGCTCGCCAACTCTTTCATTTCTGCTGGTGCCATCCTATATGGGGCCTTTAAAACTGGTTCTGTGCCCGGAGCAAGGTTGATCTCGAACTCGATTTGTCGATCTGGCGGTAAGCCCGGTAGTTCATCTGGAAACACATCTGGGAACTCGTTAACTACGGGAATATCTTTTATGCTGGGATTGCCCTTTTCTGAATCCACTACATAAGCTAGGAACGACTCACAACGTTTTCTAAGTAGCTTCTTAGCCTGAACGATTGTAAGAAACAGTTGCTCTTGCCTCTGTCCCTTAAATACTACCTTCTCTCCACTCTTCATCTTTAAATACACTTTCTTGGTCTTACAATTAATCTGGGCATTATTCTTCCCTAACCAATCCATACATAAAATTATATCGAACTCTCCCAACTTGAAGAGTATCAAGTCGGCTGAAAACTTATGCCCCGAAATATCAATCTCACACTTCGGACAGAATTGATTCACAGGAATCTTCTCTTGGTTCGCAATTACCACATTTACTACCTCACTCATAATCATTTTATCACATTGAAGTTTATCAATAAAAATTTCTGATATGAAAGATCTCGTTGCTCCCGAATCAATCAATACTTTAGCTTTGACATTATTTAGTAAAAGTGTACCTTCTATCACCTCAGAGTTCTGAACAACGTCCTTCATTTTCAAATTGAATGTCCATGTTGTTGCTTGCGGAGTTGTTGTAGGTGGTGGAGGTAATTCCAATACCTCGGCTAGCATGCTTGCACTAGTACGTGCCACATTCATTAGAGCTTTGACTGGTCCGGTTGACTTGCACTCCCTAGCTATGTGTCCAGTCTTTCCATACTTGTAACATGTAACTCCTGGCTTCGGCATCTTACACTCATTTGCCAAATGTCCCTTCTGGTTGCACCTATAGCATGTCATGCTCAACTTATTACACACTCCGGGGTGCCTTCTTCTACAATGCTTGCATTCCGGTCTCTGGAATCTGTTTTCTCCAACTTGTCCTTGACTTGTCTGGTTGTTCCCTTTCGATTCTTGTCTTTTGCCCAAATTCCCCTTCTTTTGAAAATTTCCGCCTTTATGGAATCCAAACCTCTTTACATTCCGATCTTGTGAATTTCCGGCTTCAGACTTTTATCCATAAAATGGAACCTTTCTCTTCTTGTTATCCCTTTCCTTTCTTGACTGCATCCCATTATTCTCAATCAGAGCAGCTTTCTGTACTACTCCCGCATAAGTATCAAGCTCAAACATAGCCACTCTATCTCTGATCCAAGGCTCTAATCCTTGTTGAAATCTCTTCGCTTTTTCCTCCTCACTGCTGGTATACTTTGTCACAAACCTTGACAACTCTGTGAATTTCTTCTCATACTCCAGTACAGTCATGTTCCCTTGCTTCAATTCAAGGAATTTAAGCTCCATCTGATTCTGCATGTACTTAGGGTAATACTTTTCCAGAAATAATTTCTTAAATCTTTCCCAAGAAACTTGTTGAGTTGCTTCCATAGCTTTTACTGATTCCCACCAACAGATGACTTTGCCCTTCAAGAAGTAAGTAGCATATGGTGTCTTCTGATCATCTCCTAACTGTACCAACTCAAAAGCCCTTTCCATTTCCTTAATCCATGTGTTAGCTATTATTGGATCAGTGGTATCATGAAATGCAGGTGGATTCACATTCTGAAAAGCCTTGAAAGTGACAACTTATCGAGGTGGTATTGATGGATCAGGTGGTTAGTGTAGTTCACGGTTATCTTGGTTTTCAAATTGTTGTTGAAGAGTTAGTTGTTGTTGAGCTATAGCGTTGGTTTGCTGTTGCAAGGTTTCCAGTAATCGAAGAATATTTGGATCTGTGGTGGATGTGGTTGTTGGGTTCTTCTTTTTGGGTGGCATGATCCTGAAATAAGAGTTATATCAAAACAAGTATGAATAATGAAATAATTCGGGAGTATCGCATGGCATTCTTATTTACATTTGAGGTCAAATTTCAAATTAACAATATGGTGATGTATATAAAGACGTAAGATAATGGAACGATAGTGCATAATATTGGAAATCTAAAGGTCTCATTACATCAAGATCAGGATAAAGTCTGATTCTAGGAATAACATGCTTATTTAAAGGAAATAACTGGGAATTTCTACGAACTCTGATAATACTACAACATGGAAGGAAGATAATGGAAAGAACTAAGGCTCCACTCCATCGGAACGGGGCTTGGAAGTCTTCTCCTCTTGAAGCGTTTTCACAATGCTCTGGAGCTCATCCGCCACCATCTGGATGATATAATGACTGGTACGGTCTCGGTGTGATGGCATTTCCTCAAGTTTAGTGTTGACGTACTGAACTAAAGTCTCAAGTCTCGCAGTCATCTGCTCTTTAGGCTTCCCTTCATAGTTTCGGCTATCCGGATACACGTTCTTCAGTCGGCCTATCAGTCGGTCGTACTTGCCCTGAAGCATGTCAAACTCACGCCTCAACTCAGCATACATGGAGAAAGCAATAGTGCCGTCCGACCCAGAGGATGACGAGGAATGCGCCCTTTGCTGACAAACTAATAAGAGGAGTATTAATAGTAAATTTACTTAACTTACTCTCTCGTATATTATCTATAACCTATACATATATCCTATAACCTATTTGGGCTGTCCCGGGACTCTAAACCGTAGCTCTTATACCAAAACCTGTCACACCCCCAACTTAACAAACAAAATATATAACTATTACAATATTTAAAAGAAAGTAAATATAACTAAATCCAAGATCTTACAGTTTAGGGTTTGGAACAGCCCAACACTACCATCTATTACAACTGATTTTAATATCGAGTCCTCACACAAAACTAGCTCTTATTCTACCTGATCTCGGACATACGCATCGGCGTCACAGGTCCTATGTGCTATCTGCTTGAATCTAACCATAACTGCTAGCTGTAATATCAGGGTTAAAGCAAGGAGTGAGCCAAATGCTCAATAAGTGCTAAACAATACGGTACAAAACATAAATCGAGATATTAAAGAATGACATTGCGAAGATATAACTAATAATAACATGAGATGAAATTTTGGGTGACGGCATCATTTGCTTAAATCAAAACATTTTCAAAAATTTTATCTTAATCAAAAACATTTTATGACGCTACGGATTACAGCCGGTGATCAGCCGCGAAGTAATTCCGAACCTCCCTGGGTTCTAAAACATTAATGGGATCCCTTGGCAACTTTTAAGCCTACAATATAAGTGTGGAAAGGACTCGCGTTTCAGTCCAGATCTACTATTCAAAGAAAACATTTATCCCCCTTTGGGACTGAAAATCCACATTTTAATCATTTCAAAAACTGATGTCGATTTATAACAAAATCTCTTAAATAGTAAACATTTTTATCAAGGGATTATAGATCAACTTTGAAACACTGGAAATATGTTACCAAATTTCAGGGCCATGATCCACTAGACTTTACTATATTAGGGTAATTGAAAGGTTTCCATATACAAGAACTTTGACAAGGAGATTTAGCAAGGCTATTGGATAATATGAAAGCGTAATGCCAAAATAGGCTTAAAGCAATGATTTTCGACAAGGTACAAGTACTAGAACATCAAGAAGATAAGCTTCATGAATACTAGGGGTGTTAAGGTATGAAGAAAATGATCTTTAGCTCAAGGTATATCAGGATTGTCGAACTTTAGGGTAAGAAAAAGCGTTATCAATCAATTAAGAACAACTTTTAAAGAATAACTGGTTTTTAGGTATCAAGGTAGAGTTTCTGTTGGAGTTCAAGCATCAGGGTGAGATGTCGATATTTTGAGAATCAATAGTATGTTAATCAAGAGAATCAATCAAATATTATAACAAATCTTTATTTTATCATGGCATTCCAATTACTTTGATATACTAGCGTGATACGACTTTTGATCTACTTGCAATATATACTTGAGGGTTCATGGCATTTCTATATAATACGAAGATAGATTTAAGAATCACTTGGTTCAAGTATATCAAGATAACTCAGGATACTCGCATCATATATATAGTAACTAATTATCACACATTTGCAGTGTAAACGAAAAACAGGTTGAATCACTTGCCTTGAGAAACGCAGGTCTGGTCTGGCTGGTAGGAGCAACTGGAAGCCTTACTCGACCTTTATGGCAAGTTTACCCTCGTCTCGAGATCCTACATAAATAATAATAACCTCATTATAATATATTCTCACCAACTCAACCTATTTACAATCCGAAATTAAACACAAATGGTACTTAGGCCTATATGTACGTAATTCATAATCACCTTATAAATACAATAGTACACATAGCCACATATACTCACATACCATATTTTAATATCAAATAATATCACACACACCGTAATGCAACACTAGGCTTGGATGATCTCGATCCCCAACTAAGTCACTTGATCGTTAAACTAGACAAAGTCTCCAAATTTTGGCCTCTTAACTCGATGTGCCTTTACTAAACTATCCAAAATCTATTGACCCTCACTTGGGCCTTTTGCTCTACTGGCTTTATACTATCTTGCAACCATAGTGGTCAACCTAGGTCTCACTCATAAGTGCTCTAAAACTAGGTGATAAGTAAAAGTGCTCACTAAGGTAAATTTCAGAATGACATGTATGGTTTCTTGAGTGTATTAGTCACTCTTACACTACAATTTTACCTCCAAAATTTCTACACTAGACTCTTCTGACCATGAGGCATCTTCCAAACTCGATGTGGCTCAAGGGCCTAGCTTGGGCCTCCTTGGGCCTAAGCTTAAAGTCCATGGTTCCTCGGTTTTTCTAGGCAGAAAATGTCCTGACTTGAACTAACTTGCGACACATGGTTCTAACTCAAATACTATGAACTATGGCTGGAAAAACTCCTCTGACACTCCCTCTAACTAAGTCCCAACAGGGCCTACACATGACAAGGTCAAAACTTCCTATTTCTAAGTTGCAACAAAACTGTCCCCTGCTGGACAGATTTTGTGATTCCACTCGTGCACCCAACCAAGCGACTTACAAACCTCCAACAAACACCTAAAACCTTTTATATACTCCTAGTTCTAGCTTCTGGTGGCTTGGTCCTCAAAGTGCACAACAAATTCTCATTCAAAACTTCCCCATAAACTAGTGCAATAAATCTGGAAAAATACAAACACTAACTAATCCCTTTCCACCTTAACTCCCACTTAATAACCAAGAATCCAACCCTTACCAAAGCAAACCTAGTGCATTAATGTCCTAAAATAGTGCCTCAACAGGAGGGGAGATCATCCATGCCCAAGAACAACAACATGCAACTAAAAAATATAACATGCAACTCATGGAAACACTTAACAAGATTTCGGCTAAAGCATAAAGTTTAAATGCTTGCAAATTCGACTTGTACCTATTACTCATCCTTAATATTCATGAAATATATCTTCTCTTAACTATTAATAAGAAATTTATCATGGAAACAATCTATTTTAAGTACACATATTTCGAATTTATAGATTTTTAGACATAACAACATGATTTCGAAAAGAGTAGCATGCAAAACATGGTTGATCATCATTTTAACATCTTAAAACTAGCATGCATGACTACACATGATTATATAATGAAATTTCAGTAGCATTCAAAAGATTTTAAAGCATGGTTTCTCCATAAAACACTTAGTTAACACATATATAAAATATATCTCATAGAGAGCTCTTGAATTCACAAGAATTAAGAGTTTCTCTTTGGAGATCACACAAGAACTACACATGCAACCATGAAACTTCAAATCCCAAGTCACAAAACTATTGGGAAGTATATAAAATGAATGTAGGTAGAAGATTTACAGTAGGGAAGATGAGAAATGGAATGAAAAATGGAAGGGAGTGGGGGATGGGGGGCTTCGGCCGAGAGCAACAAGGGAGGGAGGGGAGGAGAGAAAAATGAGGTGTGTTGGAGTGTGGAGTGAGTGAAAATAACTTCTCCCACTTGGTTTTTGGTTTTATGCTTTTGGGTTGACAAAATAATGAGTGGAAGTGAGAATGTACAAAAATGACCTCTAGCTAAAGTTAGGCCATTTTGCATGCAAGGTTAGTGTGGTAATTTGGTAATCAACAAATGAGTTAGTGGGTTTAGAAAGGTCTTTTTTGCCCTTTGAGAGAATAGAAGGGTGATTTGCATGCAAGGGCTTCCATGTAATTTGCTTATTATAACAAATAAAATTTGTAAAGATTTATTTTTATAAAATAAAATACAAGTTCAAAAATTATGAAATTTATACCATAAAATAACTTGGATTTTTAGAAATTTTATAAAATCACTTTTGAAATTTGTGAACAAAATAACTTTTAAAAGAAAATTTTCCAAGGTTTAGAATATTCCTTATAAATCAAAAATAAGGGAAATAAATAAACTCTTTCTTTGAAAAATCATATACTAAATAAAGCAAATTTAAAATGCATAAATTTTCATTCACACAACGTACAACCATTAAGTATATTTACATTCGGCTCTAATATTATACCAAGTCCAAAATTAATATTACACACAATGCTGGTCGTAACAATTGTAATCTTCAGCCTGCTTTTTTATCTTCTTGATGTGCTCAATTATAATATGTGGAGTTTCATCTTTAGAGTACATGAACTCTACCCAAGTGTATCTTGAGAAATCATCCACCATCACAAGTGCATATCTGTTCCTTGAAATTGATAAGACATTTACTAGCCCAAACAAGTCCATGTGAATAAGCTTCAAGGGTGCACTAATAGAATTCACAATTTTTGACTTGTGACTAGATCTTTTCATCTTTCCTTTCTTACAAGCTTCACAGACTTCAAATTGAGCAAACTCCAGCTTGGGCATGTCTCTCACTAACTCCTTTTTGACTAAGTTGTTAATTGCCTTGAAATTCAAGTGAGACAGCTTCTTATGCCATAGCTTGCTTTGTTCAACTAATGCCTTGGTGTAGAAGCATCAAATACCATCCTTATTTGTTGAGTCCAAGTCTGCAACAAGTAAGCTTCCTTTCCTTGCTCCTTTCAGAGCAATTTCACCAGTTTTCTTGCTGATAAAGGTGCATTCTTCTTTATTGAATAAAACTTCAAAACCTTTGTCTGTAAATTAGCTAACACTGAGAAGATTCACCTCAAGACCAACTACTAGTGCTACATCATCAATGACAACATTTTCAGAGACAGTTTTGCCATATCCCATTGTGAATCCTTTGTTGTTGTCTCCAAAGGTTACCAATGGGCCAGCTTTCTTCTCAAACTATGATAGCAGGGCCTTATCACCTGTCATATGTCTGGAACATCCACTGTCAATGATCCATATGACTTTCTTCACTTTGTACTCCACACAATGAATTTCAGGTGTGTTTAGTGACCCAAGAAGTGTTGAATACTTTCCTCTTGTTAACTGATTTAGCAGAAGTAGAGTGATTTATTTCAGATAAAATAGAGTTCAATGATTGTTGTGCATTTTCCCTTTCTGATGTAGATTCATTTTTTGTTTCCTTAAGATCTATCTCAGTTTGTGGCAACTTTTCATCACTTTTAAGTTAAAAGGGATGCAATCAAACTTATCACAGAATGAGTAGGGATCATTTAAATCTGCTTCATTGTATTTGCAAGTTCCTTCTGTTGGCTTACTAACACCCTTTTTACAAAGGTTTGTTAGATAATTTGTAGAGCCACGTTTTCCACACTTCTTTCCAGGAACATCTGCAACATAGGCAAGATTATTGCTTTTGGTTATCCCCTTTCTCCAATTTCTATTTTTCTTCTTCTTTCTTGCATCTTCAATCTTGGTTTCTTTGACAGGAGCCTTGGTACTTTGATTGTCCATAAGATTTTCTTCAGCCTTAGAAGATTGAATTGAGCTTGCATTTTTCTTTTTATTATCCTCATCTGCAATTTCTTGCTTGATGATCAATTCTTCTTCACTGAAGTTTACTTCACAAGTCTTAAACACAGGTGACCCAACATTTCTCAGCATTGCTGGAACATTTTCACTCTTTGTTGCTTTTCCTCTGTCACCGGTGTTTTTTTTTGCTGTTTAAGGCATCATAATCAAGACCAATAGCAATGTTTGCACATGGTTTGTTTTTCTCATGGTACTGACCAACCAATTCAGATGCATTATTGAAGGACTTCAACTTTACTTCACTTTTCTCCAGTTTTTCCCTTAGCACAACCTCAATCTTATTTGCACACTTAATCTTGTTTTTCAGATAGCCATTTTCTTGTTTCAAGGCTTCAAGCTCCACTATCAACAATTTAGCTTCTTGTTTTTCACTTTCAAGCTTCTCATTTAACTTTGTTAATCTGCTAACTTCTTCATTAACAGCAACCATGCTTGTATGAATATGAAACATTTTTGTGCTCATCTTTTCAACAGTTTCCTTATATTGATTCACATTTAAATCAGTGGAGGTAAGAGTCGGTACCTGTGATTTAGATGAGGATGATTCTCCTTGCTCCAAGTCCATGAGTGCATAGTTTCCAAGTTCTTCATCTTCATCATTTTCACATTCATCCCAACTTTTACCTTCTGCAATATAAGCTTTTTTTTGATGTTTCTTCAGAAGAGCTTCATACTTTGCTTCAAGTTCAAGATAAGCCTTATCTTTCCTTGCCTTCTTGGGTTTCCTGCATTCTGTATCAAAGTGGCCTAGTTCATCACAGCTGAAGCACCTTATATTAGATCCGTCAACAGATCCAGTTTTGTAACTACTCTTGCTATCAGAATTGTACTTCCCTTTCTCTCTCCAACTGATGTCTTTGTTAAAGGATTGTCCTTTAATTTTGAAGTATCTTGGCTTCCTTACACTTGTTAGAGAATTTTCTAGCCAGATAAGCCATTGACTGATCTAGCTCATCCAGTTCTTCAAGAGTATAAAACTCATCTTTTTCCAATTCTAGTATGACTTGCTCATGTGAATCAGTTGTTCTCTTCTCACTTGTTGAGGCAACTGGAATATGAGATCTTGGTCCATCATTAGATGTTTGACCTTCATTTACTATTAAAGCCCTTGAACCATCTATAATATGTCTTTTCCCAGATCTCAATGATTGCCTTTGAATCATCTCTAGTTCATAGGTTTTGAAAATTCCATAGAGAACTTCCAGAGTTATTCTGCTCAAGTCTCGCCCTTCCCTGATTGCTGATATTTTCTGTTCCAAATGGTCAGGAAGAGTAAGCAAGAACTTCAGATTCACCTCTTCAGCTTCATAGTATTTGTCATGAAGCTGCAAGTCATTTATCAGCTTATTGAACCTTTCAAACACATCACTAATGCTTTCCTTCGGCTTAGCCATAAAACCGTCAGACTGTGAAATCAATATCCTTCTTTGATTTGATCTAACCTCCTCAGTTCCTTCACAGAGTATTTCAATCTTCTCCCATATTTGTTTGGCAGTGTCACAGTTAACAATATTGTTGTACATCACATTGTCAAGTGACTCAATCAATATTAATTGCAAGCTGCTATCCAGGGAGACTTTCTCCTTTTCAGGGTCAGAATACTCAGCTGGATCTTTGGGAGCATAATGAGCTGGTATGACCATGTCTCCATCTGTAGATTCATCAACTCTTACCATAGGAATGAAGGTTCCATTCTTGAGGATCTGAATATAGAATAGATTGGCCATCCTAATAAATAACATCATTTTCTTTTTCCAAAGAGTGTAGTTAGCTTTGTCAAAGGTAGGAATTTTGATGCTACTGATTTTCTGTGTATTCATTCTTCCAAGATCTTGAATCTGTTTACTTTCAGATTTTGCTCTGATACCACTTTTTAGGTAATGAATCATACATAGAGGGGGGGAGGTGAATGTGTTTTTCTGATTTTAGGCTTTTCTTGAAAGTTAATGGTTGAACAAAGTAAATTAAATCTTGTATAGAAAAGTGTTCATGCAGAATATAAGCTTGCAGAAAATAAAGAACACAGATCTTCAAAACTCACTTAATTTTTGTATTAAAAATTAAGATGTTTTGCTACAAAATTTCTAAGCTCTTTGAAGTTAAAGAGCTCGACTTCTTCTCGAGAGTGTTACAAGAATTTTAATCAAAATTGTTACTTCTAACTAGAGGACCAGTGCTAACTTTATATCTCAGTTAACTGCTGGTTTACACAATGGATAATAAATATGTTATTAACTTTTCTAAACTGTCACTTGTCATTTCTATTTATAGAAAAGCAAATCTTCAATTTCTGGCTTAGCATATCTTTGGCATCCCGTGTTTACTTTAATCTTCCTCTATCAGTTAATCTTATCCATTGATCTTGCACACTCTTCAAGCTGCTTTTATAGACTTATCAATCCAGCTGTTGGATTATTTGTTGATTGTTTATCTTGGATATTGAACTGTTCTGCAATTTTGTACTTTGAGACTGTACTTCGAGATCTCCAGTTTGATTTAATAGAATACTTAACATCTCGATAAGTACATAGGCTTATCGAGATCTCTAGCACTCCGTAATGAGTTTGGCTTCTAGAGGTCTCCAGCTTGTTGAGATCTCTAATCTTTATATCTTCACTTTGACTTGTAGATATCTTTGAGTTCTCGAATAAGTGTAGACTTGTCGATAACTCTGAGTTCTCTAGTGAAGGAATGACTTGTCGATATATTCTTGAGTTCTCGAGTAGCTTTCCTGACTTCTCTACTCCTGGTGGATATTGTTTATTCATCGAGTAGTGGTTGTTCATCCGTCGAGTAAACATTGCTCATCCGTCGAGTAGACATTGCTCATCCATCGAGTAGACACTGCACATTCATCGAGTAGACACTGCTCATCCATCGAGTACTCTCTGGAGTTTGAATGACTTCTCGATAATCCATTCTGGAGTTCTCGAATGACTTGTCTATAACATTAAATCTGTGACTTGTAGAGATCTTGACTTAGAACATTTTTTTCCGAACATTTTTTTCCAAAAAGATTTATTCAACTCCAAGCTTCTTCAAAATTCTTCTGAGGCATGATCTTCTTGATCTTCTTCCAGATAGAATCCTTAGGTTTGATATTGTTCTAGGAAAAAGATGCCAGTCTGCTCCTTTGCATTTTTACAGAATTTAAGTATTACAAGTACAAAATACAAATTTAGATAGCAATACAACTTACTTAGGATTGACCCCAAGCTTAACTGATTACTGAAGATAAATGTTCATTAATCTTCTACTCAGATCATATGTCCATTTGATTTGCTCCATACTATGATCAGAGATGCTAATGAAATTGTTAGCTCCAGTAATCTTTGACATCATCTATTATATATTACAACTTCCATCTTCTACACTCACCATTTCACCATCACATATAATACTAACCATTACAACCCATATTTTAGTTCAACTTAAGATTATAGCGAACAATTCTTATTATATCATACCCTTTCTCATATCCTTTGATTATAACCAAATATCACTACTGAGTACTATTATAAATTATTCTAAAATTATTCTAGTTCATGTTTCAATTCAAGCTCTCTCATTAACAATTCGTTTATCCTTGACAATATACACTTGTTCTTATTAGTTAACTCATTCAACTTCTGATAACAACACATGGTCTCAACCAACACTGTCATAATCTTGTGAAAGAATTCCTTTGGTTTAAAAGTATTACTTCTTAAAAATCCTTGCAGTTAAAACACCGTATCTTCATCTCCCCTTATGTCTTTTCTTACTGAACTTCTTTCACTGGCTCAGTTACGAGTATCAAATTTACCATAACTCATTTACTTAAGTGAGAAAATCCAACCATTCCTTGAAGAACACCTTTGAAGTTTTTTCGTAACTAGCATTTCTTTGATCTTAAACCTTTATGACAAGTATCTCTCACATGATTGAGATATGCTTCATCTTTACAATGTATTAATCGATTATCTGGTTATTATTAAGAATTTCTTCATTCGCTTGTGTTGTCCAATCAATCATTTGCCTTATCCGATATACGCAACTTTACTTTCTTATTTCTCTAGTTAATTTACCTCACATGGTTCACTAATTACTTCAATTCACGCCAAAATCTCAGACTTGAAACGTATCATGTATACAAATTTCCGTTTCTAATTTGATGTCCTTGTAACAACCACGTCGTTGGTATAAGGGCTCTTCTCTGCACATATATGTCCACCATTTATTGGCTTGCAATTATCCATACTTATCATATAACACCATCTGCTACACGGATTCATTTCACTTCCTTTTAAAATATTCAAAGAATGGACCTTACACAAGAAGGGAATTTATGTATATGATTCTGATTGGAAACAAGAATGTAGGTTGAATCACTTGCCTTGAGAAAGGATGGATTGGTCTGGCAGGTAGGAGCAACTGGAAGCTTTACTCGACCTTTATGGCAAGCTTAACCTCGTCTCGAGATCCTACATAAATAATAATAACCTCATTATAATATATTCTCACCAACGCAACCTACTTACAACCCAAAATTAAACACAAATGGCACTTAGGCCTATATGCACGCAATTTATAATCACCTTATAAATACAATAGTACACATAGCCACATATACTCACATATCATATTTTAATACCAAATAATATAACCCACACCATAATGCAACACTAGGCTTGGATGATCTCGATCCATAATTAAGTCACTTGATCGCTAAACTAGACAAAGTCTCCAACTTTGGTCTCCTAACTCGATGTGCCTTTACTAAACCATCCAAAACCCATTGACCCTCACTTGGTCATTTCACGCTACTGGCTTTATGCTATCTTGCAACTATAGTGGTCAACCTAGGTCTCACTCATAAGTGCTCCAAAACTATGTGGTAAGTGAAGGTGCTTACTAAGGTAAATTTCAGAATGACATCTATGGTTTCTTGAGTGCATTAGACACTCTTACACTACAATTTTACCTCCAAAACTTCTACACTAGACTCTTCTGATCATAAGGCAACTCCCAAACTTGATGTGGCTCAAGGGCCTAGCTTGGGCCTCTCTGGGCCTCCCTGGGCCTAAACTTAAAGTCCATGGTTCCCCTATTTTTCTGGGCAGAAAATGCCCTGACTTGAACTAAATTGTGACACAGGATTCTAACTCAAATCCTATGAAATATAGCTGGAAAAACTCCTCTGACACTCCCTCTAACTAAGGCCCAACAGGGCCTAATGAGGGCCTACCTATGACATTGTCAAACCTTCCTATTTCTAAGTTGTAACAAAACTGTCCCCTGCTGGACAGATTTTGTGATTCCACTCGTGCACCTAACCAAACGACTTACAAACCTCCAACAAACACCTAAAACCTTTTATATACTCCTAGTTCTAGCTTCTGGTGGCTTGGGCCTCAAAGTGCACAACAAATGCTCATTCAAAACTTCCCCATAATCTAGTGCATCAAATCTGGAAAAAATGCAAACACTAACTAATCCCTTTCTACCTTGACTCCCACTTATTAATCAAGCATCCAACCTTTACTAAAGCAAACCTAGTGCATCAACATCCTAAAATTGTGCCTCAGCAGGAGGGGAGATCATCCATGCCCAAGAACATCAACATGCAAATAAAAATATAACATGCAACTCATGGAAAACACTTAACAAGATTTCGGCTAAAGCATAAAGTTTAAATTCTTGCAAATTCGAGTTATACCTTTTAATCTTCCTTAATAATCATGAAATATATCTTCTCTTATCTATTAATAAGAAAAATATCATGGAAACAATCTATCTCTAGTACAATATTTCGAATTTATAGATTTTTAAATATAAAAACATGATTTCGAAAAGAATAGCATGCACAACATGGTTGATCATCATATTAGCATCTTAAAACTAGCATGCATGGCTAAACATGATTATATAATGAAATTTGAGTAGGATGCAAAGGTTTTTAAAGCATGGTTTCTCCATAAAACACTTAGTTAATACATATATAAAATGTATCTCACAGAGAGCTCTTGAATTTATAAGAATCAAGAGTTTCTCTTTGGAGATCACACAAAAGCTACACATGCAACCATGAAACTTCATCTCCCAAATCACAGAACTCTTGGGAAGTATATAAAATAAATGTAGGTGGAAGAATTACACTAAAGAAGATGAGAAATGGGATGGAAAATGGAAGGGAGTGGGGGAAATGGGGGTTCGGCCGAGAGCAAGGGAGTGAGGGGGAGGAGAGAAAAAATGAGGTGTGTTGGAGTGTGGAGTGAGTGAAATGACTTCTCCCACTTTGTTTTTGGTTTTATGCTTTTGTTTGACAAAGAAAATGATTGGAAATGAGAATGTACAAGAATGACCTCTAGCTAAAGTTAGGCCATTTTGCATGCAAGGTTAGTGTGGTAATTTGGTTAACAACAAATGATTTAGTGGGGTTGGAAAGGTCTCCTTTGCCCTTTGGTAGAATAGAAGAGTGATTTGCATGCAAGGGCTTCCATGTAATTTGCTAATTATAATAAATAAATTTTTAAAGATTTATTTTATAAAATAAAATACAAGTTCAAAAATTATAAAATTTATACCATAAAATAACTTGGGATTTTAGAAATTTTATAAAATCACTTTTGAAATTTGTGAACGAAATAACTTTTAAAAGAAAATTTCTCCAAGGTTTAGAATGTTCCTTATAAATAAAAAATAAGGGAAATAAATAAACTTTTACTTAAAAAATCATATTCTACATAATGAAAATTTATAATGCAGAAGTTTCATTCACACAAACGTACAATCATTAAGTACATTTGCATTCGGCTCTAATATTATACCAAGTCCACAAATAATATTACATAAAATGTCGGTCGTAACATCCTCTCCCCCTTAAGGGATTCCGTCCCCAGAATCTAAGAGAACAGATGAGGATACCGGGAATGCATATCAGACTCTAACTCCCAAGTTGATTTTTCAACCTTGGGGTTCCTCCAAAGTACTTTCACTAACTTTATCGACTTATTCCTAAGACTCTTTACTTGCCAGTCGAGTCATTTGACAGGTTGCTCCATAAATGACAGGTCTGCCTGAATTTCTACAGGTTCATATTCTATCACGTGGTTGGCATCAGGATTGTACTTCTTAAGCAATGACACATGGAACACATAATGCACATGCTGATACTGAGGTGGTAAGGCTAACTCGTAGGCCACCTTTGTGACGACTGAGAAATTTTACGTCGTAATTAAGTAAATAAAGAGTGTGTTATGTGATGTGATTATAATTATGTGATTAAGTGATGATTATTTGTCTTATCTGTATACTAGAGTTTAGGAGCGTGGATAAAAATGTTCCAATTTAAAGAGTCAGCTTAGAAGTTAAGCTGTGGTGTCGGGCCGACAGGTAGAACGGAACCCGTCCTAATATGGAGTTAAAGAATATAAAATATGAATTATGTGATTGAATGAATGAATGAGTAAATAAAGTATTTCGTCCTAAGTGACGTGTTGATTGGTAAAGATATTGAGAAGCGTAATCAAAACGCTGAGCGTCGAGCCGTCAGGATGAACGTGACCTGGTACGCGTAAAAGAGGATAAAGAATAAAGAAGGATGAATTTTATGATCAGACCTGAGTCATTATGTGACTGTATATGTGTGATTGCTTGACTGTATGCATGACTGTGTGTTCTGTGTCAATTTTGTGAATTTTAAAGGAATTACGTGATTTAAGTAAAGGTTTAATTAACCTTCGTGCATTTTTATAAAATCATTCGAGTAAGATAAAAACATGGGATTTGTTCTGTTATCTTCGTAAAGGTCCTAGAGACTTTTTAAAAATGATGAAAGAATTTAATTGTTGATCTTTGCATTTTTAAATTGATTTTATGAGAAAAATGTATTTATTAAAGCAAGTTTGCGAAATTCATATAAAATCAACCATTCGCTCAAAAATTCATTATGAGTAATGGATAAAAAGCTAATTTCGAGACCTACGTGTTAAAATTGTCATTTTCAATAATTCTCGACTGTCCGAGAGAGATATATTTTATATTTGAATTTTGTTGCATTTGAGTAAAAAGAAAAAGAATGAGTGAGTTAAAAGAGAGTTAGTAAACTACCAGATTGCCCTTGTTTCTAAGTGGTATATATAACCCACTTTCTTTTCTTTTCTTTCTTTTGTGCACTCACTTTCTCTTCTCTCTTTTCTCTTTTTCTCTCCCGAACTCTCTCTCACTCTCTCTCTCTCGGCAACTCTCTCTCTCTTTGATTTCTCTCGGTATATTGCCTCTCCCTCTCTAATTCCTCGAAACACTCCATGAATATTCATCCTTATTCCATACAAGAGCTTTAATTCATGTACATATGTGTGATTAAGCTTGCATGCCGATGTGTGTGTGTTGTGTGTGCTCGGTGTGTGTGTTCACCCGAGAACCACATGGTCCTTCTTGTTGTTGATTGATGTCATCTTGTTAAGCTTGATTCTTTGCAAAGCAATGATAGAAAAGATGTGCATGTTAGTTTATCTTGCGTAATTGACAAAATCGGGGGCTTCGTGGTTGGACACCCTCGAATGAGGGCACCACTGAGATGCCACCGCCACCGGTGATGAACTCCGGTGAACCGGTGGTGAGCTATGATGTTAAAAACTGAGCTCTAGAACCTTAAAGTCATATATTTGTGTTTGCATGTGGTGTTTTGATTAAAAGGCTGAATGGCCCTTGCTATTTTAAGGAAATCAAGTTGATTGTATTGAAATGCATGAGTTATTGATTTAATGTTGAATATAGGTTGATTTGTGACTTAAAGGTTAAGGATATCAAGTTGCATGTTTTGTTTTTGAAAAACCCGAATGGTGTTAATCTTTAAAAGTTGTGGGTTTGAGTTAACTTGTTTAAAATGATGATGGATTGTTATTAGATTAAAAAGGAATGAAATTGTTGTTGCATGCTAAGTTTAGGTTCGAATTTTGTGTTAATAAGAAAGGAAATTGATTTTTGTGAGATAATCTTGGTAAACACTAAGTTTGTATGGCCTAAAAGTGATTGCATGCTAGTTTTAAAGAGGATCAAGATGTGCATGTCATTGATTTGTCTTTGAGGTGCAAATTTGAGTTTTGCCGAATGGGAATTGAGTTAAAAGGGTCTAATTTGATGAATAAATGGATACATGTTGTGATTTAGGATTGTGTTAAGAAACTTAGTTGGCTTACTTGATGAAAATGAAGTGTTTGATATAATGATAAGTTGAAATTGAATTGCATGCGAGCATGTATGTATAATTTGGTTCGAATGTTTATGATTAAAGGAAAGGAGGATGATTCTTTAATAGTTTTGAATGAGTTGTGTGCGTATGTGAATTAAAGTGAGTATTTGGTTGATTTTGTGTGATAAGGCCGAATAGGCCATAGGGATTAAAAGTCGAAAACTTGGTTTTTATGATCGAAAGGATGATTAAGATGTATATGAATTTGTTTGCTTGATTATAATATGTGGTTCGAATTAAGGAACAAAAGAAAAGGGAACTAAGTTGATTGATTTTAAAGAATATTAGTGATAGTTGTGAACGTAATTGTTTGGTTGTGAATAGGTCTAGTACTCGTAATAGAGTCGTGTTAGTGTGATTTGAGAAATAGCTAAGGTCAAGAGAGTGCGCTTTGATGGTTAAGTATATAAGGATATAAAAACTACGAGAAAGGGATATGCTATGTGCTTTGTGCTATGTGCTTATATGTATAAGCTATATTCGTATGCTCGAGTCAAAGATATAATCGAGTTATAATATAGAGTGATCGTTCCGGGAACGAGAGTTGAGAATCTAATTAAGATTTTTGGTTTTATTGTAAATTCGGAGCGTGAGGGCATTCAGGCTAGGAAAGGAAAGGATTTACTAGGTGGCAGTAGTTCAACTTTCAGGAAAGCAAATCCAGGCAAGTAACTCTGATTACTTATGTAAACGGTTATAAAGAGAATGTTGTTCATACCATATAGAGTATTGAAATGTTAAAATATGAAACCCTTGCTTTATGAAACCCTGATATTGATTTGAAGTACCCCTGTTCTTGATAACCTGTTATTGATATTCCTATTGATTTCACCCTTTGATTATCTGTCTTTCTGTTCAAGTACCTGTTAAGCCATGGATTATATTGAGCCTTTTGATTATCTTTGTAAACCCTGTTTAATGATACCCTGTTTCTCTTGATCACCCTATTGATCCCTAAACCAATGTTGATCCTTCTAATTCAGTGCCTTGTTATCCTTGATACAGTATTCTTATGAAATATTCATTGCGTACTTTTGAATCACTCCCTGAACTTTGTTTCCATAAAATCTGATTTAAGAATGAGTTTCGACTTGAAAGAGTCCGAATGATTTCAAATGCTTGGTAATGATAAAATGGATTTTAGAAAACCTATTTGTTTTTCCAACTCAAGGTTTTCCAAATGAATTCTTGATGGATTAGATTGGGATGTAAGAGGTTAGTGGGACTAGTCCAGTCATGGTAAGAAGCTAGTGGGACTAGTCCAATTTAAGGCTGAAATTATGCCGATTGATATCTTAAAGATCGGAATGGAGGCCGATACGGGCTGATCACCCGTATATAATGAAATGGAAAGATAAAGTGATCCAATCAAGGGTTCTAAGTGATTATTTAAAAGGGAACTGAAACTTTTTGTTCAGTAAATTGATTTTTGAAAGTGAAAATGGTTTATATTGCTTTGAAAAGAGTTGATTATGTCATTGTGGAGCTTAAAGCTCAAGAACCCTGACTCTTGAAATTGTTGATCATATGATTGATTCTATATCTTGAAATACTGTTGCTTTTCTCTATCGAAAGATCTACTTTGATCCTAAAATGATTTGTGATGAATGTCGGTTTTCGTCCTGTTTCGAGCCTTGTTCCTTGAAAACTCATACTATTCTTCAGATACCTTTCCTTATCCCACAAAGATAGAAATCTGCCACCTAGATTAATTAAAGTAGAATGCCCTAGTTTGTTCAAGCATATTGTGATTTTGATATTATAGAACTGCTATATAGTTACTTGCTGAGTTTTATACTCATTTGTTTTGTCTAAATCTAACCATGGCAGTTAAGCAAGAAGATGGCCAGGCTTAGGCGCACTGCTCATAAGAGCGTACCTGGTGGTCCCTACCGTGTTGAGGGCTTCCGGTTGCCAGAGCAGGTAGTGGTGTTAATGAATGAGCTCGCGCCTAGAAAGAGGTGTTTATAGATACAATGGGTTATCTGTCGGTTCCCAGCCGGAATCGACATTGTTTATTTAATAATATTTTGGGTTTGTAAGTTATATTTTATGATTGGTAATTGTAATCTTGTCTCATACTTTATCCTGTTGATCCTATTAGTAGTTAATCGTGGTTTATGCGTATTTAGTTATTAGATTAGAGGTGTGTGAGTCCTCATTTCCTAACCCTGAGATTGAGGGCGTCACAAGTTGGTATCAGAGCTACAGGATCTAGTCCCTGAGACAAGTTAGGTTTTAAAAAAAAGGGGTATTTTGGGAATATATCTATATTGCGAGAGAGTTCGACTCATATAGAGTTGAGTTAGACTATTAGGTATAGTCTAAGGAAAGTGTTGATTGGTAAAGCGGAAACTAGAGTTAGGGTGTGAGTTAGCTGGAAGCTTTATTTAACCCTAACATTGTTTCTTGGTTGTTGTTTTGTGTTTTCTCTCATGATCCTAGTAGTGGTAGTTACTCAGACTCAGAGATTAGTTTGACTGGTACCCCTGTGGACCCTATTTCACCCTCTCCAGAGGAGCCTGTGTATGTTAGTTCAGACCCAGAAGAGGACCCTTCTGAGAGTAGTGAGATCCCCATGCAGATTTCACCCTTGAGGCCTGATTCAGAGACCCCTGCCCCTGAGCCAGAGTCGGAGATGCCTAAGACTGTTCCTGTCAGTGTTGGTGGCAAGTTAGCCCAGGATCGAGACTTTGGGTACTCCCGCGTTCCTGAGTTGGGAGCTTTGGTAGATAGGTTGATTCGGGATTCTAGGCAGAGGACTTCAGTGGTGATGGAGGAGTGGAGAGCTAGGATTCAGTTGGTGGAGCAGGTTGCCAGGAAGAGATTGGATGAGGGACCATCCACTAGTGATGCTGATGCTGAGGCCCGGAGGCTGCATAAGAACATTCGCTGGATGTTGGTTGTGTTGAGAGAGATTTTAGATGATTAGACGGGACTGTTGGTTGAGCCCGTAGATTGTTGTTTTTAGCGCCGATAGGCTTTAGGATACTTGGTCAGATGCCGGGATCCCTTTTTCATTTATCTTGTTGTATTTCAGACCAGTGTAGTAGTAGTAGTAGTTGGAAGTTAGGGGTAGATAGGGGGATGTTTTCCAGTTTTTCCTCTGTTGAACCCTGCTATTTATTGTACCTTGTTTTAGAACCTTAATATCCAAAATATTCTCTATGTAACCTTTGTTTAAATAATTCCATTGTGCACCTTGATTATCTTATAAACTGTTCTCAATGCCATGTTTTAATACAACCATGTTTTCGTATAACCATGTTTAAAGATCATAAAACCCTATTCCGTGCCATGATAAAAATAACACTGATATGAGAATTATGTAGTAATAGGATTGCATGTGCAAATTGGGTAAAACTTAAAACCCACAAAAGAGATTTCATAGAAACTGTTGTTAAATATATACATGCCATGCTATCGTATTGCTAAATAATTGCTCAATCAGGATTGTAAGAAATGGCCAACTTACCAGATCACCAAGAAGAAGAATTTCCCACCCAAGACCCAGAAATAAACCCAGAAACCACCATGATGAGCAGACTTGCCCAGCTTTTACAACAACCTGTGGCCCCAAAAGTTGGAAATTTCAAGCACTTTCAATCCGTTCATCCCCCAGAGTTCTTAGGTTTTCCAGACCCAATTAAAGTGCAGTCGTGGTTGAGAGATATGGAAAAAGCTTTTGAATTAGCCGAAGTTAAGGATGATAAGAAAGCTCAGTATGCAAGTTATTATCTGAAAGATGAAGCAAGTTTCTGGTGGGAGTCTTCTAAGGCTTTGTTGGAAGGCAAAGACTTATCTTGGGAGAAGTTCACTGAGATGTTTCTGGAAAAGTATTTGCCAAGTTACATGCAAGATCAGTTGGAGATGAAATTTCTGGATCTTAGATAGGAGGAAATGTCGGTAGCAGAATATGAGGTAAAGTTTTCAGAATTGGCAAGGTTCGTACCTGAGTACGTGAATACTGAAGTGAAGAAGGCTAAGAGGTTCCAGCAGGGACTCAAGCCGTGGATTAGGAGTCAGATAGCAATGTTGGAGATTAAGAACTATGCTGCCTTGGTTCAGAAAGCAATGATAGTGGAAGGTGAGCGGGAAGCTGCTCGAAGAGAAAATGAAGGAAGAAAGAGGAAGTTTGAAAGCTCTGAGCAAGAGTAAGGAAGCTCAAAGTTCAGAGGGAAGTTTGGGAAGAATGGTGGAGGTCAGAACCAAAATTTCCAGAAGTTTAGACCCGAGAATGGAGCTCAAAAGAACCGTCTCCAGAAAGCTGGACAACCGGGAAAGGATAGCAGGCCCCAGATGCAAGAATGCAGGAACTGTGGAAAGAGACACCCAGGGAGGTGTAATAAGCTGGACATAACATGTTTCAAGTGCAACCAGAAGGGGCATTATTCTTCAGAATGTTCAAATGGAATAAGGAAGCCTGATTTGGCTTGTTTCAAGTATGGCAAAGTGGGCCATATGGCCAGGAATTACAAAGAGCCTGTGCAGAAGGCTAATGTTCTCAGAATTGCTGGACCGTCATCTCTCCCAGCACCATCAGCTCAACCCAGAGCTAGAACCTTTAACATGACAATGAAAGATGCAGTGCAAGAGGTGGACGTGGTAGCAGGTATGCTTGTTATAAACTCAGTAGAAGTAAAAGTTTTGATGGATTCTGGAGCAACTAGATCTTTTATCTTTGAAAGTATTCTTGATAAGTTAAATTGTGTTGCGTACCCTCTAGAGCCTAATTTGATTATAGAGGTAGCAAATGAAGAGAAAGTTGTTGTTAATAATATTTGTCCCGATTGTGATGTGTCCATAGAAGGTCGGCACTTTTCTGCTGACTTAATTCCTTTTAAGTTAGGAGAATTTGAGGTTATACTAGGAATGGATTGGTTGTCAAACCATGAGGCGCAAATAAAATGTAAAAGTAAGAAGGTGAAGTTAAGAACCAAGGATGGTGAGGAAGTGATATTTAAAGGAAAGAGGTAAGAGAAGAAATTTCTAACGGCTATTGAGGCAAGAAGATTAATACGTCAAGGATGCGAAATTTATTTGGCTCATGTTGTGGACGTGGAGAAAGAATCTGTAAAGATCAACGATATTCCGGTAGTAAGAGATTTTCCAAGTGTGTTTCCTGATGAATTGCCTAGACTACCTCCAGATAGAGAGATCGAGTTTACGATTGACTTGGCTCCTGGTACGGAATCAGTGTTGAAAGCTCCCTATCGCATGGCGCCGGTCGAAATGAAGGAATTGGCAGTTCAGTTGCAAGAATTATTGGACAAAGAAGTAATCTGACTGAGTGTATCCCTGTGGGGCGCACCAGTGTTATTTGTAAAGAAAAAGGATGAAAGTATGTGATTGTGCATCGATTACCGTGAGCTGAATAAGTTGACAATCAAGAATAAGTATCCTCTACCGCGGATCGATGACTTGTTTGACCAATTGAAAAGAGCTTTGTGTTTCTCAAAGATTGATTTAAGATCTGGGTATCATCAGTTAAAGATTAAAGCGGAAGATATACCCAAGACAGCGTTTCGAATGAGATACGGACATTATGAGGTTTTGGTAATGGCGTTTGGCTTAACGAATGCGCCAGCTGCATTTATGGATCTTATGAACAGAGTGTTCAAGCAGTATTTGGATAAGTTCGTTATTGTGTTTATCGACGATATACTGATTTACTCCAAGACGGAAGAAGATCATAAGGAGCATTTGAGAGTTTCCTTGGAAATTCTGCAAAAAGAGAAGCTGTATGCGAAGTTTTCAAAGTGTGAATTTTAGCTAAAGGAAGTGTAATTTCTTGGTCATGTAGTTAATAAAGAAGGAATTAAAGTGGACCCAGCCAAGATAGAAGCTGTAATGAATTGGGAAAGACCCAAGACTCCGACGGAAGTTAGAAGTTTTCTGGGATTAGCCGGATACTATAGAATATTTGTGTAAGATTTCTCAAAGATTGTTGTTCCGTTGACAAAGTTGACGAGGAAGAACGAGAGGTTTGTTTGGACAGAAAAGTGCGAGGAAAGTTTTCAGGAGTTAAAGAAGAGATTGGTAACCGCCCCAGTGTTGGTATTACCAGATGATAAAGGGGAATTTGTGATATTCAGTGATGCTTCATATAAAGGACTTGGATGCGTGTTAATGCAACACGGAAAAGTAATAGCATATGTGTCATGGCAACTTAAGCCGCACGAGCAGAAGTATCCAACGCATGATTTGGAATTGGCAGCAATTATGTTTGCCTTTAAGATTTGGAGGCATTATTTGTACGGGGAAAAGTGCAAGATTTATACGGACCATAAGAGCTTAAAGTATATCTTTACTCAGAAAGAATTGAATATGCGACAAAGAAGGTGGTTGGAATTAATCAAAGATTATGATTGTGCGATAAACTATCATCCTGGAAAGGCAAATGTGGTAGCTGATGCTTTAAGTCGAAAGGAAAAATTGAATATGTTAACGTCATCGGAAGAATTAATCAAAGACTTTGATAAGATGGAAATAGATGTGCAGACTCCAGAATGTGGAGGTGAAGCTATTTATGTAATGTTGTTTCAACCTGAAATTTTGGAAAAGATTTGATGCTGTCAAGAGAAAATGATGAGTCGCGAAAAGGATAAGTTGACGGGAGAAGAAATTAAAGCTCAAAAGGATGGAAAAGGGATATACCGTGTTAACTCACGTATTTGGATACCTAATGTCGTAGAACTAAAGCACGAGATTTTGCAAGAAGCGCATAACTCGAGATTTTCAATTCACCCTGGAAGCACGAAGATGTACCAGGATTTAAAAGGAAATTATTGGTGGCCAAACATGAAAAAGGAAATTGCGGAATGGATAAGTAAATGTTACACGTGCCAAAGAGTTAAAGCGGAACATCAAAGGCCAAGCGGATTGCTTCAGCCACTGGACATACCTGAATGGAAATGGGAACATATCGCGATGGATTTCGTGGTAGGATTACCTAAAACCAAGTCAAATCACGATGCGATTTGTGTGGTAATCGATCGATTGACAAAGTCAGCACATTTCTTGCCGATAAATGAAAGGTTTTCATTAGAGAAGTTGGTCAAATTGTATGTGGATGAGATCGTGATGCGTCATGAAGTTCCTGTATCTATCGTGTCTGACAGAGATCCAAGGTTTAATTCGAGATTTTGGCGACAATTCCATGATCATTTGGGAATGAAATTGAAAATGAGTACATCATATCATCCACAGATAGACGGACAAAGTGAAAGGATAATCCAGACGATTGAAGACATATTGCAAACTTGTGCAATAGATTTGAAAGGAAATTGGGACGGTCATTTGCCCTTAATTGAGTTTTCCTACAACAACAGTTATCACGAGAGTATTGGCATGCCGCCTTATGAAGCGTTGTATAGAAGAAAGTGTAGATCCCCTACTTATTGGGACGAAGTTGGTGAGCGCAAGTTAATTGGCCCAGAGCTAGTTCAGCAAATGAAAGAAAAGGTTGAAATGATTTAAAAGAGATTAATTGCAGCTCGAGACCGACAGGCAAAGTACGCGAATCAAGAGCGGAAAGATGTGCAATTCGAAACTTGAGACAAAGTCTTGTTGAAGATATCTCCTTGGAAAGGCTTAACTCGATTTGGAAAGAAAGGAAAGCTGAGTCCAAGGTACATTGGACCATTTGAAGTATTGCGACAAGTTGGGAAAGTGGCATATGAATTGGCGCTGCTGCCGCAAATGTAACATCTGCACAATGTGTTTCATGTATCTCTCCTGAAGAAATATAATGTTGATGCGAGCCATGTGATCGAGTTAGAACCAGTGGAAATCCAACCATATTTGTCCTATGTGGAACAGCCAGTGCGAATTTTGGATCGAAAAGAAAGGACGCTTAGAAATAAAGTTGTACCTCTAGTCAGAGTGTTGTGGAGAAATCCACTAGTTGCGGAATCGACTTGGGAATTAGAAAGCGAAATAAAAGAAAAGTATCCCCATCTATTTACTTAGATTAGATTCTGGGGACAGAATCCTTTTAAGGAGGGTAGATTGTGACGACGGAGAAATTTTGCGTCGTAATTAAGTAAATAAAGAGTGTGTTATGTGATGTGATTATAATTATGTGATTAAGTGATGATTATTTGTCTTATCTGTATACTAGAGTTTAGGAGCGTGGATAAAAACATTCCAATTTAAAGAGTCAGCTTAGAAGTTAAGCTGTGGTGTCGGGCGTCAGGTAGAACGGAACCCGTCCTAATATAAAGTTAAAGAATATAAAATATGAATTATGTGATTGAATGAATGAATGAGTAAATAAAGTATTTCGTCCTAAGTGACATGTTGATTGGTAAAGATATTGAGAAGCGTAATCAAAACGCTGAACGTCGGGCCGTCAGGCTGAACGTGACCCGGTACGCGTAAAAGAGGATAAAGAATAAAGAAGGATGAATTTTATGATCAGACCTGAGTCATTATGTGACTGTATATGTGTGATTCCTTGACTGTATGCATGACTGTGTGTTCTGTGTCAATTTTGTGAATTTTAAAGGAATTACGTGATTTAAGTAAAGGTTTAATTAACCTTCGTGCATTTTTATAAAATCATTCGAGTAAGATAAAAATATGGGATTTGTTCTGTTATCTTCGTAAAGGTCCTAGAGACTTTTTAAAAATGATGAGTGAATTTAATTGTTGATCTTTGCATTTTTAAATTGATTTTATGAGAAAAATGTATTTATTAAAGCAAGTTTGCGAAATTCATATAAAATCAACCGTTCGCTCAAAAATTCATTATGAGTAATGGATAAAAAGCTAATTTCGAGACCTACGTGTTAAAATTGTCATTTTCAATAATTCTCGACTTTCCGAGAGAGATATATTTTATATTTGAATTTTGTTGCATTTGAGTAAAAAGAAAAGGAATGAGTGAGTTAAAAGAGAGTTAGTAAATTACCAGATTGCCCTTGTTTCTAAGTGATATATATAACCCACTTTCTTTTCTTTTCTTTCTTTTGTGCACTCACTTTCTCTTCTCTCTTTTCTCTTTTTCTCTCCCGAACTCTCTCTCTCACTCTCTCTCTCTCTCTCTCTCTCTCTCTCTCTCTCTCTCTCTCTCTCTCTCTCTCTCTCTCTCTCTCTCTCTCTCTCTCTCTCGGCAACTCTCTCTCTTTGATTTCTCTCGGTATATTGCCTCTCCCTCTCTAATTCCTCGACACACTACATGAATCTTCATCCTTATTCCATACAAGAGATTTAATTCATGTGCTTGTGTGTGATTAAGCTTGCATGTCGATGTGTGTGTGTTGTGTGTGCTCGGTGTGTGTGTTCACCCGAGAACCACATGGTCCTTCTTGTTGTTGATTGATGTCATCTTGTTAAGCTTAATTCTTTGCAAACCAATGAGATGTGCATGTTAGTTTATCTTGCGTAATTGACGAAATCGGGGGCTTCGTGGTTGGACACCCTCGAATGAGGGCACTACCGAGATGCCACCGCCACCGGTGATGAACTCCGGTGAACCGGTGGTGAGCTATGATGTTAAAAACTGAGCTCTAGAACCTTAAAGTCATATATTTGTGTTTGCATGTGGTGTTTTGATTAAAAGGCTGAATGGCCCTTGCTATTTTAAGGAAATCAAGTTGATTGTATTGAAATGCATGAGTTATTGATTTAATGTTGAATATAGGTTGATTTGTGACTTAAAGGTTAAGGATATCAAGTTGCATGTTTTGTTTTTGAAAAACCCGAATGGTGTTAATCTTTAAAAGTTGTGGGTTTGAGTTAACTTGTTTAAAATGATGATGGATTGTTATTAGATTAAAAAGGAATGAAATTGTTGTTGCATGCTAAGTTTAGGTTCGAATTTTGTGTTAATAAGAAAGGAAATTGATTTTTGTGAGATAATCTTGGTAAACACTAAGTTTGTATGGCCTAAAAGTGATTGCATGCTAGTTTTAAAGAGGATCAAGATGTGCATGTCATTGATTTGTCTTTGAGGTGCAAATTTGAGTTTTGCCGAATGGGAATTGAGTTAAAAGGGACTAATTTGATGAATAAATGGATGCATGTTGTGATTTAGGATTGTGTTAAGAAACTTAGTTGGCTTACTTGATGAAAATGAAGTGTTTGATATAATGATAAGTTAAAATTGAATTGCATGCGAGCACGTATGTATAATTTGGTTCGAATTTTTATGATTAAAGGAAAGGAGGATGATTCTTTAATAGTTTTGAATGAGTTGTGTGCGTATGTGAATTAAAGTGAGTATTTGGTTAATTTTGTGTGATAAGGCCGAATAGGCCATAGGGATTAAAAGTCAAAAACTTGGATTTTATGATCGAAAGGATGATTAAAGATGTATAAGTGAATATCTATGAATTTGTTTGCTTGATTATAATATGTGGTTCGAATTAAGGAACAAAAGAAAAGGGAACTAAGTTGATTGATTTTAAAGAATATAAGTGATAGTTGTGAACATAATTGTTTGGTTGTGAATAGGTCTTGTACTCGTAATAGAGTCGTGTTAGTGTGATTTGAGAAATAGCTAAGGTCAAGCGAGTGCGCTTTGATGGTTAAGTATATAAGGATATAAAAACTACGAGAAAGGGATATGCTATGTGCTTTGTGCTATGTGCTTATATGTATAAGCTATATTCGTATGCTCGAGTCAAAGATATAATCGAGTTATCGTATAGAGTGATCGTTCCAGGAACGAGAGTTGGGAATCTAATTAAGATTTTTGGTTTTATTGTAGATTCGGAGCGTGAGGGCATTCAGGCTAGGAAAGGAAAGGATTTACGAGGTGGCAGTAGTTCAACTTTCAGGAAAGCAAATCCAGGCAAGTAACTCTGATTACTTGTGTAAACGGTTATAAAGAGAATGTTGTTCATACCATGTAGAGTATGGAACTGTTAATATATGAAACCCTTGCTTTATGAAACCCTGATATTGATTTGAAGTACCCTTGTTCTTGATAACCTGTTACTGATAATCCTATTGATTTCACCCTTTGATAATCTGTCTTTCTGTTCAAGTACCTATTAAGCCATGGATTATATTGTAATAACCCCAAATTTTAGAATTTTTGAAACCCTTATGAATAGTGATTTTGCTGAATAAGAAAACTTTTCATGCCACACTATGTAGGGGTTCTTCTATTGTTATTCTGAGATCTTATTAGTACTTTATATGGGATATAAGTGTATGTAAAGATCGTTAGAATCCAAATTCGAACACTTTGATTTTTCCCGAAAATCTACCAGATATCGAAAGAATTGAGTATAAGGTAACAGGATAAAAAGGATTTAAATTCAAGGATTGTAAGAGAGGATCATAAAAGAAATATAATGTATTGAGAAAGGTTAAGGGAACCCAAGTAATAAGATCCCGGGTATGATCCCTCAAACGATAAACGAAAACGAAAGTTAAGCGAACCGTATAACAGATCAGCAGTCATTAGCCAAGTAATTAGAAGCTAATTAAAGAGATTAGTGGGGATGATGTCATCAAACCAATGAGAAGAGGACAAAGGTGGGAGGGTGACATCACATGGTGATATAAGCATGACCAAAGCAAGTGTGTTGTTGGTTGATTTAGAACCACACAAAAGTTACCATGGTAAAAGGTAAGAAAACAAAACAAAACAAATCAAAAAACAACCAACCAAGCCAAAACATTTCATTTTCACCAAAAAACAAAAAGCTATCTCATTTCTTCATCAAGCTCTCGGCTTTTTTCATTTTCAAAGGAAAGAAAAATCCAAAACCAAGATCCAAGCTTTGTTAAATCATGAGGTAATTATCTAAGGTTCCTTATACATAGATATAGCTATCTGAAAGGCATATGTCATAGCCTATTTGTTTATTCGAGGATTTAACTCAACTCAAATAAGAATGTAATAAGTAAATAGTGGATCTATCGTCAGAGAGATCTCACAGAGTAACATATGTCAAAGGATTAAGTAACATTGTTCTTCTACAGACTTGATGACTTAATTTACTGGAAGAATCTCAAGCAATTGATCAAGCCTCAGTGATATAAATCAAGATTGTGGATTTAATCAAGTGACAGAGATCTCGTCAGGGTATCAATTAATTACAAGGATTTAGTCTGAAGAAAATCAAGAGTATCAAGGTCAAGGCATGAAGAAACGTCACGGAAGTGAGTCACTCATGAACCAGACAGTACATCGAGTGTCAACATTGAAGTGGTGGAATTGATTCATAATTTTCAGTGATTTTCAGAAGATATTCAGAAGAATGGTTGCTGCTCAAGATTAGTATTAATTCTCTATTAATTAATTAAGTCATATAATTTAATTAAGAAAATAAATTATATCTGCAAAGATTAATTTATTGATTAATTGAATTAATTGATTAATTAATTCATAATTAATATTAAGGATTTTCAGAATTTAAATTGGATTAAAATCTATTTAAATTCAACCAAGACAATCTGATTGTACTAATATGACAATCGGTATGACAATTGATAGTCCTACCGAAAGTCATGCTAGTACAAACAATGGTCTTGCCGAAAGTTCTACTGGAAATTTGATAGTCCTACCGAAAGTCTTTCTAGTTCAAATGGATTGTCTTGCTGAGCTAATTGGATTGTCATTGCAGTTCATTCTATTCGGCTGTTTGATAAAAAGAAGCAGAAGCAACATAATTCATCATCAGAGCATAGCATTGAATATCTTTTAGCAGAACACAGAACAAAAGAAACCTGCAGAGAAATTATTGCAAATTCACAGATCATTTATTTCTAGTATTTATTGTTAAATCCAATCCACTAGAAATACTTTTCTTGTTCTTGTGTAACTATCTAGCAGATCGAAATCCCTAGAACTTAATCTCAAATCGCTTTTAGCATTTGATCTTTTTATTGCAAAAATAGAAAAAGTTCATGTCGAATTTATTCTAGATTTGTAATAATTGGTTTGAGATTAATCCCTTGTAAACGATACCGTTGTTGTAACACCTTTCAAGTTTAATAATAATTTTATTTAACTTGAATTTTGTTTTACCTTTTTTATTCCGCATTTTATTCGATTAAACGGTATTGTTTGTATTCAACCCCCCTTCTACAAACATATTGACACCTAACAATTGGTATCAGAGCCTTCTGATTAACGTACAAATCAAGATCCTAGACTTTTGTGTTTTTTTCACTCCTTGAATTTTTTATTCACTCAAAAATTCATAATGACTACACAAAAAGTTGGAACCGTTAAAATTCCACTATTCGATAAAGAAAATTATGTTATGTGGAAGAAGACGATGCTATTGTTTTTACAAGTTGCAAATTCCAAATATCTGGAAGTGTTAAAGAAGGGTCCTAAAATTTCGATGGTTATTGAACCAGATGTAATAGAAAATGATGTGGTAATTACCAAAGCAAGAACTTATGTGAAAGATCCTGAGGATTTTTTTCCTGCTGAAAAAGAAGAAGTCTCCCTGGATGCTAGCCTTCAATTAATTTTAGTAGATTCCCTTGATCCCATGATGAATAGACATGTGATGAACTGTAAAGATTCCAAACATATCTGGGAAACTATTGAGGTTATTAATGAAGGCACAGAGGAAGTTAGGGAGAACAAGTTAGAAATCCTAACCTCTGAATATGAATACTTTAAATCCAATCCAGGAGAAGGAATCACTGAAGTGTTTGAGAGGTACAATGCATTGATCAACAACCTGAACATTAATGGTAAATACTATTCCATCAGGGAGGTCAACAAAAAGTTCCTTTTAACACTGCCAACTCATCTCGAACATAGAATCAATGCCATAAGAGAAGCAAGAGATCCGAGTGAGATTTCTTTGGAAAGGCTCTAAGGTGTGTTAAAGACTTATGAGTTGGAGCAGATTCAGCAGAAGGAAGTTTACTGGAAAGGAAGAGTGGTCAGCACGTCTACTGCTCTAGTAGCTGATGAACAACAACAGCAACCACAATATCAACAACAATCTCAACAGTCAGAAAGAATGGTACAGTCTTCCAAGGTTGAAGAAAATGTGATAGTAGCAGAATTTGATCCTCCTACTACAAATCAATCAGGAGATGATTTTTATTCCTTGGAAGAACTGGAGCAATTGGAGGATGAGTCAATGGCCCCGATTGTCAAGAGATTCTCAAATGTCAGATTCAAAAGGAATCCCAAGTTCAAGTATAAGTCCAACTACAACAGATTCCAGAAAGGTGGATCTTCATCCTCTAACACCAGCAGTGGTGGGTACAAAACAGGGATGGTTGATCGAAGCACCATTCAATTCTTCAACTGCAATGAGTTGGGACACTTTGCCACAGAATGCAGGAAGCCAAAACAAGTTAGGAAGAACTCTTACGATTCTAATCAGAAGAGTAAATCTGAAAGGGCTTACCTGACAAAGGGAAGAAGCTGGGATGATACTGACAGTGAAGATGAAGAAGTTGGGAATCTTGCTCTCATGGATAGTGATGGAAGCACCTCATCGTCAAGAAAAGAGGTAAAATTTACTGATGCTGAATTAGTTTATCATCTAGGAGATTCCTTAGATTGTGCTCGTCGTGATAATGAATTGTTAAATCAACAAATCAAAGACCTTGAGAAAGAGGTCAATGAATTAAGACTTGTGCACATTAATCAAGATAAATTAAAAGAACAAGTATCTTTTCTAGAGAATAGAGTTGACTGTTATAGACAACTCGAAACTATTCTCAAAGACAAGATCACCGGTCTTGAGGCTAAGGTTAAAGCTTACTTTAATTCTTGTTCGAAGTCCAAAGAGTTTTACAATAAGCGAGCTGTTTAACAAACATCTGGAATAGGTTATGATTACAATGTTGCTATTGGAAAATTAGGCATAAACTCCCCTCCTCATGTCTGTCTAAAGGCAGGGAAGTACCACATGTGCTTAAGGGTGTTGATGAACCCCTCTATAAAGAATCAATTGCTGAACCATTTGATGAGATCTCATTTATTATTCAAGAAGAAATCCGTGCTGAAGATCATGCTAATGAAAAAGCTGTCTCCAAGTCAAGTGTGTCAAAGGTTCTAGTCAAAGTTGTGAAAGCAACTGAGACTAACTCAGACACACATGAGTTGGATAACACAAATGCCATGTCTACCATGCATAAGTTGCCTATTGTTAATCCCTCTCATAAAGCATGTGGTGTTCCTGATTGTATGTCTTGTGCTTTTAATTTGATGTATGCTTATTTTAATGGTAAGCATGTTTCTAATGTAAGACTACTCCTCGTCAGCATGTGAATAATAGAAAGCATGATAGGTCTAAGACTGCTAGTCCTCCTAAAGCTAGAAAGGAGACATTTGTGCCTAAGCCTAAACATAAATTTGTCAAGGCTGTTCACAAGGTCAAATGTCCAGTCATTGAGAAAGTTGAGAACATTAAAATTAAGAATGTTGTTTTGCCTGATAAAGGCCAATTTTACAAGTATGCCGGACCCAGCCAAGCTTGGGTTCCGAAGAAGGTCTAATCCATTTGTATTGCAGAGCATTAAACAGGTACAACCGGTAGTGTGGATTCTTGACAGCGGATCGTCAAGACATATGACCGGAGATAGAGCCCTGCTATCAAATGTGGTTGAGAAAGCTGGCCCAGTGGTTACCTTTGGAGATAACAGCAAAGGTTTAACGAAGGGATATGGCTGTTTGCTAGCTGGAAATGTTATCATTGAAAATGTGTATGTTGTGCAAGGACTTGAACACAATCTGCTTAGCATTAGTCAGTTTTGGTGACAACGGCTACAATGTTTTATTCGACAAGCTGAAGTGTCAGATTCTGCACAAGAAAAATGAAAAACCCTCCTTGATGGGAATCCGGAAAGGAAATATGTTCGTAGCTGACATAAACTCTGGAAGCAATCCTGAAGTCAATTATTTCTAGGCAAAGGCATCGTCAGACGAGAGTTGGCTATGGCACAAGATACTTTCTCATCTCAATTTCAAAACAATGAATTCTCTTGTCAAAAGAGAATTGGTCAGAGGTCTGCCTTAGCTGGAATTCTCCCCAGAAGGACTATGTGAGGCTTGCCAGAAAGGAAAGTCAAGAAAGCAAGTCACAGAGGCACTGACACATCTTCCATAACTGGTGTTCTGCAATTATTGCACATGGATTTATTTGGACCAGTTAATGTCCTTTCGATGTCAAAGAAGTGTTACTGTCTTATGATAGTTGATGACTATTCCAAGTATACGTGGGTTTTATTCCTTCACTCTAAGGATGAAACACCACAAGTTGTGATTGATCATATCAAGTTGATCGAGTTAGATTCTAATGTCCCTGTTAGAGCAATAAGGTCAGATAATGGAACAGAATTCAAGAATTCACATCTTAATGGATTTTGTACAGACAAAGGGATTATCAGACAATTTTCAGCTCCTAGAACCCCTCAGCAAAATGGAGTGGTAGAAAGGAAGAATCGTACATTGATTGAAGCTGCAAGAACGATGTTAAGTGAATCAGGTCTTCCAATGTACTTTTAGGCTGAAGCTGTCAATACTGCATGTTATACTCAGAATTGAACTCTAATCAACAAAGACTTCATGAAAACTCCTTATGAGATTTTGAATGAACAGAAACCTTCTATCAAATACTTTCATGTATTTGGTGCCAGATGCTTCGTGCTCAAGGATGGAGATGATCATCGTGGTAAATTCGAGGCAAAGGCATATGATGGTATTTTTGTTGGATATGGAAGAAGATCATACAGAGTGTATATCATTGATCAACACAAAGTAACTGAAAGTGTCAATGTTACATTTGATGACACTAAACTCCCTAGTATCCAAACTGAAGATCCTTCTGAGAAACTGAAGTTTGATGATATGTCAGATTCAGAATCAGAACATGGTCAAGAACCTGAGGTTGTTGCTGGTGAAGAACCTGTTAATCATGATGATACTCAAGGTAATGGTGATGGAAACTTTGGCAACAATAGAGATACCACTGCTACTGACGGAGAATCTTCAAGTCAACATGGCAACAACTCAGGGGGAGATGCTGAAGGATCAACTAGTAGGACACAACATCCCAATGAATTTCAAGGTGAATCATCAAGATCAAATCTTCCAAGATAGACTGTCTGGAATAAAGCTCATCCTTTTGAGTTGATTATTGGTGATCCAGATGTTGGAGTCAGAACTAGACGTGCTACTCAAAATGAGTGTCTGTTCTTAGGATTTCTTTCTGAGATGGAACCTAAGAAGATTGAGGAAGCACTGACTGATCCAGATTGGGTGATTGCTATGCAAGATGAACTCAATCAGTTTGAACATCAACAAGTCTGGAAACTGGTACCTAGACCTACACACAAGAAAGATGTTGGTACTAGGTGGGTATTCAGGAATAAACTAGATGAAGATGGTGTGGTTACAAGAAACAAAGCAAGACTGGTAGCTAAAGGGTATTCTCAAGCTGAAGGCATTGATTATGATGAAACCTATGCTCCAGTGGCAAGACTAGAGGCCATCAGGATATTTCTGGCATTTGCAGCATTCTCTAACTTTAAAGTTTATCAAATGGATGTCAAGAGTGCCTTTCTGAATGGAAAGCTGGATGAAGAGGTATTTGTAGAGCAACCTCCTGGTTTTGAAGATCCAGATCATTTGGATTTTTTCTACTTTCTGTTCAAGGCAATCTATGGACTCAAACAGTCTCCGAGAAAATGGTATGACACTCTTTCTGAATTTTTTATTGAAAATAGCTTTATTAGAGGTGTCATAGACAAAAATCTCTTTTCTAAAAAGCATAAGAATTATACTATATTAGTTCAAGTCTATGTGGATGATATAATATTTGGGTCTACTAATGATAATCTCTGTAAGAGATTTGCTAAGTTAATGCACAACAAATTTGAAATGAGCATGATGGGGGAGCTGAAGTTCTTTCTTGGATTACAAGTAAATCAAAGGTTAGATGGAACTTTTATTTGTCAATCCAAGTATCTCAAAGAACTCCTTAAAAAGTACAATCTAGAGGATTCTGCATTAGCAAGGACTCTGTCAACTACAGCTGTCAAGCTTGGACCATGTGAAAACTCTATTAAGGTAGATGTCACAAGCTACAGAGGTATGATTGGCTCGTTACTCTATATTACTGCAAGTAGACCAGATATTATGTATGCTACATGCTTATGTGCAAGGTTCCAAGCGGATCCTAGAGATATTCATCTCGTTGCTGTTAAACGAATCTTAAGATATCTTAAGGGAACACCAAATCTAGGTATTTGGTACCCTAAAGAATCTGGTTTTAACCTTGTTGGATATACAGATTCAGATTACGCAGGAAGTGTTGTTGATAGGAAAAACACCTCAGGGAGTTGTCAATTCCTAGGTAGCAGACTAGTCTCATGGTACAGCAAGAAACAGCAAACAGTTTCAAATTCAACGCTCGAGGCTGAATATATTCCTGCTGGAAGCTGCTGTACTCAGATCTTGTGGATTAGGAATTAGCTACGGGACTATGGCTCTGTATTGAATAAAATACCTATTTTATGTGACAATACAAGTGCAATAGCCATCACCAACAACCCTGTGCAGCATACAAGGACCAAGCACATTGACATCAGGTATCATTTTATTAGAGAGCACGTCATGAATGGTACTATTGAACTATTTTTTGTTCCAACGGAAGAACAAATAGCAGATATTTTCACTAAACCTCTTGATGAATCCACATTTACCAAATTAGTTGGTAAATTGGGTATGTTGAATAGCTTTAGTGATTAAACTTGTGAATATCTGAAATCTGTTCTTGAGTGAATTTACAAATGAATTTTTCATAAATGAAAAATTCATTTGCAAATTTATTTTATCATTTTCCAAAATTTCTTGCATATTTCTATGTAATTTTTATTATCTTATCTTATTTATTTACTTAACTTGTTAATTTTAATGTCTCAGAATATTTTATTTTCTCTAAAAATATTTTTCTATGAATTTTATTTGCTAAAATTCAAAAGAAATCTATTTTTGGACTGAAAATATTATTATCTCTGAAATATTTTATTTATATAAATATTTTCTGCCATATTCATTTCAGTTTTCTGTAATTATAATATTTTCTATATTCTGTTTTTTTATGTGTTTTTAACAGTTTTTATGTTAATTATTCAGTATATTTAAATACTTAATTTATTTTATACTAGAATGACAATCGGCATGACAATTGAAATTGTCTTGCTGAAAGTCATTCTAGTACAAATACATGTTTATTTTTAAGTCAGTTTAATTTTATAACTGGCAAGACAATCGGTATGACTATTGATTGTCATGCCAGTAATAAAATTAATATCAGATATATTATATTTTATTTTGTACTGGTATGACAATCGGTATGACTATCAGATTGTCATACCAGTTATATATTATTATTTGTTTGTTTTGTTTTTTGTTTTCTCAAATTTACCTTGTATGACTATCGGTATGACAATCGGTAAGACTATCCCGAATTGTCATACCAGTTGTCTACTTAACAGTTTTTGTTTGTTTTGTTTTATAATTCATTCACTTCAGTTTTTCTTTCAAATTCCATCAGTTTTTCTCTCGTTTTTCTCTCTCTCTCTCTACTCGATCTTAATCAAACTGCCTCCATTGTCTTATTGTTCGAGTTTTTACTCAGCTTCTCAAAAAATCATCACTCATGTGATATATATACATACACGTATATACATACAGAAGTGCTGTCGAGTTTTTGTTAAAAAAAAATTAGTTTGTGATTGTTTGATTTTGGGTATTTTTATTTTAATTTCTGTTTTGTGTCTTGTGGTTTTTCAAATCTGCTTTTATGAGTTAAGAATTTTAACGAGATACATTTCTTTCTAAATTTTTCGATTATAATTGATTCAATTTGAATTATTAAATTAATTTAATTAATTCGAATTTTCTTAATATTATTCTTAAAATTTTGAAAGTGTGTGTCTTATCATTATTTTTAAATGGCTCTCAATTTCCAAATTGTTTCGCATAATCTTGTTGGTTATTTTAATCCAGATAAATGTGATGTAGAAAAATTTAAGCCGTGGATTAGATTTTTAAATGACCATTCGATTGTTAGCTCTGCTATTAAATCAAATGTGATTTTAAATGTTGATCTGCTAAGACTGATTTGCAAAACCTCTACTGTGGCCGATGATTTTAAATCTTTTTCATTCACCATGGCAAACACACAATATCTGGTTGATGAAACAGTCGTCAATCGAGCTTTAAATTTTCCTATGGACAATTTCTGTAATTTGCCCTCTGAAAATGATATTTCAAACTTTTTCCATGCTATTCACTATCAGGGGGTAATTAATTTAACCAAGTTATCAAAATCCAATTTGGTGTCTCAATGGGACATTTTCTTCGATACACTTTCTAAAGTGTTTGCCAACTGCACTAAATTCAACTTTCACAACATCACTTCCACTCTGCAGTATATTGGTCTTGCGGTTGTTTTCAATCAAAGAATCAATTTTGGCAAACTACTTTTACCCATTCTTTTGAGACGTCTCACTACTGCTTTACGTGATCATTCTACAAATCGTAGGGTCTCGTGTTACTATGCTCGTTTTCTCATGCTCATAGAAGAACATATTCTCTCACTTGAGCCTAAAGCCCTTTTTGCTAACTCCGCAGTAACCGAACCCCCTCCTGTAAGCAAAAAGATTTACACCCGCCAAGACACAACTTTCAAATTCATGCAAGTTCCAGTACTTGTATCTGCTTTCATGGCCACTTATATTCCCTTACCTATCTTCAATCTTCCTGGTCATGAACAGCAAGCTCAACCTCCAGTGGTTCAAACCACCCAGGCTCAAGCATCAGATGCTCTTCCTCTACAGGTAATAGTTCCTCAAACTCAACCTATTCCTACTTCTGTTGAAAGACCCCCAGTGGTTAATAGGGCTAACCATGAAGTTGTAGAACCACAGCTTCAATCCCAGGTCATAGAGCCAAACAAAGAGTCACAACCTATCTCAACCTCTCCCCCACTGTCTAAAATGTTGCCTAGAAGGTTAATAGGAAGTAGTTTGTTGGTGGATGTGAATGAACCCTCAGCTCTGCCTCCTCCGAAGAAAAGAAGAACATTTACTGAGGCATCTGAAAGCCCATCCTTGTCCTCCCAACAGGACATGGACTTTGAAATGGCCACTGAACAGTTACTAGAAACATTCTCTCAACAGGATGAATCTATTGAAATTCGGCATAGGGCCATGGCATCATGTACAGAGTCAAGCACAATTCTATTACTCACAATGGAAGCATACAGACCAGTAGATGATACTCAAGACACGGAGCGAGGAGTGCACATAGAGTCGGTTACAGTGCCTGTCATAGTTACGGCAGAAGAGCAGTCACATGCTTCTGAGGGAAAATCTGACTCTCAGCCACCTTTAATAGAGTCATTTTCTCCCCTCCCAGATCCAACACCTCTGGCTCCCTCACGGGATTCTCCACTCGCTGATTTATCTGGAGAAAGTGGAGGGCAACTCGGTCAATCTATCCCTGAAGCAATTCAGACATCTATTTCACATGAAATGATAGGTTTGACTGAGGATCGGGACTCGCGAATTCCCATTGCACCACCACTAACCTCTCTTGAAGAGGCTAGGGTGATTTTAAATGCAGGTACAGAAGATCAGCCTCAGGAAGACTCCTCACGAGCTATTATATTGAGATATACACATGCACGTGAGTTGAGTGAATTAAACAGGAGAGATATTCAGGTGATTGCACACACAAAAACAAACACTGAAAATCTGTTAGCTCAAATTGCTGATCTCAAGGAACAACTTGCAAAAAGTCAGGCTGAAGCTCAATCATTCAAAGCACAAGTGGTTGAACGGTCTTCTTCTTCCACCTCTGTCAATAATCAGCTGGCTCTTATCAGGACTGAAATATCATATTTGAAGACATCTGTTGTATCTAAGCTAAACTCAATCCAGGCATCTCTAACGTTATCAGCTGACGACATTTCAAACTTCTGCTCTCTACATACAAGAATGACTTCTCTTGAAGACTTGGTTGAAATGAATCATTCACTGGATTCCTCCAGATTTCTGAAGATAGAGACGGGTATGGAACATCTGAATGAAGGGATGAAGCACCTGTACTACATGATCAAAAATTCTCACTGTCCCAATGAAGAATAAAGGAATTTCTTTGAAGGGCCGTCTGGTGGAGGCTCAGGCTCGGGAGGTGATGGAGGTCATGAAGGATCTAAGGGAAAGTCTGTAGAGGATTCCTCAACTAAGGGGGAGAAGAAAGGGAGAAGTGAAAAGGGAAAAGAAAAAGAGTCGTCTGCTGGAGGCACAGGGAAGCCTGATGATATCTACTATAGTGGAGAACAGGATGACTTTGATATTTGTGATGTTCCCACTGAACCAGTCTTGGAAGATAAAGATGGTTTCTTTGAAGCTGAGGAGGAAAGTGATTTTGGAGAATGGGAAGAGGAAGCTCCAGTGGATCCTCTGTTTGAGAAAGAGTTTCAGCAACAACAGTCAGAGATGAAAAGAAAAGAAGCTGAACTCAAAAAGGTATCCCAGATCATTGACATGAGGAAAGGCATACAAAGAACAGAAACTCTTCAAAAGCAATGTCTTCATGACATTAAGGCTCAAGAAAGGAGAAGAGATGTCAGACTGAAGATGGGTGAAAAATGGGATGAAGCTAGGAGAGTACTTGATATGCCTCAGCTGAGCACAAACAATGATAGACAGTTTCTACATCTTCTGGACAAGCTGGAGATCTCTAATCCAAACAATGACATGTACATGAATGCTATAAAGACTGAAGTCTCAAGGATCACAGCTGCCTTTGATAGATCACTAAATGAGATGAGCATATTTGTATATTATCAGAGCGAAGGATCTTTCAAGGTGTCACTTCATCTGTTTGAAAATCGTTCTTTGTCAGAGATTTGGGTTCTTCTCAACAAAGTCAAAAGAAGCTCAGAATTGAATGAAGTTCTTAGAAAAAGACTCAAAGAGTTTGCCAGCAGGGCTAGTCCTCAAGTGGTCAACAATCCTCATCAGGTAAGATTCTTTAAGTCTGACTGTCTTCAAATCTGCCAGCTCGATTCACAATCTCTTAAAGACTACTCAGCTAAGCATCTGGTCTGGATGGAACATCACCTAAGAACTGCTGGATATTCATCCATGTTGAAAACTCAAGCAGCTGATTTGATTCAAGCTTATTATGAAAAGAATATTAAAAGGTACAATCAACTCAAGAATAAACTAAAGATAGTTGGAGTTCAACCAGTCAGGCCAGACATCTTCACTTCAGAAAAGGATCGTGTCTTTGACAAGGAGTTGCTTCAAGATTTGGAAGAAGGTGATGAGTTGGAAGAGGTGAAGTCGGAAGAGAAGACAACTGAATTCAATTAGCTCAAAACTCAATGTAATATGATTAGAGCTTTATGAATCAAGAGAGACTAATATAGTTACATGTTCAGGCTAGAGGAACATCTATCTTGTATTCACTTGTAAATTTCGTTTGGAATCTGGAAAATGTTAAATATAATCCAGAACTTTTCTGCTATTTACTTTGCATTACTGTTTATATCTTTTTCTTATTTGTTAGTTGAGTTATCCTCTAGGTATTTGTTGTTATTGTCTAACAAACAAATAGGGGGAGATTGAAAGGCATATGTCATAGCCTATTTGTTTTTTCGAGGATTTAACTCAACTCAAATAAGAATGTAATAAGTAAATAGTGGATCTATCGTCAGAGAGATCTCACAGAGTAACATATGTCAAAGGATTAAGTAACATTGTTCTTCTACAAACTTGATGACTTAATTCACTGGAAGAAGCTCAAGCAATTGATCAAGCCTCAGTGATATAAATCAAGATTGTGGATTTAATCAAGTGATAGAGATCTCGTCAGGGTATCAATTAATTACAAGGATTTAGTCTGAAGAAAATCAAGAGTATCAAGGTCAAGGCATGAAGAAACGTCATGGAAGTTAGTCACTCATGAACCAGACAGTACATCGAGTGTCAACATTGAAGTGGTGGAATTGATTCATAATTTTCAGTGATTTTCAGAAGATATTCAGAAGAATGGTTGCTGCTCAAGATTAGTATTAATTCTCTATTAATTAATTAAGTCATATAATTTAATTAAGAAAATAAATTATATCTGCAAAGATTAATTTATTGATTAATTGAATTAATTGATTAATTAATTCAGAATTAATATTAAGGATTTTCAGAATTTAAATTGGATTAAAATCTATTTAAATTCAACAAGACAATCTGATTGTACTAATATGACAATCGGTATGACAATTGATAGTCCTACCGAAAGTCATGCTAGTACAAACAATGGTCTTGCCGAAAGTTCTACTGGAAATTTGATAGTCCTACCGAAAGTCTTTCTAGTTCAAATGGATTGTCTTGCTGAGCTAATTGGATTGTCATTGCAGTTCATTCTATTCGGCTGTTTGATAAAAAGAAGCAGAAGCAACATAATTCATCATCAGAGCATAGCATTGAATATTTTTCAGCAAAACACAGAACAAAAGAAACCTGCAGAGAAATTATTGCAAATTCACAGATCATTTATTTCTAATTCCTTCACAATCTCTTCCAATAAATCAAGGAAGAAGATGGTGAATAGTAACCTTCAAGAAATAACTTTGGTTTTCTTGATTTTTATGAAAGTTCAAGGTAGCTTAAGCATAGATCAAGGCTTCCATGGGCATTCCAAGGATCTTTCATTGATTAAAAGCTTCAAGGAAGGTATAACTCTAAATTATATTAGCATTAAGTTGTTTGGTATAAATGATTATGATGATGGAATGATAGATTAAGTGTAATAGTTGCTTTGTCATGTTGAGATCTTAGTTGTTAAGTGTTTTTGTTGATTTTGGAAGTTAAGAGTAGCACTAGTTGTTCTTGATGATTCATGGTATGATTTGGGCTTGGTTTAAATGGTTTAAAGTGGTTGATGAGTGATATTGTCATATGGTTGTATTGGGATTGATTGGTGATGGTTTGGTGTTGAATTGGTTTGGTAAAATTTTGGGAAATCGCGTAAACATAGCCGTCGTAATGCCCGATTTACCGTAGACTGTTTTTGTTCTTAACATCAGAACCCTTGAACTCACTGTTAAGTTTTTACCATTGCCATGTTTAGATAGTTCATGCTACGAGCTTCGTTTTGATATGTGGTACGCTTGAATCCGATGTACGGTTTAGGAGAAACGGCCGTTTTAAGTAACGACGTTTCGCGAATGAATCATTACCCCTCACCTTACTTTGAAACCTTGGTTAAGGACCTTAAATGACTAATTGGGGTATGAAACATTTATGTAAAGTGGATTAGGCAGTTGGTAAGGTACTCGCGAAAGAATCGCTTTAAAATTCTTAATGGTAAATTTATTAAAAATGGTGGAGCCGAGGGTACTCGAGCGACTTAAGTGAATCGTTAAACGCGAAAGCGAACGTTAGGACTCTAAATGGTTAAAGTCTAGTTTCTTAAGCGATCGGGGTTTAATTCCGACTTATGTTGTTGTTCATAGGTTATCGGACCCACTCTAAGCTTAAGTCTATCCGGGAGTACTCAGGCAAGTTTTCTATCCGTTATACTGTTGTTGTGATGTATACATTTGTATATGCATTATCTTGTGATAGATGCATAATGGTTAATTAGCAAATTCTTGCGATATATTGTAGCATGAGATATGGTATATATGCATGCCTGTTTCGTATTCTTGATACATATATCTGTTGATTCAGTTGATAATACCTATGTTAGAGATAAGCGGTATTTGCATATACCCTTAGTATAGGGGACCCAAAGGTGAACATTTTTCTAAAACCGGGAATCGAGGCTCCTGAGTATAATATAAATATATATATTTATATATATATATATGAATAGTTTTCAAAACTATGAATCGAATAAGGTTTATTTGATAACTTTATTTTATTAATGAATATTATTTTGAATATTCATTCGAGGACTTATGACTCCGATTAATTACTAATTATTATTCTTTATTTTATTAAGGAATAATGTGTCGATGATTAAACTCATTTTTCATTATTCAAATAAAGATATTACTTTCGTATCAGTATATCTTTGGTTATTTAATATTCATTTGAAGTATAAGTTTTAAAACTTCTACTTCAATTATTTTTATAAAGATTATTCTTTATGAGAATATTATTTAAATAATAATATTCAGATATTTTCTAATATATTGGGACTGATTTATTTTATTAAATCAGCATTACTCCAAACATGCTTAAAAATGTTTGCGAGTCTTCAAAATGATTTTAAAAGTTAGAGCGGATCCCAAAACTCATTTTTTTTATATATATTTAAGATCTTCCTTTCAAAGGGGATTTAAATATTTGCTCAAAACCTGAGGGATCCGGCTCTCTGGTGTGTTTCATATTCGCAACAAGGTTGCTATTTTGATAAAAGAGTTTTTGATTACTTACCCAATACTCGGGAAGTAAAATTCTTGGAACAAGTTAATCCATTAACAGGCATCGCCTGGGAAATATCGGTGAGTTTTCCTTTCCAACTAGATACGACTTCTTGGTGGAGCCGTATCAACAAGTTTCTACTTGGGGAAAATGGGGACGAGCTTTACGTTTCAGAGTCATGGATTTCATCTGAACTAGGAGTGGCGTAAGTGGTCGAGTGGCGCCGGCCCAGCCTAATTATATTGGCCCAAATGGCCTGGAAGTTCCGCTAAGACGGTCCATTCCTTAGGAGTCCAGTGTTCGGTTGACAAGTAAATCCGACAAGTTCTCCTCTACATGTAGAAAATGGTGGGGTTGTACTACTACGACTGATCATCGTAAGTGGTCTTCCTGGCGCGACAAACTCCTGTAATGAGTTCATCATCCAGTTGGATATTTCTGCAACACTACCCAGAGCACTTCGATAGAAAGGCTACGGCTGGGCGATTGTTGAGTGTTGGCAGGGTCGAGTTTTCAAAATGGTGTTTCCATTGAATGAAGTATCTCGTAACTTCATTTCTTTTGAATGATATTTCAAAGATTGATTCTATACAAGTTATGCCTTGTAGCTTCATATATGTGATGAACTAATTATAACTTGAACGGTGGTAGTTCAAGTAGTATTCAGAAAAGATAGAAGTATATTGGAGTATCTTGTAACTTCATCTTTTAAACTTATATCTAGTAAATGATTATCTTATGCATGTCAAAGATTTTCAGAAAAATGTTGAGACAAGGTTAGATATACGAGATCACCTTGCAACGATATTTTTATACAGTTGTAAACTGGAACTCTGTGTATATTATACATGTCAGAGGATTTCAAAGATTGTGAAAAGTATATATGTATATATATACTGAATATTTTGCGACTTGGTCGCGTTAAGATAACAAACTTGGTTCACTTCTTTTTGACCAAGACTTTCATGAGTACTATAAGAATGCTCATATATTGTTAATCATTATACATATTATTTTGATGGGCTTGTTGCTCACCCTTGCTTTATTCTTTCATCACACAACAACAGATAGAAAAGATGAACAGGACCAAGCTTCCAAGTCGCAAGCGGTTAGGAAACGTTTCGCAGTTTTCTGGAAGCGTTGATGCTGCTGTAGCTGAGGTAGAAATTACCAATAGGCTAGACTTTCAACTTCTGATGTACCAGACTTATGTATCTATATGAATTGTATTAATGGCAAAGAAATGTAAATTTATTCAGAACCCTTTTAAGGTGTAACGGTTTATAATTGTGGAATATAAGGACTTGTGTTATTTTTGGGTATTCATCTCTGAGACTATAACTTGTGGTGTGTCTGTGTATATTGTGGGGTCACAGTACAGAGTAGTTGATTGTTTAATAAGATTGGGTGTTATTAAGGGAAATGGAACTCGTGACAACCCGGATCCCCGACCCCGGATTTGGGGGTATTACAGAAATGGTATCAGAGCCAAGCATTATAAACCTCAGAGATGATGTGACGTTAAGATAATAAGTTCACAAAGATAATAAGAACTCTTTCCAAGTTCATAGTCGGGCTACCTAACGTAGTACTGACAGTTAAAACCCTTATGGGAACCCTTATAAATATCGTGATAGAAGCGTAGTTCGTTATCGTATATAGTAGCGGGACTCCGAACCCTGATGGTGAGGAGCAACGGCGCGATGATGTTTTATTACTGATTGGGGATCGGATTGTGGATCCAATGGAACACCCTAATGAGGGACCAGATGATATTCATATTAAGGATGTAGCGGTTGAGGATGTTGTCCCAGAAGAGATTGTTATTGAGAAGGATCTCGTGGAGGATCCTAACAAGACTGAAGAGATGACCGCTGAGGAATTGATAACCATGGTTAGGGCAACTACCAGAGGTAGGATTGGCCAGTCACTGCCGTAGGTTCGTTCGAGTTTGTAAAGATAGTAGCCTCTTTAACGCGGCTTACTCGTAAGGCTGAGAAGTTTGAATGGACGGAAAAATGCGAGAACAACTTTCAAGAACTGAAGCAAAGATTGGTGATGGCCCCTATGTTGGCATTGCCGGATGGAAAAAGGAGATTTTTTGATTTGTATTGACGCTTCACATAAGGAATTAGGGTGCTCTTATACAACACAACAGGGTACTCGCGTACGCGTCAAGAAAATTAAGGGAATATAAAATTCGATATCCCCACCCATGAGCTTGGGCTCATGGTAATAGTTTTGCCCTAAAGATTGGAGGCACTACTTGTATGGAGAGAAGTGCGAGAATTACCTAAGCCATAAGTGCTCTAGTACATTTTCACGCAGAAAGAGCTCAACATGCGCCAAATGAGGTGGTTAGAGATTATCAAGGATTACGATTATGAGATTCTTTATCATTCGGGGAAACCCAATGTGGTGGCTTATGCGCTTAGTAAAAAGGAGAGACTCAAGATGATAATGTCTTTGAGAGAGTTTATAAGAGATTTTGAGAAAATGGAAATAGAAGTGAAGGTAACCGGAGCTGGTACCGAAAAGCTGTTTGAGATTACAATACAGCCTGAATTATTGGAAACGAACATATTGTACCAGAAAAAGTGATGAATGAAGGCAGAGAGCCAACAAATAGATAAGAGATTAATACCGAGAAAGATGATAAGGGAATAATGAGGTACTCCTATAGAATTTGGGTTCCAAATGTTCAAGAGCTTAAAGATGAGATCTTAGATGAAAGCTAGTTTGAGGAATAAGATTTAGAGAAAACCCTGAACGTGATAGTCAGGGAGGTCGCCATCAAGATAGAAGGAATCCATAACATGATGAAGTGGAAAATGAGGAGTTAAAATATGTAGGATGACCCCGATTATGGGGAGGAGGAGGGAATGTTCAGACTAAGGAAACAGAAGTCGAGTAAGGAAAGGAGACCCGAGACGGTACTCCTATATGAAAATTTATGGACCTGTCTAGACAGAACTTAGACTATTATCCCTAACCACCACCCTGGGGAGACAGTGCGGTGGGAAATTCCTTCAGGACCTTTAAGTCGCTAAGCTCTCAGAATTCCCAGGAACAAGCGAATCCAGCAGAGGCGAGAGCCTGGCTAGAGGAAATATAGGAATCATTTGAGATTCTAAATGAATGATGAAGCACAAAAGACTATTTTTGCCACTTACCCTCCTAAGAGAGAGGCCACCCGCTGGTAAAAGGCCTAGGAAGGCATGAAGCCAGAGGTTATAATAAACTGAATAAAGTTCAGTCAATTGTTTTCAGGAAAGTACTTTCCAAGGTTATGGAGATAGTGTAAAAGCTTTAGAGCCAGAACAAAGGCGGACGAGAATCCCAGAACGACGTGATGTTTGAAGTAAGTAATTAGTGGGTTCATGATATGATTGCAAGAGAAAGAAAAAAAAAAACTGAAGTGGAAAGGAATATAAAGGCAATAGAGTTTGAGGAATGGTAAGGGAGTTGAGTACGAGGAAACCCTAAAGAATCATAGTAATAGAAATAGAAAAGTATGTGTTCGTCAGGATGAGGATGACTCACTATGAGCTAAAGTTGATGGTTAAAGGCATAAGAGATGTACATATTGTACCCCCTTTAAGTTGGGAGGATTCGAGGAAACCTTGACATAGTTCGAAGGATAAATAATGAGACACGGATAGACTGAGGAGACAAGGAAGTAAGAAATTAGGAAAATTGGATGAAGGAAGTGACCTTCAAGAATGTGAAGTGTAAGACCGGTGGCTTGATACCCAGAAAGGAAGACACCAGGTATGAAAGATATCCCAATATTGAGATGACTATTGAGATAAACAACAAAAGTAAATGAGGAGTAATTAAGAAGAAGTTCACGTTGAACACGACCAATATCTTCCAGAACATCCATGTTGTCATTACCAAATTAGGAAAGAAAAGCGGGTAACCATTGTTATCTTTTGAAGGCCATATGGGTTGACCTCAGTTTGAATAAAGATGCTATTGTGAAATTGGTATAGACTATCTGGATGGGAATGATTGAATAAGACACCCTTATCAGGGATACATGACTTGATTTATCCATCGAAGGACGCAAGTACCTTTTTAAAGGTGGAATTAAGGATAGAATATCGGTAACTTAAAATGAATCCTAGGGGAATGCATAAAGGTTGGCATTTCACCCTTAATAGGGATAATATGAGTTTTGACAGTATGAATTGGAAAGGATTAAGGTAATAACAACCTTTAAGAATCAGTGGAGAAATTTTTCAGAAGTATATAGATAATGATTCTGGTATTAATAAATGGTATCTTGATATGCCCTGTATCTAGAGAATACAGGAGGAACGATTCAAGGATAACCTTAGAGGTTTTACAAGGAAAAAGGTAATATTTGAAGTTCTCAAGAATAGAAATTTTGATAAAGGAAATGTGACGTAATTATAGTAATGCCAAGTGGGGCATGTGTTAAACCACGAGAAAGTATGGATCGAACCAGTAAAGATCGAAATTGTTCAGGGCAATTAGGACCTAAGATAAAAGATGTCCTAAATATGATCGAGAGTCAGTCGTGACAATGATTAACCTCTAAAGACTGAGGCAATAACTTATGGGAAAATGGTGATACTTTTTACTCATCAGATTTTAAGGAAAACATCTTCACTCAAGCAGTGATTGGAAATGAGGTAGAAAATTTAGTGAAGGTGTTAAAATAACATTGATTGTAAGGAAATATTACTATCAGGAAGGGCCAAAGAGGTGGCCGACACTTTAAGTGTAAGAAGATAATTATAGGCGCTTGTGCCAAAAGAATACAGTGATGATGGTTAAAGCTGTGAAGGTTGTATTATGGTTTGGAAGATTGAATTCCTTCTGATGACTGTGCAATACCCAACCGTAATAGTAGTTGGTAAAGGTTTAATTTATGTAATCGCCATGAGCGGGCTATCTATCTCAGAAGGTACTATCTTGAGATAAGCCAGGACCATGTTTCAAAAAGGACTAGACGAACCTTTGAGTTAAGTCTTCTATTTAAAGACATATGGTTAATAATGGTATTAACCTGCTATCGTTACTTTCATTGAAACTCTTCTGCAATTTTATCTGCTTCATGTCATAAGTACGTCAGAATTTGGAGTGTTCTTCATGAATTATGAATGGTGATTATGTTAACTCCTTAGAAGAATTATATACATCATGTATGGACTCCGTATGGTTAGATATTAAGATTTCATGGAAAGTGAATGACGACAGGAGGTCAGTGGTGGACCATAGTAATGCAGCAATGATTCTGCGAGTAATGAGCCGATTACAACCGTGAGAGTTGTATTGGAATGGATGTTGAGATTGAGTACCCCTAATCGGGTCGTGTTGACGTATAAGTTATCTTTGATAGAAAAACTAGGTCGATTATTTACCTTTTGAATATTTATTCTTTCTTATCAATAGAGAGTCGTATTACTATATGAGGAAGGTTGCGGTGCAAGCATAGAATTCTAGTAAAGATGATGTATAGAATGAGATCCCAGATTCGATTTTCGATATCAAGGGAGTTTCAAAGGTGATTGTGTATAAGCTCGAGGAAGAGCATGGGTCCATAGAATGATGGACGGAATAGCAAAAATATTTAAGCATGTGAAATGCGATGCGATAATACTGGATATTGATATAGATATATATGTTTTGTTCTCTTGTGACAAACCTCTATAGTTCAGAGGTAGATTCCAAGCCAGATCTTTTGTGACAGTATATTTTTTTATATATATACGATTCTCTTCAATTCGTTCTTTTCTTTTCATTTTGTATAAGCTGAGAAGAACAACCCTTCCAGAAGGGGAGGTATTGCCGAATGACTATCTATCTGTGTTATAGAAGCCTAGTAGGATACCATATATTGTTTAATTGCTTGTCAAGTACTAAAGGCTGGCCACCTTCTGTACTAACTATGCAATAGAACAAGTGTTCATGATCATAGTGATCTCTCAACAAATTCCTTTACTTCTATATGATTGATCAAACTTTGGAAAATAGAGCTGAAAAAGGAGTAGTAAAGTTACGGTGGTATTCCGATTCTAACGCGTTCGTGATACTAAGGTTGACGTGGTTATTACAAGGTTATAGAACGCTAAAGAGCAAAAGTGTAACCAGTATAGTATTATGTACGGAAGATAGTAACGACTACGAACTGGAAAAGAATGGGTAGTGAGAAGCAAAAGCTATAATGCTAGAAGCTATGATGAGAGCCGGTGCAATAGACTTGAAAGAATTTGGAATGATCACTTAACGCGGATTAAGTTATCTCACGATAATCGATCGTATGTCAGTATCGAGGTATCGCCTTATGAGATCCTTGAGGGAAGACAATGTCGATCTCCCTTAGGTTAGGATGAAGTTGTAGAGCGCAAGATGCTCGGACCCGCAGTAGTCCAAAGGACCGAGAATATAATAGATCTAATCAGAGGACGGCTGGGAGTAGCCCAAGATGGACATAAGAAGTATGCTGATTTGACTCGAAAGGACAAAAAGTATGAAATAGGGGACCTAGTGTTGTTATAGGTATTCCCTTGGAAAGGATTGATGAGGTTCGGAAAGAAATGAAAGCTAAGTCCACAAATTGTTGGACCCTTGGATATATTAAAGACGTATTGGGGAGTTAGCATATGAGCTAGCCCTACCCCCGAACATGTAGCAAGTCATAACGTGTTTCACGTATCAATGTTAAGGAAGTGTAATTCAGATGCCAGATAAATAGGAGCATATGAGCGCCTAGACATGCAACTAGACGTAACCTATATGGAGCAACCAGGAAAGGTTATAGATTGAAAAAGGAACAAGTGCTTAGGAGAAGGGTTATCAAACTATTCAGAGTTTGATGGAAGAACCACAATGTGGGAAAATTTACTTGAGAGTTAGAAAGTGCAATGTTAAGAGAGTATCCATATTCATTTTCTATCTGATTCCGGGACGGAATCCTTTTAAGGAGGGGAGACTGTAATAACCCCAAATTTTGGAATTTTTGAAACCCTTATGAATAGTGATTTTGCTGAATAAGAAAAATTTTCATGTCACACTATGTAGGGGTTCTTCTATTGTTATTCTGAGATCTTATTAGTACTTTATATGGGATATAAGTGTATGTAAAGATCGTCAGAATCCAAATTCGAATACTTTGATTTTTCCCAAAAATCCACCAGATATCGAAAGAATTGAGTATAAGGTAACAGGATAAAAAGGATTTAAATTCAAGGATTGTAAGAGAGGATCATAAAAGGAATATAATGTATTGAGAAAGGTTAAGGGAACCCAAGTAATAAGATCCCGGGTATGTGAAAGGAATATGTCCTAAGTCCAATCATGTATGAGGATTTAGGAATAACTTTTATGTAATCTGTTTTGATTTCATTGATATTAATAAAAGAGTTGTTTTGTTTTTATTACGGGCTTTATCTATTTAAGTGTTTAAATAAGATATACCATAGTTTAGAGTAAAGGTTTTTATGGATTATGATGAGATCATAATAGTGAGACCTAAAAGATGATAACTCTAAACTTAAATAGTTCCTGGTCGTAGGATTACTAACTGGTAATTAATAATCCGTAGAGATCGGTACATATTATGCTTGCTTTATTATGAAGGATGTCTGTTCTCATACACATTTGTGTGGTGACACTATAGCTAGTATGTAGGTGCTTATTATGGAATAAGTTCACTGAACATGACTCGCACAGCTGAACAACTGATGGAGTTCACTCACGTGTCAGCAGTTGTTCACATAGTGATAGTTGTACAAGTATCCTTAGACTTGAGGTCATCATAGTCATCTTGTGTACACTGAACTATGCTTTGGTTTAGTTCTTAGTCTCTAGGGACAATTATTAGGGCTCTACTGGGTATAGGAATTTGTACACGAAGATAGTGTATGATCAATAAAGGATCTACCCCTTCCAGTGAAGGAAGCGAATGTTCAAGGCTGATCCACTTATGCTAGTTCAGGAATCTCTGGCCAGAGTGAATGAAATTAGAAAGGAGTTTCTAATTTGCATAGAACTAAGCATAGTAAATGGTAAGCAAGTGATTGAATTAGATAGGCTTGACACGAGATCCATGCCTTGTATTTAATCGGGACATTGTAGGGTAGAAGGAGTTGATTGTACGGTAACTATTCACTGAATAGGTTCTTGGTATTCTAAGCAGTGAATTCATATTATCCGGATAGTCGCGATATGCTGAGAAGTATCCCTCACGATGTAGAATAAATGTGATTAATTAATTAATCATATTTAATAAATTAGAGAATTTATATAAATAATGATAAAATAGTTTTATTATTATTTATTTCTACTACCGGCTTAATATTGAACCTACAGGATCACACCATAAAAAGAGAATGATTTAATGGTGGAGGAAATAATTAATAATGGCTAATAATTATTTATTTATGAAATAAATAATTAATTGGCAAATTTAATAATTGATTAAATGAGATTTAATTGATTATAAATTAATTAAGAAAAGTTCTTAATATTATTAATTAAGAATTTAATTTTTGGAAATTAAATCAAGAGAGAGAATTATTTCTAAAGTGTTTAGAAAAAGGATTAATAATTAAAAGATGTTTTAATTATTAATGAGAATAATAAATGGGATAATAATAATAATATTTATGGGAAAATTTCAGCTGAAAATTTTTCCTATAAATATACTATTATAGACCCTATTTTTATTCGAACCCCAAAACCCAAAAAATTTGGAAAACCCAATTCTCTCCACCTCCTTCCTCCTCCTTAACATCGTTTTCTTGGTGGATACCGGTGGAGTGCTTCACACTTGAGGAGCAACTGCTAAGGATCTCTGATCGTTGTCTCCGAATAATTTTAAAGGTTAGATTCGATCCCTATGTTTTTACCACGATTTATATGCTTTTATTTGTATTTTATATGTGTAAAAGTGTTTTGCCATGCCTCTGCTGCGTTTAAAATCCAACATTGATATCAGAGCATAGGTTGTATGCATATAGATCTGTGGTAAAAATTTCAGAATTTTATGTGCTTGTATGAATTAATTATGATTTTTACAAGTTATATCATGGATTAATTTTGTCTGATGATAAATCGTTTCTCAGAATAATTTTGAATGTTGATCTGGGTTCTACAAGTGTTGTAGATCGTCTGGGTATTTTTTTCATAATTTTATGATGTATAGATTTTTTATTATGAATTTTTGAAGTTTTTACAATTAAATTCGTAATTAAATAAATCATATATATATATAAATTGATTGTTTGTAAGTATATATATCAGCATCTGTACTTTGTCTGTGTTGTTTATGCTGCTGCACGGATAGAAAAGCATACAGGGCACAGGTCAGTTGTCAGGCACGACAACAGAGAAAGAGAATCTGTCAGGCGGCTGTAGAAAAAAAAAAGGGTGTCGCACATTCTGGGAATGCGTTACACCCTGTGGCGCATTCACGGAATGCATTACACCTTTTAATTGGTTAAAAGGGTTGTAACGCATCACCGGAATGCGTTACAGGGCTTGTAACGCGTTCCTGTAATGCGTTACAGCCCGACTGTCCATATTAAAATTGATTTTCTGGGAGTTTCGTAACTCCGTTTTAGGCGTGCAATATACCGTTGGATTCGTTTTTCCGAGACGGATCTAATGGAGTGATCAATTTTAGTTTATATAAAAGTTTTGAACTGTTTATATTTCCGAAAGTGTTTTAAAGCTGTTTTTAACTGTTTTTAATTGCTTTTAAATGCTTCATGTGATACATAGAGATGTATAATGCTTAGACTAATGTGATAGATGATATAACATGCCTACCTTGATGTTTATTCATGTTGATATATGTGATATATGCTTAGTTTATCATGCGATGATAGATTTAGGTGAACTTAAATGAACATAAGGCGTTTGTTAGACAACCTAGTATAGTGAAATTGTTTCATAACCTTAAGAATAATATTATGAATACAATCATGAGATTCTTGTGTTTATGAAACACGTAATTGAATATGAATTTTCGATATGAGAGAAAGGATGATTCTGTCAACAACAGATTTTTATCTGTAAGAAAGGGTTATTAAGTGACACCTCTTGACCATGCTCCACCCGATCTGGGAATCATCTGATTATTGATTATTGATTTGAAATATTTAATTTAAAAGGAAGAATTTATTTATAATATGATTATGATTGTAACGTAATATAATCCCTCTAAAATTAAATAATATCAAGTAGTAATTGGCCAATGACACAACGGGCTTGTGTCGGTCATAGCCTTCCAACATGATAGAAAAGTAGTTCTTATTTTTAAATCATTGTCGTTTTGTGCCACAGCCGAGGGCTTTGATTTCGAAGTAAGAAATACTTGTCTATTATATAGAGATGTGTACATTGAATAAGAATCTAAAGGTCGTTACGTGCCACAGCCGGGGGCCTTTGGGGACTGATTCAATTGTACGGAATGTTGGGTTAGACTTGACTTAGAATATTGAGTTTGTCGTGCCACAGCCGTGACTCAATTATTCAATAGGCTAAAGTTTGATTAGGGAATAACATTAGATGTAATTGACAAGAGTTGTCTGCCTATTGAACATTACATGGCGTTTCGTGCCACAGCCGGGGTTGTGTAATGGAATGTAGGATCCCTATTCCCACTAGCATTATGAATGCTTAATTTTTCACGTAGGGGGTTGAATAAATTAGGTAAACTAGTGGGAGCCACTTATGAATAAAGACCCGATTCATATAGTGTTTTAAAATGAAATCGAATATTTGCTAAGTGTTGTTATGTGTTTATCATTTACAGATTTACAATATATATTATGTCTTCTGCACTATCACTCAGGAGCATACTTGATGCTCACAAATTGACTGGTCCTAATTATGCTGACTAGATTCGAAACTTGAGAATTGTTCTCAGGATTGAGAAGCTGGAATACGTGATTGACTCACCTAAGCCTACTGAACCTGCTAGTGATGCACATAATGATGAACATGTTGTGTATCGTAAGTGGATAGATGATGCAAATGTTGCTCAATGCATCATGCTAGCTTCCATGAACATTGAGCTACAAAAGCAACATGAGCATATGGATGCTCACACTATCCTCATGCATCTACAAGAGTTGTATGATGTGGCGGGGAGGACAGCTCGATATGAGATATCAAAGGAGCTATTCGGTTGTAGGATGTCTGAGGGATCATCTGTGAATGACCATGTACTTAAGATGATCAATTTGATTGAACGTCTTGGACAACTTGGTTTTGCCATGGATGGGGAGCTGAGCCAAGACTTGGTCTTGCAATCGCTTCCGAGTTCGTTCTCGCAGTTTGTTGTGAACTTTCATATGAATAAGTTGGATGTCGGCCTGCCTGAACTCCACAACATGTTGAAGACTGCGGAATCGAATTTTCCCCCAAGAAGAGTTCTGTTCTTCTAATTGGTGAAGGTTCCAATCCTAAGAAAAGGAAGAGGAACCCTTCCAAGAAGAAGAAAGTAGGTGAGAAAATGCCGGTTCCACCAAAAGCTGAAGACCCCAAGAGCAAAGTTGTTTGCTTTCACTGTAACAAGGTGGGGCACTGGAAGAGGAACGTCAAGGTTTACCTTGCAGAATTGAAGAAGAAGAAGGGTAGTGAGACTACCGCTTCTGATTCAGGTATGTTCATGATAGAAGTGAATATGTCATTAAATCAAATTTCTACTTGGGTATTAGATACCGCCTGTGGTTCTCATATCTGCAATTTGTTGCAGGGACCAAGGAGAAGTAGGACTCTTGAGGAAGAGGAGGTGATTCTACTGATGGGAAATGGAGCAAGAGTTGCTGCTGAAGATATAGAATCATTTCATTTACATATGCCTACGGGCAAGACTATTATTTTAAATAATTGTTATTTTGTTCCCTCGATTGTGAGGAATATTATTCCCATGTTAGACTTGGCTGGATTTTCATTTATTATTGAGAATAATGAATGTTCTATTCTTAGAGATAATATTCTTTATGGACGTGGTACTTTAAATAATGGTATGTATATATGTGACATAATTTACTTCAGATTGAACAAACTAATAAAAGAAAAGGGATGATGAAAATCTCACTTTATAGTGGCATTGCAGTCTCCATTTAGTAGACATGGAGAGAGGACTGCAAATTTGCTAGGAATGGTACACACAGATGTATGTGGACCAATGTCTAAGCAAGCCATGGGTGGATTTTCATACTTCATTACTTTCATAGATGATAGATCTAGATTCGGATATGTGTTTGATGAAACACAAGTCTGAGGCCTTTGAAAAGTTCAAAGAATATAAGTATGAAGTGGAGAAACAAACCAAACAGAGTATTATAATTCTTCGATTAGATCGAGGTGGTGAATACTTTAATGGAGTGTTTCTAGATTATCTCAAAGTAAATGGTATAGTCTCCCAGTGGACGCCTCCAGATTGGTATCTGAAAGGAGAAATCGAACTTTGTTAGACATAATTCGGTCCATGATGAGCTATGCAAATCTTCCAGTATTCCTATGGGGTTATGCATTGGAAACCTCAGCATATTTACTGAATAAGGTGCTTTCCAAATCTGTTCCTCAAACTCCGTATGAGATATGGAAAGAAAGGAAACCGAGTCTTAAACACGTTAAGATTTGGGGATGTCCAGCTTATGTCAAGTAAGTTGACCCAGATAAGCTGGAATATCAATCCGTAAAATGTAGTTTTGTGGGATATCCTAAAGAGACTTTAGGGTATTACTTTTACACCGATCATCGGGTGTTTGTCTCCAGACATGCTACCTTCTTGGAAAAGGATTTTATCCTTGAAGGAAATAGTGGGAGCAAAATTGAACTTGATGAAGTTCAAGAAGCACAAACTACTACGGTTCAAGTGGAAACACCTATTCTGACTGAACAACCTTTTGTGGAACAACCCATTCATAGGTCAGGGAGAGTGTCTCGCCAACCTGAGAGGTAATATGGCCTTGTCATTGAGAATGACAATGAGTTGTCGATCATTGATGATGACGACCCTGTGACCTATAATGAGGCTATGAGTAGTGTTGACTCAGAGAAATGGCAAAGTGCCATGAAATCCGGAATGGAATCTACGTATACGGTATACAAAAGATAGATTATAGCAGATGGCCAGGTGGAGACCTTTAAGGCCAGGCTTTTGGAAAAAGGATTTAAACAAAGGCAATGGATTGACTTTAATGAAACTTTTTACCTATAGCCCTGTTAAAATCAGTTCGGATTTTGCTTGCGATTGCTGCTTACTACGACTATGAGATCTGGCATATAGCCAGATGGTTTTCTTTCTAAGGGAAATGAAATCCTAGTGTATAAGCTACTGTGAACCATATGTGGTTTAAAGCAAGCTTCTCGAAAGATGGAACATTCATTTTGATGAGACAATCAAAGAGTTTGATTTTATCAAAAACGTAGATGAACCATGCGTCTACAAAAGGGTTAGTGGGAGCGCGGTAACATTTCTTGTATTGTATTGAATTAGAGTTGGAACATATAACAACATAGCAAACCCACTCACAAAGCTACTTTATGAAAGTCACTTTGATCGTCATAAAGACAAGATGGGTATTAGATACCGGAGTGATTGGCTTTAGTACAAGTGGGAGATTGAAAGGAATATGTCCTAAGTCCAATCATGTATGAGGATTTAGGAATAACTTTTATGTAATCTGTTTTGATTTTATTGATATTAATAAAAGACTTGTTTTGTTTTTATTACGGGCTTTATCTATTTAAGTGTTTAAATAAGATATACCATAGTTTAGAGTAAAGCTTTTTATGGATTATGATGAGATCATAATAGTGAGACCTAAAAGATGATAACTCTAAACTTAAATAGTTCCTGGTCGTAGGATTACTAATTGGTAATTAATAATCCGCAGAGATCGGTACATGCTATGTTTGCTTCATTATGAAGGATGTCTGATCTCATAGACATTTGTGTGGTGACACTATAGCTAGTATGTAGGTGCTTATTATGGAATAAGTTCACTGAATATGACTCGCACAGCTGAACAACTGATGGAGTTCACTCACGTGTCTGCAGTTGTTCACATAGTGATAGTTGTACAAGTATCCTTAGACTTGAGGTCATCATAGTCATCTTGTGTACACTGAACTATGCTTTGGTTTAGTTCTTAGTCTCCAGGGACAATTATTAGGGCTCTACTGGGTATAGGAATTTATACACGAAGATAGTGTATGATCAATAAAGGATCTACCCCTTCCAGTGAAGGAAGCGAATGTTCAAGGCTGATCCACTTATGCTAGTTCAGAAATCTCTGGTCAGAGTGAATGAAATTAGAAAGGAGTTTCTAATTTGCATAGAACTAAGCATAGTAAATGGTAAGCAAGTGATTGAATTAGATAGGCTTGACACGAGATCCATGCCTTGTATTTAATCGGGACATTGTAGGGTAGAAGGAGTTGATTGTACATTAACTATTCACTGAATAGGTTCTTGGTATTCTAAGCAGTGAATTCATATTATCCGGATAGTCGCGATATGCTGAGAAGTATCCCTCACGATGTAGAATAAATATGATTAATTAATTAATCATATTTAATAAATTAGAGAATTTATATAAATAATGATAACATAGTTTTATTATTATTTATTTCTACTACCGGCTTAATATTGAACCTACAGGGTCACACCATAAAAAGAGAATGATTTAATGGTGGAGGAAATAATTAATAATGGCTAATAATTATTTATTTATGAAATAAATAATTAATTGGCAAATTTAATAATTGATTAAATGAGATTTAATTGATTATAAATTAATTAAGAAAAGTTCTTAATATTATTAATTAAGAATTTAATTTTTGGAAATTAAATCAAGAGAGAGAATTATTTCTAAAGTGTTTAGAAAAAGGATTAATAATTAAAAGGTGTTTTAATTATTAATGAGAATAATAAATGGGATAATAATAATAATATTTATGGGAAAATTTCAGCTGAAAATTTTGCCTATAAATATACTATTATAGACCCTATTTTTATTCGAACCCCAAAACCCAAAAAATTTGGAAAACCCAATTCTCTCCACCTCCTTCCTCCTCCTTAACATCGTTTTCTTGGTGGATACCGGTGGAGTGCTTCACACTTGAGGAGCAACTGCTAAGGATCTCTGATCGTTGTCTCCGAATAATTTTAAAGGATAGATTCAATCCCTATGTTTTTACCATGATTTATATGCTTTTATTTGGATTTTATATGTGTAAAAGTGTTTTGCCATGCCTCCGCTGCGTTTAAAATCCAACAGTATGATCCCTCAAACGATAAACGAAAACGAAAGTTAAGCGAACCGTATAACAGATCAGCAATCATTAGCCAAGTAATTAGAAGCTAATCAAAGAGATTAGTGGGGATGATGTCATCAAACCAATGAGAAGAGGACAAAGGTGGGAGGGTGACATCACATGGTGACAGAAGCATGACCAAAGCAAGTGTGTTGTTGGTTGATTTAGAACCACACAAAAGTTACCATGGTAAAAGGTAAGAAAACAAAACAAAACAAATCAAAAAACAACCAACCAAGCCAAAACATTTCATTTTCATCAAAAAACAAAAAAGCTATCTCATTTCTTCATTAAGCTCTCGGCTTTTTTCATTTTCAAAGGAAAGAAAAATCCAAAACCAAGATCCAAGCTTTGTTAAATCATGAGGTAATTATCTAAGGTTCCTTATATATAGATATAGCTATCCCATGAGTTTAAGCTTCTAATTCCTTCACAATCTCTTCCAATAAATCAAGGAAGAAGATGGTGAATAGTAACCTTCAAGAAATAACTTTGGTTTTCTTGATTTTTATGAAAGTTCAAGGTAGCTTAAGCATAGATCAAGGCTTCCATGGGCATTCCAAGGATCTTTCATTGATTAAAAGCTTCAAGGAAGGTATAACTCTAAATTATATTAGCATTAAGTTGTTTGGTATAAATGATTATGATGATGGAATGATATATTAAGTGTAGTAGTTGCTTTGTCATGTTGAGATCTTAGTTGTTAAGTGTTTTTGTTGATTTTGGAAGTTAAGAGTAGCACTAGTTGTTCTTGATGATTCATGGTATGATTTGGGCTTGGTTTAAATGGTTTAAAGTGGTTGATGAGTGATATTGTCATATGGTTGTATTGGGATTGATTGGTGATGGTTTGGTGTTGAATTGGTTTGGTAAAATTTTGGGAAATCGCGTAAATATAGCCGTCGGAATGCCCGATTTACCGTAGACTGTTTTTGTTCTTAACATCAGAACCCTTGAACTCACTTTTAGGTTTTTACTATTGCCATTTTTAGATAGTTCATGTTACGAGCTTCGTTTTGATATGTGGTACGCTTGAATCTGATGTACGGTTTAGGAGAAACGGCCGTTTTAAGTAACGACGTTTCGCGAACGAATCATTACCCCTCACCTTACTTTGAAACCTTGGTTAAGGACCTTAAATGACTAATTGGGGTATGAAACATTTATGTAAAGTGGATTAGGCAGTTGGTAAGGTACTCGCCAAAGAATCGCTTTAAAATTCTTAATGGTAAATTTATTAAAAATGGTGGAGCCGAGGGTACTCGAGCGACTTAAGTGAATCGTTAAACGCGAAAGCGAACGTTAGGACTCTAAATGGTTAAAGTCTAGTTTCTTAAGCGATCGGGGTTTAATTCCGACTTATGTTGTTGTTCATAGATTATCGGACCAACTCTAAGCTTAAGTCTGTCCGGGAGTACTCAGGCAAGTTTTCTATCCGTTATACTGTTGTTGTGATGTATGCATTTGTATATGCATTATCTTGTGATAGATGCATAATGGTTAATTAGCAAATTCTTGCGATATATTGTAGCATGTGATATGGTATATATGCATGCCTGTTTCGTATTCTTGATACATATATCTGTTGATTCAGTTGATAATACATATGCTAGAGATAAGCGGTATTTGCATATACCCTTAGTATAGGGGACCTAAAGGTGAACATTTTTCTAAAACCGGGAGTCGAGGCTCCCGAGTATAATATATATATATATATATTTATATATATATATATATATATGAATAGTTTTCAAAACTATGAATCGAATAAGGTTTATTCGATAACTTTATTTTATTAATGAATATTATTTTGAATATTCATTCGAGGACTTATGACTCCGATTAATTACTAATTATTATTCTTTATTTTATTAAGGAATAATGTGTCGATGATCAAACTCATTTATGATTATTCAAATAAAGATATTACTTTCGTATAAGTATATCTTTGGTTATTTAATATTCATTTCAAGTATAAGTTTTAAAACTTCTACTTCAATTATTTTTATAAAGAGTATTCTTTATGAGAATATTATTTGAATAATAATATTCAGATATTTTCTAATATATTGGGACTGATTTATTTTATTAAATCAGCATTACTCCAAACATGCTTAAAAATGTTTGCGATTCTTCAAAATGATTTTAAAAGTTAGAGCGGATCCCAAAACTCATTTTTTATATATATATATTTAAGATCTTCCTTTCAAAGGGGATTTAAATATTCGCTCAAAACCTGAGGGATCCGGCTCTCTGGTGTGTTTTATATTCGCAACAAGGTTGCTATTTTGATAAAAGAGTTTTTGATTACTTACCCAATACTCGGGAAGTAAAATTCTTGGAACAAGTTAATCCATTAACAGGCATCGCCTGGGAAATATCGGTGAGTTTTCCTTTCCAACTAGATACGAATTCTTGGTGGAGCCGTATCAACAAGTTTCTACTTGGGGAAAGTGGGGACGAGCTTTACGTTTCAGAGTCATGGATTTCATCTGAACTAGGAGTGGCGTAAGTGGTCGAGTGGCGCCGGCCCAGCCTAATTATATTTAAGATCTTCCTTTCGAAGAGGATTTAAATACTCACTCAAAACCTGAGGGATCCGGCTCAGTGGTGTATTTTATATTCGCAACGAGGTTGCTGTTTTGAGAAAAAATCTTGATTACTTGCCCATCGTTCGGGAAGTAAGTTCATCTATTTGAGTCGGCATAAGCAACATGGGCTCAGTGGGCGTCCATGAAAGTGTAAGTGGCTCAGTGGGAGTCCATCAAATGTGTAAGTGGCTGAGTGGCAGTCCAGCATAAGGTCCTATTGCGGCCAGGGTGATGACCAGTGGGGAATTCGTCCATCTACTAGTAGAAAAGGTTACTTATTGGTATCTTTTCCTGATCAGCGAGATATCAGGTTTATGCCAAGGTTTTCTCCTTTCCAAAATTCATTGGATATTGCAACTCTGTTTATAATTTTCATAACAGAGGTTTTCAAGGAGTGTATAAAATGTATATATATAGGTGTATATATATATCGGGACTTAATGAAGTATCTCGTAACTTCATTTCTTTCAAATGATATTTCAAAGATTGAATGTATTCAAGTCTTATCTTGTAGTCTCATCAGTGTGATGAACTTTTGAAACTAATTATAACTTGAACGGTGGTAGTTCAAGTAGTATTCTAAAAAGATATAAGTATATTGGAGTATCTTGTAACTTCATCTTTTAAATTTATATCTAGTAAATGATTATCTTATGCATGTCAAAGATTTTCAGAAAAATGTTGAGACAAGGTTAGATATAGGAGATCACCTTGCAACGATATTTTTATACAGTTGTAAACTGGAACTCTGTGTATATTATACATGTCAGAGGATTTCAAAGATTGTGAAAAGTATATATATATATATACTGAATATTTTGTGACTTGGTCGCGTTAAGATAACAAACTTGGTTCACTTCTTTTTGACCAAGACTTTCATGAGTACTATGAGAATGCTCATATATTGTTAATCATTATACATATTATTTTGGTGGGCTTGTTGCTCACCCTTGCTTTCTTCTTTCATCACACAACAATAGATAGAAAAGATGAACAGGACCAAGCTTCCAATTCGCAAGCGGTTAGGAAACGTTCCGCGGTTTTCTGGAAGCGTTGATGCCGCTGTAGCTGAGGTAGAAATTACCAATAGGCTATACTTTAAACTTCTGATGTACCAGACTTATGTGTCTATATGAATTGTATTAATGGCAAAGAAATGTAAATTTATTCAGAACCCTTTTAAGGTGTAACGGTTTAGAATTGTGGAATATAAGGACTTGTGTTATTTTTGGGTATTCATCTCTGAGACTATAACTTGTGGTGTGTGTGTGTATATTGTGGGGTCACAGTACAGAGTAGTTGATTGTTTAATAAGATTGGGTGTTATTAAGGGAAATGGAACTCATGACAACCCGGATTCCCGACCCCGGATTTGGGGGTGTTACATATATTGAGCCTTTTGATTATCCTTGTTAACCCTGTTTAATGATACTCTGTTTCTCTTGATCACCCTATTGATCCCTAAACCAATGTTGATCTATCTAATTTAGTGCCTTGTTATCCTTGATACAGTATTCTTGTGAAATATTCCTTGCGTACTTTTGAATCACTCCCTGAACTTTGTTTCCTTAAAATCTGATTTAAGAATGATTTTCGACTTGAAAGAGTCCGAATGATTTCAAATGTTTGGTAATGATAAAATGGATTTTTGAAAACCTATTTGTTTTTCCAACTCAAGGTTTTCCAAATGAATTCCTGATGGATTGGATTGGGACGTAAGAGGCTAGTGGAACTAGTCCAGTCATGGTAAGAGGCTAGTGGGACTAGTCCAATTTAAGGCTGAAATTATGACGATTGGTACCTTAAAGACCGGAATGGAGGTCGATACGGGCTGATCACCCGTATATAATGAAATGGAAAGATAAAGTGATCCAATCAAGGGTTCTAAGTGATTATTTAAAAGGGAACTGAAACTTTTTGTTCAGTAAATTGATTTTTGAAAATGAAAATGGTTTATATTGCTTTGAAAAGAGTTGATTATGTCATTGTGGAGCTTAAAGCTCGAGAACCCTGATTCTTGAAATTGTTGATCATATGATTGATTCTATATCTTGAAATACTGTTGCTTTCCTCTATCGAAAGATCTACTTTCATCCTAAAATGATTTTTGATGAATGTCGGCTTTCGTCCTGTTTCGAGCCTTGTTCCTTGAAAACTCATACTATTCTTCAGATACCTTTCCTTATCCCAAAAAGATAGAAATATGCCACCTAGATTAATTAAAGTAGAATGCCCTAGTTTGTTCAAGCATATTATGATTTTGATATTATAGAACTGCTATATAGTTACTTGCTGAGTTTTATACTCATTTGTTTTCTCTTAATCTAACCATGGCAGTTAAGCAAGAAGATGGCCAGGCTTAGGCGCACTGCTTGTAAGAGCGTACCTGGTGGTCCCTACCGTGTTGAGGGCTTCCGGTTGCCAGAGCAGGTAGTGGTGTTAATGAGTGAGCTCGCGCCTAGAAAGAGGTATTTAAAGATATAATGGGTTATATGTCGGTTCCCAGCCGGAATCGACATTGTTTATTTAATAATATTTTGGGTTTGTAAGTTATATTTTGTGATTAGTAGTTGTAATCTTGTCTCATACTTTATCCTGTTGATCCTGTTAGTAGTTAATCGGGGTTTATGCGTATTTAATTATTAGATTAGAGGTGTGTGAGTCCTCATTTCCTAACCCCGAGATTGAGGGCGTCACAACTTTCCCCACTTGACTCAAAATTTCAAAAGGACCTATATATCTAGGTGCTAACTTCCCTTTCTTGCCAAATCTAGACAACCTTTTCCTTGGTGAGACCTTCAGCAAAACGGCTTCGCCTACTTGGAATCTAACATCCTTACGCGCTGGATCCGCATACTTTCTCTGTCTATCTTGAGTAGCAAGCAACCTTTTTTGAATTAACTTAACTGTCTCATGCAACTGTTGTACCAATTCCGAGCCTAGAATCTTTCCTTCTCCTACTTCATCCCAACTTGTTTGTGATCTACATTTCCGTCCGTACAAAGCTTCGTATGGTGGCATGCCAATACTAGAGTGATAGCTGTTGTTATAAGAGAATTCTACTAATGGCAAGTGGTCGTCCCAACTTTCTGTAAAATCGATTGCACAACTGCGCAACATGTCTTCGATTGTTTGAATTTTCCTTTCGCTATGACTATCAGTCTGTGGGTGATACGCCGTACTCATGTTCAACTTTGTTCCAAGACTCTCTTGAAATTGCTTCCAGAATCTCGAGTTAAATCGGGGATCTCTGTCTGAAACTATCGATACGGGTACTCCATGCCTTAGTACGATTTCACGCACATACAGATGAACCAACCTGTCCAATGACGACTTCTCATTAATTGGAAGGAAATGCGCCAACTTCGTAAGGCGATCAACTATAACCCATATAGCGTCATGTCCGGATTTCATTCGCGGTAGTCCCACTATAAAGTCCATAGCAATATTTTCCCATTTAGATTCTGGAATCTTTAGGGGCTGAATGAATCCGCTTGGTCATTGATGTTCTGCCTTCACTTTCTGACAAGTATAACACTTCGTAACCCATTCTGCCACCTCTCGCTTCATATTTGGCCACCAAAAGTTCTGCTTCAGGTCCCGATACATCTTGGTGCTTCCCGGATGGATTGAAAATCTTGAATTATGGGCTTCTTGCAAAATCTCATTCTTCAATTCAGGTACATGAGGAATCCAAATTCTTGAGGAAAACCTTAGTATACCTTGCTCATCCTTTTGAGTACCAATCTCTTCTCCAGTTAGCTGATTCTTCTCTTTCTCCATTACTTCTTCATGACATTTCCTTATCTTTTCCACTAGTGTTGGCTAAAAAGTCATTGCACGACAAACTTCTTCAACTATTCCACAGTCACAAAGTTCCAATCCAAATTTCTTAATCTCTTCAGACAATTCTTTTGGTGTTGTTATCATATTCAATCTTTCCTTCCTATTCAAGGCATCGGCTACAAAGTTCGCCTTTCCAGGATGATAATTTATCGAGCAATCATAGTCCTTAATCAATTCCAACCATCTCCTTTGCCTCATATTGAGCTCCTTCTGAGTGAAAATGTACTTTAAACTCTTGTGGTCCGTGTAGATTTCACACTTTTCCCCGTAGAGATAATGTCTCCAAATCTTAAGTGCGAACACTATGGAGGCTAGTTCCAAGTCATGCGTCGGGTACTTCAATTCATGCGGTTTTAACTGTCTTGATGCATACGCGATCACCTTATTGTGTTTCATTAGCACACAGCCCAATCCTTTATGTGAAGCATCGCTGAAAATCACAAAGTTTCCTTGGTCGTTTGGTAGTACTAACACCGGAGCTGTTACCAATCTCTGTTTCAACTCTTGAAACTTATCCTCACATTTTGCATTCCATTCGAACTTTTGATTCTTCCTGGTTAACTTAGTCAATGGCGTGGCGATTTTCGAAAAATCCTTGACAAACCTTCTATAATACCCTGTCAATCCTAGAAAACTTTGCACTTCCATAGGTATCTTTGGCCTCTCCCAACTCATAATCACCTCAATCTTTGCCGGATCTACTTTAACTCCTTCATCTCCAATGACGTGTCCCAAGAATTGAACTTCCTTTAACCAAAACTCACATTTATAAAACTTGGCATACAACTTCTCTTGTCGGAGTATCTCCAATGCTATCCATAGATGCTGCTTATGTTCTTCTTCCGACTTTGAATAAATAAGGATGTCATCAATGAATACCACTACGAACTTGTTCAAATACATTTTAAATACCCGATTCATCAGGTCCATTAATGTTGTCGGAGCATTAGTCAGTCCAAAAGGCATTACTAAGAATTCATAATGTCCGTATCTGGTCCTGAATGCTATCTTGGGAATATCTTCTTCTTTGATCTTTAATTGATGGTATCCTGATCTCAAGTCAATCTTTGAAAAGCACTTTGCTCCTTTCATCTGATCAAATAGGTCATCTATTCTTGGTAGCGGGTAGCGGTTCTTAATCGTCACCTTATTCAACTCCTGATAATCTATACATAGCCGTATACTTCCATCTTTCTTCTTTACAAACAGAACAGGTGCTCCCCATGGCGACGTACTTGGCCGTATCACTCCTTCGTCCAACAATTCTTGTAGCTGGCTCGCCAACTCTTTCATTTCTACTGGTGCCATTCTATATGGGGCCTTTGAAACTGGTTCTGTGCCTGGAGCATGGTTGATCTCAAACTCGATTTTTTTCGATCTGGCGGTAGGCCTGGTAGTTCATCTGGAAACACATCTGGGAATTCGTTAACTACGGGAATATCTTCTATGCTGGGGTTGCCCTTTTCTGAATCCATTACATAAGCTAGGAACGACTCACAACCTTTTCTAAGTAACTCTGAACGATTGTAAGATACAGTTGTTCTTGCCTCTGTCCCTTAAATACTACCTTTTCTCCACTCTTCATCTTTAAATACACTTTCTTGGTATTACAATTAATCTGGGCGTTATTCTTTCCTAACCAATCCATACCTAGAATTATATCGAACTCTCACAACTTGAAGAGTATCAAGTGGGCTGAAAACTTATACCCCGAAATATCAATCTCACACTTCGGACAGAGTTGACTCACAGGAATCTTCTCTTGGTTCGCAATTACCATATTTACTACCTCGTTCATAATCATTTTATCACATTGAAGTTTATCAACAAAAGTTTCTGATATGAAAGATCTTGTTGCTCCCGAATCAATCAATACTTTAGCTTCGACATTATTTAGTAAAAGTGTACCTGCTATCACCTCAGAGTTCTTAACAGCGTCCTTCATTTTCAAATCGAATGTCCTTGTTGTTGCTTGCGAAGTTGTTGTAGGTGGTGGAGATAATGCCAATACCTCGGCTGGCACGCTTGCACTGGTACTTGCCACATTCATTAAAGGTTTGACTGGTCCAGTTTTCTTGCACTCCCTAGCTATGTGTCCAGTCTTTCCACACTTGTAACATATAACTTCTGGCTTCGGCATCTTACACTCGTTTGCCAAATGTCCCTTCTGGTTGCACCAATAGCATATCATGCTTAGCTTATTACTCACTCCAGGGTGTCTTCTTCCTCAATGATTGCATTCCGGTCTCTAAAATCTGTTTTCTTCAACTTGTCCTTGGCTTGCCTGGTTGTTCCCCTTCAATTCTTGTCTTTTTCTCAAATTTCCCTTCTTTTGAAAATTTCCGCCCTTATGGAATCCAATCCTCTTTATATTCTGATCTTGTGAATTTCCGGCTTCAGACTTTTCTCAATAAAATGGAACCTTTCTCTTCTTGTTATCCCTTTCCTTTCTTGACTGCATCCCATTGTTCTCAATCAGAGCAGCTTTCTGTACTACTCCTGCATAAGTATCAAGCTCAAACATAGCCACTCTATCTCTGATCCAAGGCTCCAATCCTTGTTGAAATCTCTTCGCTTTTTCCTCCTCACCGCTGGTATACTTTGTCACAAACCTTGACAATTCTGTGAACTTCATCTCATACTCCAGTACAGACATGTTCCCTTGCTTCAATTCAAGAAATTTAAGTTCCATCTGATTCTGCATGTACTTAGGGTAATACTTTTCCAGAAATAACTTCTTAAATCTTTCCCAAGAAACTTCCTGATTTGCTTCCAAAGCTTTTTCTGATTCTCACCAATAGATGACTTCACCCTTCTAGAAGTAAGTAGCATATGGTGTTTTCTGATCGTCCCCTAACTGTACCAACTCAAAAGCCCTTTCCATTTCTTTAATCCATGTGTTAGCTATTATTGGATCAATGGTATCATGAAATGCAGGTGGGTTCATATTTTGAAAAGCCTTGAAAGTAACAACTTGTCGAGGTGGTACTGGTGGATCAGGTAGTCGGTGTGGTTCACGGTTATCTTGGTTTTCAAATCGTTGTTGAAGAGTTATTTGTTGTTGAGCTATAGCATTTGTTTGATGTTGTAAGGTTTCCAGTAATCGAAGAATATTGGGATCTGTGGTAGATGTGGTTGTTGGGTTTTTCTTTTTGGGTGGCATGAGCCTGAAATAAGAGTTGTGTCAAAACATGTATGAATAATGAAATAATTCGAGGGTATCGCATGGCATTCTTATTTACACTTGAGGTCAAGTTTCAAATTAAACAAATATGGTGATGCATATAAAGGCGTAAGATAACAGTTGAAAGCAAATGGAACGGTAATAATTGAAATTTAAAGGTCACAATACATCAAGATCAGGATAGAGTCTAATTCTAGGAATAACATGCTTATTTAAAGGAAACAACTGGGAATCCTACGAAGTCCGATAATACAACAACATGAGAGGTAGATAATGGAAAGAACTAAGGCTCCACTCCATCAGAACAGGGCTTGGTAGTCTTCTCCTCTCGAAGCGTCTTCACAATGCTCTGGAGCTCATCCGCCACCATCTGGATAATATACTGGTTGGTGCGGTCTCGGTGCGATGGCATCTCCTCAAGCTTAGTGTTGACGTACTGAACCAAAGTCTCAAGTCTCGCAGTCATCTGCTCCATAGGCTTCCCTTCATAATTTCGGCTGTCCGGATACACGTTCTTCAATCGGTCTATCAGTCGTTCGTACTTGCCCCCTGAAGCATGTCAAACTCGCGCCTCAACTCAGCATACACGGAGAAAGCAATAGTGTCGTCCGACCCAGAGGATGACGAGGAGTGCGCCCTTTGCTAACAAACCAATAAGAGGAGTATTAATAATAAATTTACTTAACCTACTCTCTCGCATATTATTTATAACCTATACATATATCCTATAACCTATTTGGGCTGTCCAGGGACTCTAAACCGTAGCTCTGATACCAAAACCTCTCACACCCCCAACTTAACAATACATAATATATAACTATTACAATACTTAAAAGAAAGTAAATATAACTGAATCCAAGATCTTATAGTTTAGGGTTTGGAACAGCCCAACACTACCATCTATTACAACTGGTTTTAATATCGAGTCCTCACACAAAACTATCTCTTATTCTACCTGAGCTCGGATATACGCATCGGCATCACAAGTCTTACGTGCTGTCTGCTTGAATCTAACCATAGCTGCTAGCTGTAATATCAGGGTTAAAGCAAGTAGTGAGCCAAATGCTCAACAAGTACTAAACAATATGATACAAAACATAAATCGAGATATAAATTAGGGTACGACAATTTGAAGAGATAACTGAAAATAATTAGAGATGAACTTTTGGGTGATGGCATCATTTGATTGCATCAAAACATTTTCAAAATCATATCTTAATCAAAAACTATTTTATGACGCTACGGATTACAGCCGGTGATCAGCCGCGAAGTAATTCTGAACCTCGCTGGGTTCTAAAATATTAATGGGATCCCTAGGAAACTTTTAAGCCTACAATATAAGTGTGGAAACGACTCGCGTCTCAGTCAAGATCCACTATTCAAAGAAAACATTTATCCCCCTTTGGGACTGAAAATCCACATTTTAATCATTTCAAAAACTGATGTCGATTGATAATAAATTCTCTTAAACAGTAAACATTTTTATCAAGGGTTTGAAGTTTGACTTGAAACACTGAAACTATGTTCACTAAGTCTTAGGGCCAAGATCCACTGGACTTCACTCTTTCAGGACAATTGAAAGGTTTCCATTTACAAGAATTTTGACAAGGAGATTTAGTAGGGTTTTTGGATAATAGGAAGGAGTAATGCCAAACTAGGCTTAAAGCAATGGTTTTAGACAAGGTATATGTATTTGAACATCAAGAAGATAAGCATCACTGGTTACAAGTATACTAGAGGTGTAAAGGTATAAAGAAAGTGATCATTAGCTTAAGGTATATCAATATATCAAACTTTAGGGTAAGGATAGGGTTATCAAACAATCGTGAACAACTTTAAAGAATATCTGGCTTTTAGGTATCAAGGTAAAGTTTCTATTGGGGTTCAAGCATCAGAGTGAGATATCAAGATTTTTCAGGAATCACTAGCATGTTAATCAAGAGGATCAATCAAGTATTATAACAATCTTTATTTTATCATGGCATTCCAATTACTTTATTATACTAGCATGATATGACTTTTGATCTACTTGCAATATGTACTTGAGGGTTCATGACATTTCTATATAATACGAAGATAGATCTGAGAATCACTTGGTCCAGGTATGACAAGATAAATCCGAATACTCGCATCATATATATATAAGAATTAGCTATCACACATCCGCAGTGTAAACAAGAAGGTAGGTTGAATCACTTGTCTTGAGAAAGGATGGATTGGTCTGGCAGGTAGGAGCAACTGGAAGCTTTACTCGACCTTTATGGCAAGCTTAACCTCGTCTCGAGATCCTACATAAATAATAATAACCTCGTTATAATATATTCTCACCAACGCAACCTACTTACAACCCAAAATTAAACACAAATGGCACTTAGGCCTATATGCACGCAATTTTAATCACCTTATAAATACAATAGTACACATAGCCACATATACTCACATATCATATTTTAATACCAAATAATATAACCCACACCATAATGCAACATTAGGCTTGGATGATCTCGATCCACAATTAAGTCACTTGATCGCTAAACCAGACAAAGTCTTCAACTTTGGTCTCCTAACTCGATGTGCCTTTACTAAACCATCCAAAACCTATTGACCCTCACTTGGTCATTTCACGATACTGGCTTTATCTTACTAAGGTAAATTTCAGAATGACATCTATGGTTTCTTGAGTGCATTAGACACTCTTACACTACAAGTTTACCTCCAAACCTGCTACACTAGACTCTTCTGATCATAAGGCAACTCCCAAACTTGATGTGGCTCAAGGGCCTAGCTGGGCCTCCCTGGGCCTAAGCTTAAAGTCCATGGTTCCCCTGTTTTTCTGGGCAGAAAATGCCCTGACTTGAACTAACTTGTGACACATGATTCTTACTCAAATCCTATGAAATATGGCTGGAAAAACTCCTCTGACACTCCCTCTAACTAAGGCCCAACAGGGCCTAATGAGGGCCTACCTATGACATGGTCAAAACTTCCTATTTCTAAGTTGTAACAAAACTGTCCCCTGCTGGACAGATTTTGTGATTCCACTCGTGCACCTAACCAAACGACTTACAAACCTTCAAAAACCACCTAAAACCTTTTATATACTCCTAGTGCTAGCTTCTGGTGGCTTGGGCCTCAAAGTGTACAACAAATTCTCATTCAAAACTTCCCCATAAACTAGTGTATCAAATCTGGAAAAAATGCAAAAACTAACTAATCCCTTTCCACCTTGACTCCCACTTATTAACCAAGCATCCAACCTTTACTAAAGCAAACCTAGTGCATCAACATCCTAAAATAGTGCCTCAGCAGGAGGGGAGATCATCCATGCCCAAGAACATCAACATGCAAATAAAAATATAACATGCAACTCATGGAAAATACTTAACAAGATTTCGGCTAAAGCATAAAGTTTAAATTCTTGCAAATTTGAGTCATACCTATTAATCTTCCTTAATAATCATGAAATATATCTTCTCTTATCTATTAATAAGAAAAATATCATGGAAACAATCTATCTCTAGTACAATATTTCGAATTTATAGATTTTTAAACATAAAAACATGATTTCGAAAAGAGTAGCATGCACAACATGGTTGATCATCATATTAGCATCTTAAAACTAGCATGCATGGCTAAACGTGATTATATAATAAAATTTGAGTAGCATGCAAAGGTTTTTAAATCATGGTTTCTCCATAAAACACTTAGTTAACACATATATAAAATGTATCTCACAGAGAGCTCATGAATTCACAAGAATCAAGAGTTTCTCTTTGGAGATCACACAAAAGCTACACATGCAACCATGAAACTTCATCTCCCAAATCAAAAAAATCTTGGGGAGTATATAAAATAAATGTAGGTGGAAGAATTACACTAAGGAAGATGAGAAATGGGGTGGAAAATGGAAGGGAGTGGGGGAAATGGGGGTTCGGCCGAGAGCAAGGGAGGGAGGGGGAGGAGAGAAAAAATGAGGTGTGTTGGAGTGTGGAGTGAGTGAAATGATTTCTCCCACTTTGTTTTTGGTTTTATACTTTTGTTTGACAAAGAAAATGATTGGAAATGAGAATGTACAAGAATGACCTCTAGCTAAAGTTAGGCCATTTTGCATGCAAGGTTGGTGTGGTAATTTAGTTAACAACAAATGATTTAGTGGGGTTGGAAAGGTCTCCTTTGCCCTTTGGTAGAATAGAAGAGTGATTTGCATGCAAGGGCTTCCATGTAATTTTCTAATTATAATAAATAAATTTTTAAAGATTTATTTTTATAAAATAAAATACAAGTTCAAAAATTATAAAATTTATACAATAAAATAACTTGGATTTTTAGAAATTTTATAAAATCACTTTTGAAATTTGTGAACGAAATAACTTTTAAAAGAAAATTTCTCCAAGGTTTAGAATATTCCTTATAAATCAAAAATAAGGGAAAATAAACTTTTGCTTTGAAAAATCATATTCTACATAAAGAAAATTTATAATGCAGAATTTTCATTCACAAAAATGTACAATCATTAAGTATATTTGCATTCGACTGTAATATTATACCAATTCCACAAATAATATTACATAAAATGCTGGTCGTAACATGGCTTGTTTTCCATGACTTGAGCTTTAGATTTTGACTTGACATTTTCTGCTTTAAGTCTGGCTTCTTATTCCTTCAGACTTTCAATATACATGCCTGGATTGTCCTTTAGTAATAGCCTTTTGGAAATCTCTTCATCAAGTTCCAGATGTTCACTAGAACTTATCCTTTTACCAGTATCAGAACTTATTCTTCTCTCAGTATCAGAACTTGTTCTTTGACTTGTAGTTCCAGCTTTGCTTGATGAAAAACCTTTGCCTTGACTATGACCTCTACCCGTTCCAGAGTTTCCCTGGTCATCATTTCCATCATCCTTACCCTTCATTAATTGACTAGATTTGTATTTGGACTTAATTACTTTCTCCCCCTTTTTGGCATCAGCAGGCAGAAGAAGAGAGACAAGCAATTCCACTGAGGATTGGATCTCATTGAGTTGAGTTTGTTGAGAAGCTTGATTCTTTAGAATTTCAGAAATCTGATCTTGTTGCTTCTCCTGAGTTTTTTCAATATACCCAATTATGTCAAAGGCTGGATTAAAAAACCTGTTCTTTTCCAATTTTACATTCATATCTTGTTGGATCAGTGATTCTTGAATTTTGTTCACCTTGTCATGAGTTATTGAGTGTTGACCCTGAAGGTGCCTAGTACTCATTGCAGTAACTCTCAGTTGTGCCTTGAAATCATCATTTATCAACATTTCATCAGCTTTGTCCAGGTGCTCAGCAAGAATTTTTTCAGTAGGAACAAAACTAACTGTGTTCTATTCCTTAGTCCACTCCTTTCCTCTAGGAGTTTGACTCCAAGGTACTGGTGCATCCTCTCTAACAAACTTCTTGATTAGATCAGCTTTGCATGGAGCTTGTTGAGGTGCATGTCTATATAGACCAGCTGTATCAGTATCTACATTTGTAGCAGCTTCACCAGTAGATTCAGCATTGGCAGCATCAGAACTTACAGAGCCTGCAGTATCAGCATCCTCTGATAAAATAACAGTATGTGAGGCTATAGAGGCTTCAACATCATCCTCTAAGTTCTGATTTGCAACTAAGTTCTGATCAACATCCAAATTTTGGTGCCCACCTTCAATCTGGTCTTCATCATCTAGATTCAGACGTTGTGTTGTTGGAATGTCTGCATTGAAATCAGCATCCAAAATTGGTGTTGTTGGTGGAGTGAGTTGAGTTGGTGGAGCTTCCAAGTATAGAACCTCAGGCACAACCAAGTTATGTATGTCTATTTCAGCACTTGTACCTGGGTCTTCAGCATGTACTGGATCAATTATAGGAGACACAGGAGGTGTAAGCACTTTCTCTGGAGTATCCTCTTGTTCTTGAATAGAAGACTGGTGAGCTGATTCAGCAGTAGGAAGTAATTCAATTACTATAGGTTCTATTGGGATCAGAGATTCCTGACCCCCTTCCTTAGCTGCTTCTTCCAGAACTTCTTCAGAGTGTGATGATTCACTTACAGCCCTCCTGGCTCTTTGCTTTTTAAGTCTCTTTGCTGAAGGTGAGACTTTGGGAGCTTCATCATCAGAATTTAGCTTTCTAAGCCTTTTGAGGATCCTAGAACTCCTAGTTTCAATATCTTTCTGAGAAGAGATCTTCTCAGCTTCTTCAATAACAGGTTCTGATATTGGAACATGTTTCTCGTTATCTGACTCATCTCTCAGAACAATTCTCCTTCTCTTCTGTTGAGACTAAGGTACTATCTTAGTCCTCTTGGGTTTTGAAGATGAAGGCTTCACTGGATGTGCTGAAGGTTATGGTTGAGTTGACTGTGTTGGTTTGTAATATGTCCTGATGGAGGGTTGAGTTGGCTGAGGTTGAGAAGTTTGAGGAGTTTGTGTAGTTGTGGTATGTTCTGATGGCTGTTGTGTTGGTTGTGATGAGTTGGTGGGTTGAACATCAGGATAGACAGATGTAAAAGTTTTTGGATCAGCATTTACCAAGATTTGTTTATTAAATGAGGAATTTGTAAGGGTCTCAGAACTTGTTTCTTATTATCAGCATTTAGAAAATCATTAAAGGCCCTTTTTGCAAGCTTAAAGGTTGAAATATGGTCACTGGACAATTGGGGTTCATCACCACAACAGTAACTATATATAAGCTGATAGAATCTAGATAAATATACTACATTCCTATCCTTTGTCATCCTATCCCCTATAAAACATAGCACAGCACTTGCAAAATCAAAATGAGTTTGATGAATAAGGGCATACCCGATTTGCTGACTCATGATGGGAATAGCATCAAAGTTTGAGCATTTATTGGCGAATTCCTTTGTGATACAATCAAAGAAAAAGCTCCATTCCTTTCTGATATTTGATCTTTTCAGTTGACCCAGCTTTCCCAAACTTTTCTCATAGCCCAGACTGGCCATAAGCTGCTGTAAAATAGGATCCTCCACTGTTGAGAATGTACAACCTTCAGGTAAGTGGAGAGCTTTATGAACTGCTCCTGAGGTCACCACATGCTCGACATCTCCTGATGTGAAAATTATGCTTGGTGAACCAGCAGCACCACCATCATCAAAAAGCCCAGTTCGCCAAAATGTCAGCACTTGTTTGCTTGAAATAGATTGAGGTTGGGTCAAAGCGTACCCAATCTCACTATTAGCTAAGAAATCTTGCACAAAGTGCAGATCTGATGGAGCATCAGCCTTGTTCAGGATTACAGCTTAGTTATTTGGTACAAACTTGGCTCCATCAACAATTAAATCCTTGGGCGCCATCAGAAATAAGTGAGAAATTAGTTTGCCTAAAAGGTGTTTGATGAAATGTCTATATAGAAAACCGTCAGAAAATGTGAGAGAATAAGAAAAGGAGAGAGAGTGAATATAATAGATATGTGAATAAAAGATTTGAAAATCTTTTATCTCTTTTACTTAGACAACCCACGTGACAGCAGTTATTGAAAAAATGGAACAGACCTTTACACCTGTCAGCCATGCAGCAGTTAAGGCAAAAGTTAATGGGCAAGGTAAATAAGTAATGATTACGGTGCACGTTCAGTTTTAAAAAAAAACTGTTCCCACTAAACAAATGATTAGTACTGCTTTATCTCACATAAACCAATATTCTGTAAAAATATGACCGTTCAAGTAATGACCAAAAATAAATCAAGTAAATAACTACTGCCACGTCAGCATCAAAACTTGATTATTATCAGAATTTAAAAGTCATCAGAATATGGCTCATTTACTCGAAAAGAGAATGTTTATTTCTGTAATTCTTCACATAAATACTGATATGGTTTCATCAGAACTTAATCATCATAACTTCCATCAGAACTTGTCCTCAAAATTTATGCAACTGACACTTAAACTGTTCATCTGTAACAACATTTATCATCACAGTAATTTTCATCATTCATATGGAGTGTAAGTGTGTGCAATAAGCTAAATATCAGACAAAGAGTAAAGTCTGATTCACTTCAGTACATCTTAGAAATATGGCATAACTAAGAACTTTGCTCAAAATCTGTTATTATTCTAAAGTCTACTGTAGAATGAGTTCATGCATTAGTCCACCTCAACTGTTTTGTGCTCATGTTATGCATCTTTTGAAATTCCTTTTTACAGTGGCTTCTCAGTGCAAGTGAGTCATGACTGCTTATCATAATTTATGTTATTATCAGAGTATTTCTCCAGTAATCAGAGAATGTGAAAAGTCACCAAGAAAATTTTATTTTGCTTTTCTAATGCATATTACTTAATACCAGCAATGCACTTGGTTCTTCCCTTCCACATTTTTACTCTAGATCTCAAAGGAGTACCTGATTTTTATTTCTTTTATTTCTTTTTCTTTTGATAAGTGAGGCTTATCAGCACTTAGTACATCCATCAGATTTACTAACATCATAACTTAACAGATAAGAAGCACTATTCTAGTTTTTGACTTAGTAATAAGATACACAAAATAAACTTTAACCAAGCTCAATATCAAAATTTGCTTGTGTTAAAAGATTTCCACATAAACAATTACTTCAAACATGGGATTATTAGTATATTAAAGACTACTAGGTCAGCATTTAGCACAGTTATCCTCATTGGAGTGAAAAGTCACAGAATCATTCATATCACTATCAGAGTTTAGAAATTCACATCAGACAACAATCATCACTTATAAAATTACAAATTAAGCACTTAGATAGTAATATCTGTAAATACTGGTCATAAAGTCTGATGTATCAGAACAGAAACTAAGCAGATTTAGAGAAAGAACCTGAAACTATTCCAAGTTCATTTACCAATCTTGTAAAAGTAGCTTCACACAGTGGTTTTGTGAAGATATCTGCTAGTTGTTGATCTTTTGGAACAAAATGCAATTCCACTGTACCTTCATCCACACGTTCCCTTATGAAGTGGTCCTTATGCTGATGTGCTTTGTCATTGAGTGTTGAACTGGATTACCTGTCATAGCAATAACACTTTGATTATCACAGTAAAAAGGGATTTTGGAATATGTTAACCCATAATCCAGTAACTGATTCTTCATCCAGAGAAATGTATTCTGTGCACAACAGCTTCCTGCAGCAATGTATTCTGCTTCTGTAGTTGATGTGGAAATTGACTTCTGTTTCTTGCTAAACCAAGAAACCAATCCACCTCCAAGAAATTGGCAGCTTCCACTTGTGCTTTTCCTGTCAATTTTACATCCTGCAAAATCTGAATCTGAGTAACCTATTAGCTTAAAGTCTGATTCCCTAGGATACCACAATCCTAGATCAGCTGTACCCTTAAGGTACTTGAAAATTCTTTTTACAACTGTTAAGTGAGGTTCTCTTGGATCTGCTTGAAATCTGGTACAAAGACAGGTAACATACATGATATCAAGTCTACTGAGTAGTGAGCCAATCATACCTCTATAATCAGTAATATCTACTGATGTACCAGTATCCTTATCCAATTTTATTGCAGTGGCCATAGGAGTGGATGCACTTGAACAGTCTTGCATTCCAAATTTCTTCAACAAATTTCTGGTGTACTTAGATTGACAAATAAAAGTTCCTTCTTCATTCTTCTTGACTTGAAGGCCCAGAAAATAACTAAGTTCTCCCATCATACTCATTTGATATTTTGACTGCATTAGCTTGGCAAACCTTTTACAAAGTTTGTCGTTTATAGAACCAAAAATGATATCATCAACATATATCTGCACCAAAAGTAAGTCCTTTCCATGGTTGAGATAAAATAATGTTTTGTCAATAGTCCCTCTGTTAAATCCACTTTCCAGAAGAAACTGAGCTAATGTCTCATACCATGCTCTTGGAGCTTGCTTAAGGCCATAAAGTGCTTTATCATGTCTGTAGACATGATGAGGAAATTTTAAATCAACAAAACTCGGAGGTTGTTCAACATACACTTCTTCTTGTAATTCTCCATTAATAAAAGCACTTTTTACATCCATTTGAAAGACTGTAAACTTTTATGAGCAGCTTAAGCCAAAAATATCCTTATGGCTTCCAATCTAGCAACTGGTGCAAATGTTTCATCATAATCAATTCCCTCTTGTTGAGAGCATCCTTTTACAAACAGCCTTACTTTATTCCTTGTAATTATGCCATCACTATCATTTTTGTTTCTGAACACCCATTTTGTACCAAGAACAGACCTGTTCTTTGGTCTTGGCACTAGGGTCCAGACTTTATTTCTTTCAAATTCATTTAACTCTTCTTGCATTGCTTGTACCCAATCAGCATCTTTAAGAGCTTCTTCCACTTTCTTTGGTTCAGTCTAAGAAAGAAAAGAGTGATAGAGACATTCATTTGATATTGTTGTTCTAGGTCTTATACCTGCTTCAGGATCTCCAATAATCAAGTCAGGTGTATGTGCTTTAGTCCACTTCCTTGCAGATGGAAGATTATCTCTAGAACTGGATACTCCCCCATGATTCATGTTATCTCCATCAACATTATCTGATGCTCCCCCTGAAATTATGCTCTATGAGTTGGATCCTTCAGAATTTGAGTTTCTAGAATTATCAGAATTTGGCCCATCAGAACTTGATGAATCGGAATTTGAGTTTCCAGAATTATCAGAACTTGCCCCATCAGAACTTGACGAATCAGAACTTGAAGAGCCTGTTCTAGGTTCTGATGCTTCTTGAGATGTGGTTGGATCTTCAATATGCTCCCCCTGCACCGGTGCATTTTCCTTTGGCATAGTCACCACAGTTTCAATGACATCAGAGTTTAATCCATCAGAATTTGCAGTATCAGGATTTAGACTGTCAGGATTTAAACTGTCAGGATTTAGAGAATCAGAATTTAAAACTTCATTCTCAAATCTCAGCTGATCATGATCATTGAAATCTTCAAGTCCAGTAATCTTCTTATCATCAAAAGAGACATTGATAGATTTCATGACAACCCTTGTTCTTAAATTGTAGACTCTGAAGGCTTTTGTGGAAAATGGATATCCAACAAAAATTCCTTCATCAGCTTTTAGATCAAATTTGGATAGCTGTTCAAGATGGGTCGTAAGAACAAAACACTTGCATCCAAATACATGAAAGTACTTCAGAGTTGACTTCTTTTTCTTCACCATCTCATATGGTGTCTTTCCATGCTTGTTGATAAGTGTTGCATTCTGAGTAAAACAAGCAGTCTGCACAGCTTCAGCCCAAAAGTAGGTTGGTAACTTTGCTTCATCAAGCATAGTTCGTGCAGATTCAATATGAGTTCTATTGTTTCTTTCAACAACTTCATTTTGCTGTGGAGTTCCAGGAGCAAAGAATTCCTGCTTGATTCCTTGGTCTTTGCAAAACTCTTCCATAATTAAATTCTTAAACGCAGTGCCATTATCACTTCTTATGATTTTCACAGAGTCTTTAACCAATTTATCCAGTTATTTGACATGATCAATCAAGATAGATGCAGTTTCACTTTTTGTGTGCAAGAAATACACCCATGTGTATCTGGTGAACTCATCCACTATGACCATAGCATATTTCTCCTTTGCAATAGACATGACATTCACTGGACCAAATAGATTAACATGTAGTAGGTGATAAAGCTCAAGAATTGAAGATTCAGTCTTGCTCTTGAATGAAGATTTTCTTTGTTTTGCCTTTTGACATGAATCACAAAGACCATCAGGAGCAAATACTGATTATGGCAGTCCTCTCACAAGATCTTTCTTGACTAGTTCATTTATATTGCTGAAATTTAAATGAGAGAGTTTCTTGTGCCAATCCCAGCTTTCTTCAATTGATGCTCTACTTAACAGACAGATTGCAGAACCATCAGAACTTGTTAAAAGCTTGGCTTCATAAATGTTACCATGCCTGTATCCTTTTAGAACAACTTTTCCTGTAGATTTTCTTACAACTTCACAGTGTTCTTCAAAGAAATCCACATGATAGCCTCTGTCACAGATTTGACTAACATTCAACAAATTATGTTTAAGTCCTGAGACTAGAGCTACTTTTTCAATGATGACATTCCCAAGATTGATATTGCCATATCCCAGAGTTTTTCCCATGTTGCCATCTCCATAAGAAACACATGGGCCAGCTTTCTCCACAAAGTCTGATAGTAGGGCTTTATTTCCAGTCATATGTCCTGAACATCCACTGTCCAGAACTAGGATGTTTTTCCTATTGCCCTGCAATCACAAAGACCACTAATGATTAATTTTAAGGACCCAGACTTGCTTGGATCCTTTGGCCTTATTAAGTTTTTTAACATTTGCAGCGGATTTAACATCAGAGTTTATGCTAACATTTTTCTTATCAGAATTCGCAGTATCAGACTTTGCATCAGAACTAACACTAGAAGGAATAATGCTAACTTTCTTTAAAAAGAGTTTTATTTGATAATAATCATAGTACAAACTATGATATTCCTTACAAGTATAAATGGAATGCCATAAACTACCACAATGAAAACAAGGATTTTATGGTCTATATCTAACAGACTGACTCTTAACTCCTGATTTTGAAGGTAAGGAGATTATGTTTTTATTCTTCCTGCAAAAGAAGCCAGATGGTTAGAATTTCCACAGTTATAACATTTTTTTCTAGGAGCATTAGGAACAGGCTTATAATCATTGCTTTTATTCACACCTTCCTTTCCATTCCTATTTTTCCTAGGTGACTTTACCTTGTTTACATTCTTAACATCTTCCAGCTTATGTTTAAGCTGCTTCTTTGTCATTAAGCCTATGTTAACTTCAGTTGGCTTATCCCGTTTTGGTTTGTCAGAAGTTAATTTCTCTTTAACTTCTGATTTATCAATATCAGACTTTACAGCTACAAACTTAACGGGATTTACCTTTGGCTTCTGTTTAACAACTATAGGCTCAATTTCTACAGTTCCTTTATTATTCTTATCATCTCTATAACCTAAGCCCTATTTCAAGTTTCCACTACTTAACAAATTTTGAGTTGTTCAGCTAGAGTTAGTCCAAGTCCTGATAATCTCTTTTTCCTTTTCTAACTCAGTTTTTAGAGATTCATTCATTTTAAGCACTTCATCTCTAACATAGAAAGCATCATCTCTATCTTTCTGAGTTTGATGGAACATAACTAACTCTTTTTCTAAATAATTATTCCTCTTTTTATAAGCAAGATTTTCAGAAGTTAATCTTTCAAATGTTAAAGTTTGATCTCTATAACTAATGAACATGGTTTTAAGATATCTTCTCAACTCAGTAATATCATCAGTATGAAAAGCATAAGTTGTTTGAGGTACCTTTAACTCAGCAGTTTCAGTACTGCTATCAGCATTTGCCATCAAAGCATAGTTCACCTCACTTTCAGAATCTGAAGTGTCTGTCCAGCTTTTCTTCTTTGTGACAAGTTCCTTACCTTTGTCACCTTTTCCTTTCTTGCAGTTAGGAGATATGTGGACTTTCTCACCACAGTTGTAGCATTTGACATTTGAGTAATCTCCTATGTCAGACTTTCCTCCTTTGCCTTCAGATTTTCTGAAACCTTTCTTATCAGAACTTGCACCTTTCCTGGAAAATTTATTTCCCTTTCTGAATTTTCTGTATGCAATCTTTGTGATTCCTTTCACCATAAGAGCACACAGCTTCATCATCTTTTCATCAAGGTCCATCTCAGATAGACTTTCAGTTTCTGAATCCTCATCACTATCAGGACTTGATGACTCAGTATCAGACTTTGTGATGAGAGCATTTCCTTTGCCTTTCTTTGAGACAACCACTTTAGGGATTCCTCCTCAGCCTTAAGAGCAACTGTCCTTGACTTTCTCCCATGCCTCTTCCTTCTTTGATCCATCTCAAGTTCATGAGTCTTGAGCATACCATAAATTTCATCAAGAGTAGTTTCATCAATAGCATAGGTGTCTCTTATAGTTATGGCCTTCAAATCCCAACTTGCAGGAAGAGCTAAAAGGAATTTGAGATTAGTATCTTCAAGATCATATTCCTTATCCACTAGTGACAGATCATTCAAGAGTTTGACAAATCTATCATATAAACCTGTTAATGACTCATCAGGTTTTGAGTCAAAGTGCTCATACTCTTGAGTGAGTATAGTCCTTCTGTTCTTCTTAATTGAATCAGTTCCCTGGCATCTTATCTCCAAGGCATCCCATATCTCCTTTGCAGTCTTGCAGTTAATTACCCTATTTGACATGACATTATCAATGGCATTGTACAGCAAATGTCTTACCTTTGCATCCTTTGCAATATATGAGATATCTTCAGCTGTATATTCACTTTTCTCCTTTGGTACAGTCTGTGCTGGCTGATGTGCAACTACAACAGAGAGTTTGGTTGGCTTATGTGGTCCTTCATTAATTCTGTCAAGGTATTCTGGATCTGTAGCTTCCAGAAACATAGACATCCTCACCTTCCATATGTGATACTCAGAAGGTTTCAGTATGGAAACCCTAATAGTCTCATATCGATTATGGATTTGAGTCTTTGGAGTTTCTTCAGCTTTGGTGGGCTTGGTTGGAGTTTGTGCTTCTTCAGACATGATTGTTTTTGGATCTTTACTGTATGTATGTTAACAGATAGCTCTAATACCACTTGTTAGGTCACATACACTGTAGAAGGGGGTTGAATACAGTGTTTACTAAAATCAAGTCGAATATAAGAACTCAAGTAACAAAACACAGATTTTATTCAATACAATAAACTCTGTTACAAAGAACTGTTCTCTCTCAATGATGAACAAATTATCACGAGAGCTGCTAGGGTTACAATGAATAATAATCTCGATTAAGATAACACATATAGTGTATACCCTATGTTCTGTTTATATAGACACACAGTTACAAGATAATCTTCTAATTGATATCGAATATAATTCTGCTTCCTAATATATCAACTAGTTATCTTTTCTTCCAAGTATTCTATTCTTCATAGAATTCTTCTCAATGCATATATCTTCTTATGTTTGTCTTGATCTTCTTTCCTTTCAATCAGCCGCCTTCCTTATCTGAAAGTCTCCTTAAGTCATGATATTATCTCCTGATAAATATCTTCTCATAACTTAAGTTCTGATATCTTAAGTCCTGACTTCAGTATAAGTACTGATTTCCAGTTAAGTCATGATTTGTCCTGTTAAGTAAGATCTGAAAACTAAACACAAATCATTATTAAACATGACATCACAAATATATCCAACATAGGCATATAATACATCAATCAGATAGCACATAGCACGCAAAATATTTGATCAAAATAATTTTTCAAAGAAGATTCGGGGTCAAAATGATTTTCCAGGTATTTATTACAAATTTTTGAATATTTTTCGGAGTTAAAACAGGTCTCTGAATCATTTTATAATAAAATAATAGGGTTCGAACACCCGAATCTATCTTTAAAACTTTTTAATAATAATTATTGAGCCTTGAAAATAATTTAAAATAATATTTTAAAGCTCAATACCATTTTTCAGAATTTTTAAATCAAAAGAAATAATTAAATCAAATTAAATAATTAATTGAAATTAATTAATAATTAATTAAATCAATTAATCAATTAATATTTAAATTAATTGCCTAATTAAATCATTGAGTATCAACTACAATCAATTAATTAAATAATTTACATTTAATTTCGAATTAAAAATAATTTTTAGAATTAAAAATATTGATTTTTGAAATTTAAAATAAATAAAAACATTTTCTGAAAATAATTATAAATAAAAAATATCATTTTTATAAATTATCTAAACATGAATATGATTTTCACACAATTTTAAAACTAGAGTATCGAAAACGTAAACTTTGCAAAACCTCTGGGGTTAAACTAAAATTTTTACAGTCCCCCCTTCTTCCCCGACATTCATCGGCGAAGCCATGGTCGCCGGCTAGAAGTTTCCCAGAGACACTCCTCCTGCCCAGAACTCTGCCAAACTGACGGAGCTGGACCATCTTTACTCCAGAAACTCGTTAACAGCTCTGTTTCTGGTAAAGGCGTGGCCAAACGGCCATAAATGGTGGTCAAAGAAACCACCGGCGGCGGTGTCGGATTTTCCGACGACCCTCAAACAACATCCAACAGACAAGCTTTTGGCATGGTTCGATGTTTGGTGACACGATCTACCTTTTTAAAGTATCCAAACATGTCCAGATTTAACGGATCAAAAATCCGGCCAAAAATATGAATTTTCCGGTGAATTTCTTCAAGAACATTCAAACTCAAAGATCAAATCAACTTTTCTACATGTTATTGAACTCCAAAATTTGACATATAATATACCAAAATGACCAAGAAGAAAAGATCTACATGATTCTAGCATCAAATCACACAAACAACATCAAGAACAAAAATTCATATTTTAATTACTAAATAATTTGAATTAAAATAATTAAATAACAAAATCACCTTAATTTCTGCACTAAAATGGGTGATTGATTCGAAAAGAAATTTTCGAGAGCTTCGATTTGATATATGGCACATGCAAATCGGAGTTCTATAACACCTTCTTTTGTGCTTTTGATTATATAGAACGCGATGAATTTTAAGGTTTTTCTCTGCAAACTATATAGTTCTACAGTTTGCAAATGATTATCTGTACAAAATACAATATTTATGTTTCTTAGCCGCTAAGTAACTATAAAAATGATCCTATGGGATAACGTTTTGGATAAATATTATCCTGTTTTGAATAAGCATTATCCTGTTTTGGATAAGCATTATCCTGTTTTGGATAAGCATCAAAGGTTTTGGATAATTATCAAAACCCTTTTATAAAATGCTTTGTACGAAGATAATACTATCGAAAAGGGTTATCGTTTCGAAAATTTTACGTCGGGTAGCGCACGGTTCAAACCGTAATCCGGATCGAAAAAGTCAAAATACGGAAAATATCTGAAGTTACCAGATTAGGTTAGAAAGGAGTTTTCGGAAGCGTTTCGGGTTGTAAAAACGTAAAAACGGTTGAGGTTGGACGATTCTCGGCTTTATAAAATAGTTTTGTAATTATTCTATAAATAATAAATAAATTAATATAAAATCATATAACACTCCAAAAATTACCAGAATAATATCTTAATTATCTATATCTTATTCTTGACATAATAAAATTAACATACTTATACTTTACCACATATAAACATCCACATAACAACACCAATCATCAGATAATTCACCAAAAATCACAATATATCACATAATAATTATTTATCAATAAAAATAATTACACGCTACGTCCCGGATATTACAGTTATCAAATCCTGATTCTGAAAACATAAACTCTGATTAGCCAGAACTTACTTTTGAAGAAAATAGGATGTTAGTATATTGGGAAGCAAGAAACTTGCAGCTTAAAGAGATTCTTATGAAGCATTAAAGAAGATTTACAGTGGAAGTTCTCATGCTAGAAAACCTGGAATCATAAGTGGTCGGGGAAGGTTAAATGTTGATCCACCTGTAGGTGATGCTTTGATTCTAAGGAAACATGCAAATCTGATAGAAATTGGAGACAATGTGATGCTTGAAGACTTACAGAAGATCATATCAGTTCAAATTGTTATTGATCTTATTGGAGAGAAATTGATTTATTTTCTGGAGTCTGGGAGGAGATTAAGGTTGACTCAAGAACAGTTAAGAGACAAACCATGGCAGGAATTAGAACTCATTGCTATAATTCTCAAGGTAACTAATCCTGTAACTGTCAGATGGTCTGCATTTATAAAGAACCTGATACAGTTGAAGCAGAGAGGAATTCCTTAAAAATTTAACTACATTCCAAAGTACATTGATCAAACTGAATATGCTGTTGATATGCATGTTGGAGGAGCTGAGATAGAAATGATTCTAGGAACGGAAGTCATAACTTTTAATCTTGATGGAAAGAAGATTGGATTTCTGGAACTGGATGATCTATCACTTAGAAATTTAAAGCTACATGATCTCAAGGCTGCCATCTATCAGAAAAATGAATCAACAGATGAGCTAAAATAACACAAACACAGGATGAAATGGTACTTGGATGTAATAGAAGAAAATATTATGAGGAAGTTTATTGAAAAAGCTCCAGACTGTGTTAGAGTTCAGAATGAAAAATAAAGTCTGATAATAACTTTCTGTAAGATTGTATATGTTTATTTGATTTCTGCATTTAGATAGTTTTGACATCATCAATTAGAACTTGTACAAAATTACATAATACAAAAGTTGGGAGAGATTGTTAGATATAATTGACGATATCATGATATAAACTATAAGTACTTAATATCAGTATTTAATGAAGGCGACATCATCAGTACTTGTATATCAGTACTTTATGATCAGCATTTGATGTCATCAGGACATAGTCACTTCAGTAGATATTCAAGAAGGAAAAGGATTGCAGAATTCAATGAGGTGAAGGACTTTATATCAGAAACAATCATACATGGATATGTATTAGGTTTCCTTATTATAATAGAATAAGATTCCTTATTAATTGTGTAACTGTGCACTATATAAGCACATATTAGGTTTACTCTTTAAGAGTTGCGTTAGCGAATTATAATATCTTTCAGATAACCTCGCAGCTCTCAATTGTAGCTCTCAAGGATAATTGTTCATCCTTTATGAGAGTACATGTGTAACAGTTTTTATCAGATTAATATAAAAACTGTTGATCTTATTAAAGCTTTATTGAATTTTTTGTATAAATTGTGTTCACCCCCTTCTACAGTTGATTACGGAGCTAACAGATAGTAATCCTTAAGCTGTCATGTCTTAAAGTGTTCTCTCTTGAGTCTTAGTATAAACCATATAACCTACCCAGATACGAATAGTCACTTAAAAATCTTTCTAATGATAATACTTAGTTTCCTTTCACGGATAACTGACACCTAGTGCAATGGTCTGGTTCACAGGTGACTAGTTTGACTCCCTGGCCTTCACACTATAATATTCTCAAATCATTGTCAAGTCTTTTACCAGATACAATCAACTTGATATAGAATCCTTGAGCTCTTCAACCTTATTCCTCAGTTTCCTGAACATGTTAATGAACTTCATACGGATCTCTATTGACTTTTTTCACTGTAGCTACCATAATCATCATGTATATGCCAAATAAACAATCCGTACTGATTTTAGTGGAATATAGATTATTTTTAAGTCCTTTGATTTATGTTGAGTTATCCAAACCAACATTGTTGAGTTATAAATACAGCTTCAATCTTGCTCAACAATCTCCCCCTATTTGACTGTTACACCTGACAATCAAATAATAATGGAGAAGCCACAGTTTGGAAGATAACTCAACTAACCATAACCATGAATCTTCAACCAACTTTCAACATTAATTCCTGCATCTTGTATAAACCTTCAGCTTCAGCAGAGAATAGATTCTTCTCTCCCTTATGTAAAATTACAGATAGATATGTCTTCCAAATTCTATATTCAATCTTCAGATCTTCCCATTTAGCACTAGAAAACATTTTAGAACTTAGAACCAATAATCTCTCCCCCTAAGATTAAGAGCCCCCTCCTTAGTACAATAAATTTGGAAACTCCCCTTCTTAATATCAGAAAGACTATCGAATCTTTATAATCTCTCCCCTTAGTAGAGTAATCCTTCAAAAATCTATCAGAGTAGAACCTTAGGTCATACAACCAAGTAAAGAGATTATTAATGGTAACCATTTCCTCACAGTGCAAGTATGTGATTTCTGTTTATTAATCTCATAATGTGTTTCACTCCACTCTACACTCAAGTGTTTTTCACTCAGGCCATAGTGTGTCACTGCACTCAAAACTCCAAACATCCAAGTGTACCTGCAAGAAAATCCTTTTCATAGAAAAGTTGCCTTCCACCTTCAAGGATGGAAATTCTCAGTCAAAAGATTCAGAAATATTCCTTCTGAGAAGGGAAATTAGGATTCTATTAAGTGGCATAATTCCTAATATCCTTCAACTTCCATGAAGAAGTATACCTCATAAACTCGTCAGATAATATATGAGTCCACATTTACAAGTTACAATTTTGGCAAATTCAAAATCATTTCCAGATTAAAATTCTGGGAAGATAATCAAAGTTCAATGATATGCCATTCGAGATCAAAGATTTCTTCTGAAGTCTGTGAAGACTTATCAGATTCAATGAACCACTAAGGTCCAGAATCATAACCCAATCCATATATCAGAGTATAAAAAAATGAATCACAGATCTAGGATCTTAACCTTAATCCAATAATCAGAGTATAAAGCTGATAAAATCAGGATATGAGGATTAAGATTCAAGTAAATCCAAGAACATGAATCCAAACTCAATTCATATATAATGAACAAAAATATTGTCCAAAATTTCAACCATTGTTAGTAACCTTGATATGGTTTAACAACAATTTCTATGTCAATACCTTCCTTGTCTGTGAATCTCACACGTGCATATGAAATATTTGAATCAAGGGGTAGTGACTCTCATTCACAGGCCCTGACAGAGAGGAAAATTTCAATTGATAACATTCTGTTGGGAGAATGCACCTAGTTACAGTTTATATGCCTTTTCAGCTCTATACTCTTTTGAGAGTATACAGATGGGATTAAAAATGTCTTAAGTTATAGATACTCCACTACTTTGTGAGAGACAGAGCTATAGGGTTGACCTTTCCTTCCTTATGTGGTGCTTCTTGGCACTATCTCCCTCACTCTCAATACAACTCCAATACCAAGTGGTAAATTTGTCTGACCACCAAGTTGATATCTCAAGAAAATTAGGTGTATTAGAGCAAAATATGGTGAATATATCATAGTTAGTTAAATGGATGTTGTTTGAGAAGTGTTTGGTTCTAATGACTTGGGTTAGAAGCTATGGGGTTTGATAGGCTCATAGTCAATTCCTAAAACCATTGAGGGTTGATGATCACAAACATCTGAAGTACAATATCAGAGAATTTAATGATCAGTAATAGAGTGATTTCAGGTCCAGAGAGATTTTACCTTTACTTACCACCACACAGATTCATGAAGGATGTCCCAAATGATCATGCTTTCTGATTCTTTTGACAATACTATCCAATCAAAACTTATTAGCTTAAAACAATTCATATTAGTCCAATATAGATAAATGATACAGATGAAGGGTATGACTTGTTCTAAAACTATAAGATTTGCATAAAGTAACCAGAGTTTTAAGTTATACCAAGATTTAATATCCAGATTAGAATTTAAGCAGAGCAGGATCATCAGAGTCAAACAATAAAGGATCAACATTTAAGTCATAAAATTAATTATTCATTTCAAGAGTATATATAACAAGCCTGCACCAATTGATTAGTCACAACATGACTAAACCAATTAAACTGTACTCTTAACATAAACAAGTATCACAACTATCACTAGTTAAGCTACACATTTATTCTAGCACATGGCAAATAGAAAATCAGAGTGACCCAGGAATCTACTATTAGAGTAATTCAGGGTCTATAACTCAATTATCACACTTGATCTAATTACCTAAGATCTTATCATCTCAATCAGAGTTAACACAGGATCTGAAATTAGAGAATGATAGGTTCAAGATGTGTGTGCTAAAATACATATTTTCTTCAAAGATAAACACATATCATGCAAGCATTCAAACAACTTATACATTGCTTCAAAAACTCTAACTTACTAACCACTAGCATATAATATGTAAATCATAGTAATCGATTAGCTTCAAACAAGTTTACAAACATGGAAATATGTAATGAAAATAGATATATAAACTTATATTCCCATGTCAATAACTTAAATTTGTAGAATATTACTTGTTTTGCTCCCCTGAGTTATTGTTAAATCGAATATGAGATTTGGTGCTTTGAGGGGAATAAATTTTGAACTACTACCAGAATTTGTATCTGGATCAACCCCAATTATATTCAGAAACAACTTCAGGCTTCTTTTCACTATTGGAAAGATCTTCATTATCTAAATATTGTGACCTATCCTTGAGTCTGGGAACACGCTTCCACAATTTTTATCATCACACTGATTGAGTTCATCTTGTATAGCAATCACACAATCTTGATCTTCAAGAGCTTCACTGCTTCCTTTGGTTCCATTTATGATAGAAACCTAGAGTTGAAACATTCATTTATTGTAGCTCTTCTAGTTTGAACTCCACTATCTGGATCACTAAGTACCAAATACCAATGATTGTCTATACTCCATACTTTATGTCTTGGAAAATTAGCTCTTGATGACCTAGTATTTCCAGCATTATGTTGAGTTTGACTATCGGATTCCTATTCAATTTCTTCTTCTTCTCCCCCTGAGTTGTTGCCAACATGATCTAAAAAATCTGAAGCTTGTGGATTAGTTCCAAGGATGGTATGACTGTGTTTCTTTTAGTTTCCACTATCATTACTTGCCTCTGAACCACTTCCACTATCACCACTATCAATTGATCCTTAAGAATCTGAACCAGATTATGATCATTGACAAGATCATTTAAATTATTGTCTTCATCTGGAACAACCTTAGGTTCGTCTTCATCATCAAAAAGATCTTCAACATCTAGATTGTCTAAACGGTCTTCCTTCTGATTACTTGAGAGCTTGTTGTCATCAAATCTTAATAATGACAAAAAAATCTCATAATTAAACATGATTTACTATCCACTAAGTCTACTACCAATTATGATATTCAACAAGAACTCATTAAATGTTAGACTCCATAGAAATTGAATTATGTCCAACAATGCTACCCAACTGATTTTGACCTTGGTAAGTTTTTCAGAAAAAGGAATTTTAACAGAATTCACTATGATCAAAATCTCACCACTATCTTGTGATAAAAGTATTAATAAAATTTGTCAACAAATTTATTCAAGTATGTAGTGCTACACAACCCGTCACTAACTAATGATAGACCAATATTTAAAAATTGTTACTAGAATTATCAGAAGTTTATAGTGCTACAAATATCACCACCAACTAATGATGTGGATTACCAAGAGTTTATGGTGCTAAAAACTCATCACTAACCACTGAAACAAAGTATCAGAAGTGTGATGCTACTAATCTCATAACAAACTACTAAAATAGATCTAATCTTATCACAAACTACTGAAATAAATCATCAAAGGTGATGCTGTTAATACTTTAACAATCTTGACTTATGGAGCAAATAATAAAGTTGAATTACTTCAAGGTCCATAAATCAAATTATTAAAGCAATAGAAATAATAAATAAATGCAACAAATATTTTACAAATACATGCACTTAAAATTTTGAGTGAAAGATAACATTCCCGATTTCATGCCATATCCCGTAGTGGCTCATTTGTTATCATCTCCAAAGGTGACTAATGGGCCAGCTTACTTGTCCACTTCTGATAGCAGGGCTCTATCCACGAACTCTTGTGTATTAAACATCCAATGTTCATAATCCACATGGTTCACTTCACTTTTGCTTGCCCTGTCTATATTATGGATCAAGTTTTCTTTGGTACCCAATAAAAGTTGTGTCCTGGGGACTTAGAGAGGTTTATATGATGATGATATCATATGCAAATATAACATACTTTTATTTCTCATTGAATGTGTTTTTCTTCTATTTAGAATCCTTAGGAATGCCTTTAGGTCTTCAAGTAGGAGTTTCCTTCATAACCTTAGGAGGACTGATAGTCTTTGCCTTAACATACTTTTTACTCAAATTCTTATCATTCTGCTTACAAGTAATGGATGGAAAATGCATCAAGTTAAGATAAAAAGACATGGTTTTAAAAGCACATGGCATACATTTAGATTTATGATATGATGAATGAGAACTAGACATGGTAGGCATGTTATGCTTATTATGAACTTTACCTTTATCTACTTTACTCATAGTACATGCATATGCAAGATGTAAAGCAGAATTACAATTAAAGCATAACTTCCTAGAATATTTGGGATTTAGGGGATCTTTATTTTTATTTCCAAAACCTAACTTCCCATTTCTATTGCGTTTGTTTTTCATTTTAGCCTTGTGAACATCTCTATCATCTAAGTGAGTTTTAGGTTCATCACTAGAAGTTGACTCCTTAGATGACTCTACAGTTGACTCATTCTAACTTGAGACATAGTCCTCAACAAGCACCTCATCTTTATTGAAAGATTGAATAACAAATTATTGGCCTTTTCAGATGCTTCTGATGTATCTGAAGAGTTTGATTTCCCACTATAAATACTCTCTAATTCTATTACATGTTTCTGTCTAATATCACTGGATCCGATGTCCATTATGGCTCCACCGATTTGGTTGTCAATAATTTTGTGACGCCCTCCAAACCCGGGTCAGAAATTTGGGGTTCACAACACAGACACAACCCATTATATAAACATGTTTATGAAAATAATATATGCAATGACCCTACTTACCATAACCACGGATCGCAATAGATTAAAGTATGCCCACAAGCCACAACCTTATTTATATTACAACGTACCAAATCCCAATTTATTTATCCTACAACTGAAAATAAAATAGTCTTACAAACTTTTAACTCAAACTAAGAAAAACATCCTTCGCTAGCTTATTCCATATCAACCTGGAAACCTAGCTCGCACACTTGTCTCGGGATCCTCGCTACCATCGATTTCCTTTTAACTGGAAAATAATATAAACAGATTTGTAAGAGTGAGCTAACTAGCTCAACAAGTCACAGTGATAATATTGAGATTAAACAATGATCAATTGAAATGATATTGGATATCAAATTCCATGATAAGTGACGGTTAGAATTGTATATTCACTTTTATTTTAAAAACCAAGGTTATGTTGCTGATCAGTCATGCACTAACCCCGAGCAAGGCTCATAGCTCTGCTCTTTATACTCGATCTAAGGCAAACATTGGCCTATCATGACCACGAATCTGGTCCGACCACGAATATGGTCCATATTTAAAAACAACCCAATTCTATAATAATAACATGATAAACAATGTAAATCAATAAGCTGAATGATAAACAACATTAATCTTGAAGCATAGGGTGATTATTAATAACATGAAAGTATAATAAGGTAAAAGATTGGCTTCTAGCCAGGGAAAAAATCAGAAAGTAGAAGACCATAGGTTTAATGGTTACAAGGATTGGTCTTCTTTTATACAAGGTATAAAGGTTCGTATGTTAAGCAATTCCATATCAGGGATCTGTATGTGGTATATATGTATTTGTGAAGTAGTATCGTATATGTGTGGTACGTATCTGGGAATTCAGCAATCAATGGTTTACAAAGAATAAGGCTTACGTCTCAAAGATCAATAAGAAGAATCAGGGTTTAGGGTTAAGCACTTCAAAGAACTTACAATATAAAACAGAACTATTCTGAATACATATCACAAGAAAGTTCAGGGATACTTGACTTATATCAATCCGCTTTCACTTTACTTGTACTCATCTATTGATTCTCACTCACTGACCACTTGCTTTCCCATTTCTATATTTCGCTTCCTTTGTTAGACATCACATGTATTTATCAACACTTATTCTCATCTCATTATATTCATTACAAACTTCTATCTACCCTTCGTTTCACCCAAATCCGACTTACGGATTGAAAGTTACAGCAAAAACCATCAAACAATGCATATTCAGGGATATTATACATCAATCTGATCACATATAGCACATAGCACGTAAGATATTTATTACGACCGACATTTTGTGTAATATTAATTTTGGACTTGGTATAATATTAGAGCCGAATGTAAATATACTTAATGGTTGTACGTTGTGTGAATGAAAATTTCTGCATTTGCTTTATGTAGTATATGATTTTTCAAAGCAAGAGTTTATTTATTTCCCTTATTTTTGATTTATAAGGAATATTCTAAACCTTGGAAAATTTTCTTTTAAAAGTTATTTTTTTCACAAATTTCAAAAGTGATTTTATAAAATTTCTAAAAATCCAAGTTATTTTATGGTATAAATTTTATAATTTTTAACTTGTATTTTATTTTATAAAAATAAATCTTTACAAATTTTATTTGTTATAATTAGTAAATTACATAGAAGCTCTTGCATGCAAATCACCCTTCTATTCTCTCAAAGGGCAAAGGAGACCTCTCCAACCCCACTAACTCATTTGTTAATTACCAAATTACCACACTAACCTTGCATGCAAAATGGCCTAACTTTACCTAGAGGACATTTTTGTACATTCTCATTTCCACTCATTCTTTTTGCCAATAAAACCAAAAACAAAGTGGGAGAAGTCATTTTCACTCACTCCACACTCCAACACACCTCATTTTTCTCTCATCCCCTCCCTCCCTTGTTGCTCTCGGCCGAAGCCCCCCATCCCCCACTCCCTTCCATTTTTCATTCCATTTCTCATCTTCCCTAGTGTAAATCTTCTACCTACATTAATTTTATATACTTTCCAAGAGTTTTGTGACTTGGGAGTTGAAGTTTCATGGTTGCATGTGTAGTTCTTGTGTGATCTCCAAAGAGAAACTCTTGATTCTTGTGAATTCAAGAGCTCTCTATGAGATACATTTTATATATGTGCCAACTAAGTGTTTTATGAAGAAACCATGCTTTAAAATCCTTTGCATGCTACTAAAATTTCATTATATAATCACATTTAGCCATGCATGCTAGTTTTAAGATGTTAAAATGATAATCAACTATGTTGTGCATGCTACTCTTTTCGAAATCATGTTTATATGTTTAAAAATCTATAAATTCGAAATATTTGTACATGAGATAGATTGTTTCCATTTAATATATAAGAGAAGATATATTTCATGATTATTAAGGATGAGCAATAGGTATAAGTCGAATTTGCAAGAATTTAAACTTTATGCCTTAGCCGAAATCTTGTTAAGTATTTCCATTGGTTGCATGTTATATTTTTAGTTGCATGTTGATGTTCTTGGGCATGGATGATCTCCCCTCCTGTTGAGGCACTATTTTAGGATGTTGATGCACTAGGTTTGCTTTAGTAAAGGTTGGATGCTTGGTTAATAAGTGGGAGTTAAGGTAGAAAGGGATTAGTTAGTGTTTGCATTTTTCCAGATTTGATGCACTAGTTTATGGGGAAGTTTTGAATGAGCATTTGTTGTGCACTTTGAGGCCCAAGCCACCAGAAGCTAGCACTAGGAGTATATAAAAGGTTTTAGGTGTTTTTTGGAGGTTTGTAAGTCGTTTGGTTGGGTGCACGAGTGGAATCACAAAATCTGTCCAGCAGGGGACAGTTTTGTTGCAACTTAGAAATAAGAAGTTTTGACCATGTCATTGGTAGGCCCTCATTAGGCCCTATTGGGCCTTAGTTAGAGGTAGTGTCAGAGGAGTTTTTCCAGTCATAGTTTGTAAGATTTGAGTTAGAACCATGTGTCGCAAGTTAGTTCAAGTCAGGGCGTTTTTTGCCCAGAAAAACAGGGAAACCATGGACTTTACGCTTAGGCCCAAGGAGGCCCAAGCTAGGCCCTTGAGCCACATCGAGTTTGGAAGATGACTTATGGTCAGAAGAGTCTAGTGTAGAAGTTTTGGAGGTAAACTTGTAGTGCAAGAATGTCTAATGCACTCAATAAACCATAGATGTCATTCTGAAATTTTCTTTAGTAAGCACTTTCACTTATCACATAGTTTTAGAGCACTTATGAGTGAGACCTAGGTTGACCACTATAGTTGCAAGATAGCATAAACCAGTAGAGTGAAAGGCCCAAGTGAGGGTCAATAGGTTTTGGATAGTTTAGTAAAGGCACATCGAGTTAGGAGACCAAAGTTGAAGACTTTGTCTAGTTTAGCGATCAAGTGACTTAGTTGGGGATCGAGATCATCCAAGCCTAGTCTTGCATTATTGTGTGTGTGATATTATTTGGTATTAAAATATGGTATGTAAGTATATGTGGCTATGTGTACTATTGTATTTATAAGGTGATTATAAATTGCGAGCATATAGGCCTAAGTGCCATTTGTGTTTAATTTCGGGTCGTAAATAGGTTGAGTTGGTGAGAATATATTATAATGAGGTTATTATTATTTATGTAGGATCTCAAGATGAGGGTAAACTTGCCATAAAGATCGAGTAAAGCTTCCAGTTTCTCCCACCTGCCAGATCAGTCCAGCCTTTCTCAAGGAGAGTGATTCAACCTGTTTTTCGTTTACACTACGAATGTATGATAACTAGCTTTTATATCTATATGATGCGAGTATCTTGAGTTATCTTGTTATACGTGAACCAAGTGATTCTCAAATCTATCTTAGTAATATATAGAAATGCCATGAACCCTCAAGTACTTATTGCAAGTAGATCAAAAGTTGTATCATGCTAGTATATCAGAGTAATTGGAATGTCATGATAAAATAAAGATTTGTTATAATACTTGATTGATCCTCTTGATTAACATGCTATTGATTCCTAAAATCTTGACATCTCACCCTGATGCTTGAACCTCAATAGAAACTTTACCTTGATACCTAAAAGACAGATATTCTTTAAAGTTGTTTATGATTGATTGATAACCCTATTCTTACCCTAAAGTTTGACATCCTGATATACCTTAAGCTAATGATCACTTTCTTTACACCTTAACACCTCTAGTATACTTGTAACCACTGATGCTTATCTTCTTGATGTTCTAATACCTATACCTTGTTTAAAACCATTGCTTTACGCCTAGTTTGGCATTCCTCTTTCCTATTATCCAAAAACCCAACTAAATCTCCTTGCCAAAATTCTTGTAAATGAAAACCTTTCAATTACCCTGAAAGAGTGAAGTCTAGTGGATCTTGGCCCTAATATTTAGTGAACATAATCTCAGTGTTTCAAGTCAAACTTCAACCCTTTGATAAAAATGTTTACTATTTAAGATAATTTTACTATCAACCGGCATCAGTTTTTAAAATGATTAAAATATGGATTTTAAGTCCCAAAGGGGGATAAATGCTTTCTTTGAATAGTGGATCTGGACTGAGACGCGAGTCATTTCCACACTTATATTGTAGGCTTAAAAGTTGCCTAGGGATCCTATTAATGTTTTAGAACCCAGCGAGGTTCGGGATTACTTCGCGGCTGATCACCGGCTGTAATCCGTAGCGTCATAAAATGATTTTGATTAAGATATGATTTTGTAAAATGTTTTGATTCAATCAAATGATGCCATCACCCAAAGTTTTATCTCTTGTTATTATTGGTTATGTCTTCGTATTGTCATTCTTTAATATATATAACTCGATTTATGTTTTGTACCATATTGTTTAACACTTGTTGAGCATTTGGCTCACTCCATGCTTTAACCCTGATATTACAGCTAGCAGTTATTGTTAGATTCAAGCAGACAGCACGTAAGACTTGTGACGCCGATGCGTATGTCCGAGCTCTGGTAGAATAAGAGATAGTTTTGTGTGAAGACTCGATGTTAAAACTTGTTGTAATAGTTAGTAGTGTTTGGTTGTTCCAAACCCTAAACTGTAAGATCTTGGATTCAGATATAATTACTCTCTTTTAAATATTGTAATAGTTATATATTATGTTTGTTAAGTTTGGGGCGTGACAGGTTTTGGTATCAGAGCTACGGTTTAGAGTCCCTGGACAGCCCAAATAGGTTATAGGATATATGTATAGGTTATAGATAATATGCGAGAGAGTAGGTTAAGTAAATTTATTATTATTACTCCTCTTATTGGTTTGTCAGCAAAGGGCGCATTCCTCGTCATCCTATGGGTCGGACGACACTATTACTTTCTCCGTGTATGCTGAGTTGAGGCGCGAGTTTGACATGCTTCAGGGCAAGTACGGCCGACTGATAGACCGACTGAAGAACGTGTATCCGGACAGCCAAAACTATGAAGGGAAGCCTAAGGAGCAGATGACTGTGAGACTTGAGACTTTGGTTCAGTACGTCAACACTAAGCTTGAGGAAATGTCATCACACCGAGACCGTACCAGTCAGTATATCATCCAGATGGTGGCGGATGAGCTCCAGAGCATTGTGAAGACACTTCGAGAGGAGAAGACTACAAGCCCCGTTCCGATGGAGTGGGGCCTTAGTTCTTTCCATTATCTACCTTCCATGTTGTAGTATTATCAGACTTCGTAGAAATTCCCAGTTGTTTCCTTTAAATAAGCATGTTATTCCTAGAATCAGACTATATCCTGATCTTGATATAATGGGACCTTTAGATTTCCAATATTATGCACTATCGTTCCATTTGCTATCAACTGTTATCTTACGTATTTATATACATCACCATATTTGTTAATTTGAAATTTGACCTCAAATGTAAATAAGAATTCCATGCAATACTCCCGAATTATTTCATTATTCATACATGTTTTGATATAACTCTTATTTCAGGATCATGCCACCCAAAAAGAAGAACCCAACAACCACATCCACCACATATCCAAATATTCTTCGATTACTAGAAACCTTGCAACAGCAAACCAACGCTATAGCTCAACAACAACTAACTCTTCAACAACAATTTGAAAACCAAGATAACCATGAACCACACCAACCACCTGATCCACAGTACCACCTCGACAAGTTGTCACTTTCAAGGCTTTCCAGAATGTTAATCCACCCGCATTTCATGATACCACTGATCCAATAATAGCTAACACATGGATTAAGGAAATGGAAAGAGCTTTTGAGTTGGTACAGTTAGGAGACGATCAGAACACACCATATGCTACTTACTTCTTGAAAGGCGAAGTCATCTATTGGTGGGAATGAGTAAAAGCTATGGAAGCAACTCAGCAAGTTTCTTGGGAAAGATTTAAGAAGTTATCTCTGGAAAAGTATTACCCTAAGAACATGCAGAATCAGATGGAGCTTAAATTTCTTGAATTGAAGCAAGGGAACATGACTGTACTGGAGTATGAGAAGAAATTCACAGAGTTGTCAAGGTTTGTGACAAAGTATACCAGCAGTGAGGAGGAAAAAGTGAAGAGATTTCAACAAGGATTAGAGCCTTGGATCAGAGATAGAGTGGCTATGTTTGAGCTTGATACTTATGCGGGAGTAGTACAGAAAGCTGCTCTGATTGAGAATAATGGGATGCAGTCAAGAAAGGAAAGGGATAACAAGAAGAGAAAGGTTCCATTTTATGGAGAAAAGTCTGAAGCCAGAAATTCACAAGATCAGAATGTAAAGAGGTTTGGATTCCATAAAGGCGGAAATTTTAAAAAGAAGGGGAATTTGGGCAAAAGACAAGAATCGAAAGGGAACAACCAGACAAGTCAAAGACAAGTTGGAGAAAACAGATTCCAGAGACCGGAATGCAAGCATTGTGGAAGAAGGCACCCCAAAATGTGTAATAAGCTGAGCATGACATGCTATAGGTGCAACCAGAAGGGACATTTGGAAAATGAGTGTAAGATGCCGAAGCCAGGAGTTACATGTTACAAGTGTGGAAAGACTGGACACATAGCTAGGGAGTGCAAGACAACCGGACCAGTCAAAGCTCTAATGAATGTGGCAAGTACCGGTGCACGCGTGCCAGCCGAGGTATTGGCATTACCTCCACCACCTACAAAAACTCCGCTAGCAACAGCAAGGACATTCGATTTGAAAATGAAGGACGTTGTTCAGAACTCTGAGGTGATAACAGGTACACTTTTACTAAATAATGTCAAAGCTAAAGTATTGATTGATTCGGGAGCAACGAGATCTTTTATATCAGAAACTTTTGTTGATAAACTTCAATATGATAAAATGATTATGAGCGAGGTAGTAAATGTGGTAATTGCGAACCAAGAGAAGATTCATGTGAATCAATTCTGTCTGAAGTGTGAGATTGATATTTCGGGGCATAAGTTTTCAGCCGACTTGATACTCTTCAAGTTGGGAGAGTTCGATATAAAATTAGGTATGGATTGGTTAGGGAAGAATAACGCCCAAATTAATTGTAAGACCAAGAAAGTATATTTAAAGACGAAGAGTGGAGAGGGTAGTATTTAAGGGACAGAGGCAAGAGAAACTATTTAACTATTACTTACAATCGTTCGGGCTAAGAAGCTACTTAGAAAAGGTTGTGAGTCATTCCTAGCTTATGTAGTGGATTCAGAAAAGGGCAACCCCATCATAGAAGATATTCCCGTAGTTAACGAGTTCCCAGATGTGTTTCCCGACGAACTACCGGCCTTACCACCAGATCGACAAATCGAGTTCGAGATCAACCTTGCTCCAGGCACAGAACCAGTTTCAAAGGCCCCATATAGGATGGTACCAGCAGAAATGAAAGAGTTAGCGAGCCAGCTACAAGAATTGTTGGACAAAGGAGTGATACGGCCAAGTGCGTCGCCATGGGGAGCACCTGTTCTGTTTGTAAAGATGAAAGATGGAAGTATGCGGCTATGTATAGATTATCGGGAGTTGAATAAGGTGATGATTAAGAACCGCTACCCGCTACCAAGAATAGATGACCTATTTGATCAGCTGAAAGAAGCAAAGTGCTTTTCAAGATTGGCTTGAGATCAGGATACCATCAATTAAATATCAAGGAAGAAGATATTCCCAAGACAGCATGCAGGACCAGATACGGACATTATGAATTCTTAGTAATGCCTTTTGGATTGACTAATACCCCGGCAACATTTATGGATCTGATGAATCGGGTATTTAAAAAGTATTTGGACAAGTTCGTAGTGGTATTTATTGATGACATCCTTATTTATTCAAAGTCGGAAAAAGAACATAAGCAGCATCTATGGATAGCGTTGGAGATACTCCGGCAAGATAAGTTGTATGCCAAGTTTTCCGAATGTGAGTTTTGGTTAAAGGAAGTTCAATTTTTGGGACATGTCATTGGAAATGAAGGAGTTAAAGTAGATCCGGCAAAGATTGAGGCGATTATGAGTTGGGAGAAGCCAAAGACACCTACGGAAGTGCGAAGTTTTCTAGGATTGGCAGGGTATTATAGAAGGTTTGTCAAGGATTTTTCGAAAATCGCCACGCCATTGACTAAGTTAACCAGGAAGAATCAGAAGTTCGAATGAAGGGCAGAATGTGAGGATAGCTTTCAAGAGTTAAAACAGAGATTGGTAACAGCTCCGGTCTTAGTACTACCAGATGACCAAGGAAACTTTATGATTTTCAGTGACGCTTCACATAAAGGATTGGGCTGTGTGCTAATGCAACACAATAAGGTGATCGCGTATGCGTCAAGACAGTTAAAACCGTATGAATTAAAGTACCCGACGCATGATTTGGAACTAGCCGCCATAGTGTTCGCACTTAAGATTTAGAGACATTACCTCTGCGGGAAAAGGTGTGAAATCTATACGGATCACAAGAGTTTAAAGTACATTTTCACTCAGAAGGAGCTCAATATGAGGCAAAAGGAGATGGTTGGAATTGATCAAGGACTACGATTGCTCGATAAATTATCATCCTGGAAAGGCGAATGTTGTAGCCGATGCTTTAAGTAGGAAGGAGAGATTGAATATGATGGCAACACCAAAGGAACTGTCTGAAGAGATTAAGAAATTTGGATTAGAACTTTGTGATTTTGGAATAGTTGAAGAAGTTTGTCGTGCAATGACTTTTCAGCCAACACTAGTGGAAATGATAAGGAAATGTCAGGAAGAAGTAATGGAGAAAGAGAAGAATCAGCTAATTGGAGAAGAGATTGGCACTCAAAGGGATGAGCAAGGTATACTAAGGTTTTCCTCAAGAATTTGGATTCTTCATGTACCTGAATTGAAAAATGAGATCCTACAAGAAGCCCACAATTCAAGATTTTCAATCCACTCGGGGAGCACCAAGATGTATCGGGACTTAAAGCAGAACTTTTGGTGGCCAAATATGAAGCGAGACGTGGCAAGATGGGTTGCAAAGTGTTATACTTGTCAGAAAGTGAAGGCAGAACATCAATGACCAAGCGGATTAATTCAGCCCCTAAAAATTCTGGAATGGAAATGGGAAAATATTGTTATGGACTTTATAGTGGGATTACCGCGAACGGAATCCGGACATGACGCTATATGGGTTATAGTTGATCGCCTTACGAAGTCGGCGCATTTCCTTCCCATTAATGAGAAGTCATTGGACAAATTCGTTCATCTGTACGTGCGTGAAATCGTACTAATGCATGGAGTACCCGTATCGATAGTTTCAGACAGAGATCCCCGATTTAACTCGAGATTCTGGAAGCAATTTCAAGAAAGTCTTGGCACGAAGTTGAACATGAGTACGGTGTACCACCCGTAGACCGATGGTCAGAGCGAAAGGACAATTCAAACAATCGAAGACATGTTGCGCAGTTGTGCAATCGATTTTGCAGGAAGTTGGGATGACCACTTACCATTGATAGAATTCTCTTACAACAACAGCTATCACTCCAATATTGGCATGCCACCATACGAAGCTTTGTACGGACGAAAATGTAGATCACCAACAAGTTGGGATGAAGTAGGAGAAGGAAGGATTCTAGGCTCGAAATTGGTACAATAGTTGCATGAGACAGTGAAGTTAATTCAGAAAAGGTTGCTTGCTGCTCAAGATAGACAGAGGAAGTATTCAGATCCAGCACGTAAGGATGTTAAATTCCAAGTAGGCGAAGCCGTTTTGTTAAAGGTGTCACCAAGAAAAGGGTTGTCTAGATTCGGAAAGAAAGGGAAGTTAGCACCTAGATATATAGGTCCTTTTGAAATTTTGAGTCAAGTGGGGAAAGTAGCCTACGAGTTAGCCTTACCACCTCAGTATCAGCATGTGCATAATGTGTTCCATGTGTCGTTGCTTAAGAAGTACAATCCTGACGCCATCCATGTGATAGAATATGAACCTGTAGAAATTCAGGCAGACCTGTCATTTGTGGAGCAACCTGTCAAATTACTCGACTGGAAACTAAAGAGTCTTAGGAATAAGTCGGTAAAGTTAGTGAAAGTACTTTGGAGGAACCCCAAGGTCGAAGAATCAACTTGGGAGTTAGAGTCTGATATGCATTCCCGGTATCCTCATATGTTCTCTTAGATTCTGGGGACAGAATCCTTTAAGGGGGAGAGGATGTTACGACCGACATTTTGTGTAATACTAATTTTGGACTTGGTATAATATTAGAGCCGAATGTAAATATACTTAATGGTTGTACGTTGTGTGAATGAAAATTTCTGCATTTGCTTTATGTAGTATATGATTTTTCAAAGCAAGAGTTTATTTATTTCCCTTATTTTTGATTTATAAGGAATATTCTAAACCTTGGAAAATTTTCTTTTAAAAGTTCTTTTGTTCACAAATTTCAAAAGTGATTATAAAATTTCTAAAATCCAAGTTATTTTATGGTATAAATTTTATAATTTTTGAACTTGTATTTTATTTTATAAAATTAAATCTTTACAAATTTTATTTGTTATAATTAGCAAATTACATAGAAGCCCTTGCATGCAAATCACCCTTCTATTCGCTTAAAGGGAAAATGAGACCTTTCCAACCCCACGAACTCATTTGTTAATTACCAAATTACCACACTAACCTTGCATGCAAAATGGCCTAACTTTATCTAGAGGACATTTTTGTACATTCTCATTTCCACTCATTCTTTTTTCCAATAAAACCAAAAACAAAGTGGGAGAAGTCATTTTCACTCACTCCACACTCCAACACACCTCATTTTTCTCTCCTCCCTTCCCTCCCTTGTTGCTCTCGACCGAAGCCCCCCATCCCCCACTCCTTTCCATTTTTCATTCCATTTCTCATCTTCCCTAGTGTAAATCTTCTACCTACATTCATTTTATATACTTTCCAAGAGTTTTGTGACTTGGGAGTTGAAGTTTCATGGTTGGATGTGTAGTTCTTGTGTGATCTCCAAAGAGAAACTCTTGATTCTTGTGAATTCAAGAGCTCTCTATGAGATACATTTTATATATGTGCCAACTAAGTGTTTTATGAAGAAACCATGCTTTAAAATCCTTTGCATGCTACTGAAATTTCATTATATAATCATAATTATATTGCATGCTAGTTTTAAGATGTTAAAATGATAATCAACTATGTTGTGCATGCTACTCTTTTCGAAATCATGTTTATATGTTTAAAAATCTATAAATTCGAAATATTTGTACTTGAGATAGATTGTTTCCATTTAATATATAAGAGAAGATATATTTCATGATTATTAAGGATGAGCAATAGGTATAAGTCGAATTTGCAAGAATTTAAACTTTATGCCTTAGCCGAAATCTTGTCAAGTGTTTCCCTGGGTTGCATGTTATATTTTTAGTTGCATGTTGATGTTCTTGGGTATGGATGATCTCCCCTCCTGTTGAGGCATTATTTTAGGATGTTGATGCACTAGGTTTGCTTTAGTAAAGGTTGGATGCTTGGTTAATAAGTGGGAGTTAAGGTGGAAAGGGATTAGTTAGTGTTTGCATTTTTCCAGATTTGATGCACTAGTTTATGGGGAAGTTTTGAATGAGCATTTGTTGTGCACTTTGAGTCCCAAGCCACCCGAAGCTAGCACTACGAGTATATAAAAGGTTTTAGGTGCTTGTTGGAGGTTTGTAAGTCGTTTGGTTGGGTGCACGAGTGGAATCACAAAATCTGTCCAGCAGGGGACAGTTTTGTTGTAACTTAGAAATAGGAAGTTTTGACCATGTCATGGGTAGGCCCTCATTAGGCCATGTTGGGCCTTAGTTAGAGCGAGTGTTAGAGGAGTTTTTCCAGCCATAGTTCATAAGATTTAAATTAGAACCATGTGTTGCAAATTAGTTCAAGTCAGGGCGTTTTCTGCCCAGAAAAAGAGGGGAACCATGGACTTTAAGCTTAGGCCCAAGGAGGCCCAAGCTAGGCCCTTGAGCCAAATCGAGTTTGGAAGATGCCTTATGGTCAGAAGAGTCTATTGTAGAAGTTTTGGAGGTAAACGTGTAGTAAAAGAGTGTCTAATGCACTCAATAAACCATAGATGTCATTCTGAAATTTTCCTTAGTAAGCACTTTCACTTATCAAATAGTTTTAGAGCACTTATGAGTGAGACCTAGGTTGACCACTATAGTTGCAAGATAGCATAAAACCGGTAGAGTGAAAGGCCCAAGTGAGGTTCAATAGGTTTTAGATAGTTTAGTAAAGGCACATCGAGTTAAGAGACCAAAGTTGAAGACTTTGTCTAGTTTAGCGATCAAGTGACTTAGTTGGGGATCGAGATCATCCAAGCCTAGTGTTGCATTATTGTGTGTGTGATATTATTTGGTATTAAAATATGGTATGTAAGTATATGTGACTATGTGTACTATTGTATTTATAAGGTGATTATAAATTGCGAGCATATAGGCCTAAGTGCCATTTGTGTTTAATTTCGGGTCGTAAATAGGTTGAGTTGGTGAGAATATATTATAATGAGGTTATTATTATTTATGTAGGATCTCGAGATGAGGGTAAACTTGCCATAAAGGTCGAGTAAAGCTTCCAGTTGCTCCCACCTGCCAGATCAGTCTAGCCTTTCTCAAGGCAAGTGATTCAACCTGTTTTCGTTTACACAGCGAATGTATGATAACTAGCTTTTATATATATATGATGCGAGTATCCTGAGTTATCTTGTTATACGTGAACCAGGTGATTCTCAAATCTATCTTTGTAATATATAGAAATACCATGAACCCTCAAGTACTTATTGCAAGTAGATCAAAAGTCGTATCATGCTAGTATATCAGAGTAATTGGAATGCCATGATAAAATAAAGATTTGTTATAATACTTGATTGATCCTCTTGATTAACATGCTATTGATTCCTAAAATTTTGACATCTCACCCTGATGCTTGAACCCCAATAAAAACTTTACCTTGATACCTAAAAGCCAGATATTCTTTAAAGTTGTTTATGATTGATTGATAACCCTATTCTTACCCTAAAGTTTGACATCCTGGTATACCTTAAGCTAATGATCACTTTCTTTACACCTTAACACCTCTAGTATACTTGTAACCAGTGATGCTTATCTTCTTGATGTTCTAATACCTATACCTTGTCTAAAACCATTGCTTTAAGCCTAGTTTGGCATTCCTCTTTCCTATTATCCAAAAACCCAACTAAATCTCCATGCCAAAATTCTTGTAAATGAAAACCTTTCAATTACCCTGAAAGAGTGAAGTCTAGTGGATCTTGGCCCTAAGATTTAGTGAACATAATCTCAGTGTTTCACGTTAAACTTCAACCCTTTGAAAAAAATGTTTACTATTTAAGATAATTTTATTATCAACCGGCATCAGTTTTTGAAATGATTAAAATATGGATTTTCAGTCCCAAAGGGGGATAAATGCTTTCTTTGAATAGTGGATCTGGACTGAGACGCGATTCCTTTCCACACTTATATTGTAGGCTTAAAAGTTGCCTAGGGATCCCATTAATATGTTAGAACCCAGCGAGGTTCGGGATTACTTCGCGGCTGATCACCGGCTGTAATCCGTAGCGTCAAAAAATGATTTTGATTAAGACATGATTTTGAAAAATGTTTTGATTCAAGCAAATGATGCCATCACCCAAAGTTTTATCTCTTGTTATTATTGGTTATGTCTTCGTACTGTCATTCTTTAATATATATAACTCGATTTATGTTTTGTACCATATTGTTTAGCACTTGTTGAGCATTTGGCTCACTCCTAACTTTAACCCTGATATTACAGCTAGCAGCTATGGTTAGATTCAAGCAGACAGCACGTAAGACTTGTGACGCCGATGCGTATGTCCGAGCTCAGGTAGAATAAGAGATAGTTTTGTGTGAGGACTCGATGTTAAAACTTGTTGTAATAGTTAGTAGTGTTGGGTTGTTCCAAACCCTAAACTGTAAGATCTTGGATTCAGATATAATTACTCTCTTTTAAATATTGTAATAGTTATATATTATGTTTGTTAAGTTGGGGGCGTGAAAATATTCGATCAAAATGATTTTTTAAAGGAGATTCGTGGTTAAAATGATTTTCCGGGTATTTAATACGAATTTTTGAACATTTTTTGGAATTAAAACGGGTCAACGAATCATTTTATAAATAAAATAACAAGGTTCAAACACCCAAATCTGACTTTAAAATTATTTAATAATTATTATCGAGTCTTAAAAATAATTTAAAATAATATTTTAAAACTCGAAACTATTTTTTGGAATTTTAAATCATAAGAAATAATTAAATCTAATTAAATAATCAATTAAAATTAAATAATAACTAATTAAATCAATTAATATTTAAATTAATTGTATAATTAAACAATTAATTATCAACTAAAATTAATTAATTAAATAATTTAGATTTATTTTGCGAATTAAAAATAAATTTCAGAATAATAACTAATGAATTTTGGAATTTTAAATAATTAAAAACAATTTTCTGAAAATTAAATAAACAAAAATATAAATTTTGAAAATTTTTAAAACAGAAATACAAAATTTGAAAATTTTGAAAATTACAGGGGTTGATCTGAAAAAGGGTGGAAAGAACGATGGCTAAACTGTAATTTGCCATCGTCTTCCCCTTGACCACTACCTTTGGTGGTCGGCCGCCATTAAGGGCGGCCACCAAGCTATTCCGGCGACATAAATTCGACCCAGAATAGCTTCAAATTAACAGGATTTAAAGGCCTTGCTTCCATGAACATTAATCTGTTATCAAATCACTCAAACAATTAACGAATCAACCGGAAAACTCGATCAAAGTTTATGTCGCCGTCATGCTCGATTTTACGGCCAACTCGTTCTAAGAACCCTCGGTTCATCATATATACATCAAATAGTTCATTTTTCAACGATCTATTCATTGGTGCAATCAATTTAAACTAATAACCCTTAAATCAAAAACACCTAAAAATCAATTAAGAACATTCATACTATATAAACCCTAATTTCATTATTTCGAAAATCAAACTTAATTTTCTATATGTTATTGAACTTCAATTCAACATATAATATACCAAAATGACTATGATAAAATTATCTACAATATACAATCATCAAATCACACAAACAACATCAAAATCAAAAATTCATATATTACTCATAATTAAATTCGAATTAAAATAAATAAATAAATATAAAAATACCTTTGATTTATGCAGTAAAACAAGTTGTAGATCCTGAAAGTACTTTTCACGAGCTTCGATTCGGTTACTCACACGCTTGATTTTGATTTCAATAACGCCTTCGTTTTAGGTTTGATTTTGAAGAACGCAGCGAATATTCGAGTTTTTCTCTGTATATTATATAATTTAACTATTTGATTATGAATATTTGTATAAAATAAAATAAGAAAAATGTTATTTATACTTACGGAATATTAATATCCCGTCGGATCATATCGGATCCGAAAATAGATTACTTAACCGCTAAGTAACTATAAAAATGATCCAATTTGGTACCAGTTTTGGATAATCATCAAAATCGTGCTTCTTATAATACACCATACGAGAAGATAATGTAATAGTTTAATCAAAATATTTCGTCTCTCTAGGATACGGGTTTTATCGATCTATTGAAATGAATATCGTATCGAAAATTTTGCGCCGGGACTCGTACGGGTCAAACTGTATTCTGGATTGAAAGAGTCAAAATACGGAAAATGTTCAGAATAATCAAATTAAGTTAGAAAGGAGTTTTCATGAGACTTTCAGGTTGTAAAAACGTAAAAACGGTTGAAGTTGGACGATTACTGGTTATATAAAATAGTTTATAAATACTCGAAAAAATAATTTATTAAATCCATAAATCCTTTATAGAATCATATAACAACATAAAAATTAATAGAAAAATTTCAAAATTATCTATACTTTATTTTTGACATATAAAAATTAAAATACTCAAATTTTATCACATATAAATTCCTAACCATCAATACCCATTATCAGATAATTCACCAAAAATCACATAATAATTATTTATTAATTAAAATAATTACATGATATATTCCGGATATTACATCCTTCCCCCTCAAAAGGATTCTGCCTCAGAAGCTTCTAAGTAAAAAAATGAGGGTACTTCTCACGCATATCGCTTTCTAACTCCCAAGTTGATTCTTCAACCCTTGGGTTTGTCCACAGTACTCTTACTAAATTCACAACTTTATTCCTTAACACGTTCTCTCTCTTTACTAGAATCTCTATTGGATTCTCTACATAAGACAAATCTGCCTGAAGTTATATCGGCTTGTACTCGATTACATGTCTAGAGTCTGGATTATACTTCTTAAGCATTGATACGTGAAATACATTAAGAATGTGCTCCATGTGCGGGGGTAATGCCAATTTGTAAGCTACCTTGTCGACACGTTTCAAAATTTTAAAAGGTCCAACGTATCTAGGACTCAGCTTTCCTTTCTTTCTAAACCTAGACAATCCTTTCCACGGTGATACTTTCAATAACACTAGATCTCCTTCTTTAAATTCCATGTCCTTTCTAGCTTGATCTGCATATTTCCTTTGACGATCATGTGTTGCATTCAACCTTTTCTGAATAACCTCGACAAATTTTTTTCTCTATTGCACCAACTCGGGTCCAGGTATCTTACTTTCTCCAACTTCATCCCAATATATAGGTGATCGACATTTACGTCCATAAAGAGCTTCATAGGGAGGCATTCCAATACTGGCGTGATAACTGTTATTGTAAGCAAATTCTACTAAGGGCAAAATGCTCATCCCAACTTCCTTTGAAATCAATGGCACAAACACGTAACATGTCTTCAGTTGTCTGAATCATTCTTTCGCTTTGGTCGTCACTCTGTGGATGATAAGCTATACTCATATTCAACTAGGTTCCCAAACATTCTTGAAAGCTTCTCCAAAATCTTAAATTGAATCATGGATCTCGATCAAATATAGTAGACACAGGGACTCCATGACGAACTACTATTTCCTTCAAATACATGTGAACCTTGTCCAGTGAAAATCTTTCATTAATAGGCAAGAAATGAGCTGATTTGGTTAGTCTGTCTACTATAACCCAAATAGCATCGTAGTTCGCTTTCATCCTTGGTAAGCTGACTATAAAGTCTATAGCAATGTGCTCCCACTTCCACTCTGGAATCTCTAATAGTTGTAATAATCCACTTGGTCTCTGGTGCTCCGCCTTAGCTCTTTGACACATATAATATTTGCTAACCCATTCAGCAATTTCTCTTTTCATGTCTGGACACCAATAATTCTCCTTTAAATCTTTGTACATCTTGGTACTTCCTGGATGGATTGAATACTTTGAATTGTGAGCTTCCTGTAGAATTTCATTCTTCAACTCTGCCACTGGTGGAATCCAAGTTCTGGAAGAAAATATGAGAATACCTTGATCATCCTTTTGAGTACATAACTCTTCTCCTATCAAAGGATTGATATCTTGGTCCATTATTTCCTCTTGGCATTTCTTTATCATCTCTAACAATTCTGGTTAAAAAGTCATACTATACATCTTTGTTTCATTGGGCTTGCAAATTCTGACTTCCAATTCCAGTTTCTGAAATTCCTTATATAACTCCTCTGGTACTGTTAACACATTCAGTATTTCCTTTCTGCTTAACGCATCCGCCGCTACATTTGATTTTCCTGGGTGATAGTTAGTCATGCAATCACAGTCCTTGATCAATTCCAACATCTCCTTTGTCTCATATTAAGTTCCTTTTGCGTGAATATGTACTTTAAACTCTTATGATCCGTATAAATCTCACATTTTTCTCCATATAGATAATGTCTCCAAATCTTCAAAGAGAATACTATTGCCTCTAGTTCCAATTCATGAGTAGGATACTTCTGCTCATGAGGTTTCAGTTGTCTAGATGCATATGTAATAATTTTATCATGTTGCATCAAAACACAACCTAATTCCTTATGAGAAGCATCACTATAGATTAAAAAATTTCCTTGATCATCTGGAAGTGACAAAATGGGTGTCGTGATCAATATCTTTTTTAATTCCTAAAAACTTTCTTTACACTTGTCGTTCCATATAAATTCTCATTTTTTCGGGTAAGATTCGTCAGAGGTGCCGCAATCTTCGAGGAATCTTGAACAAATCTTCGATAATATCCTGCCAATCCTAAGAAACTTCTCACTTCTGTTGGTATTTTTGGCCTTTCCCAATTCATAATAGCTTCAATCTTTGTTGGGTCCACTTTGATCCCTTCATTACTTATTATGTGCCCTAAAAATTGAACTTCTTGTAACTAAAACTCATATTTTGAAAACTTGGCATACAACTTCTCCTTTCTCAAAATTTCCAAAGCTATGCTTAGATGCTCTGCATGATCTTCCGTTGACTTTGAGTAGATCAAAATATCATCTATAAACACAATGACAAACTTGTCTAAATATTCTTTGAAAATTATGTTCATCAAGTCCATAATTGCTGCTGGGCATTAGTCAATCCAAAAGACATCACTAAGAATTTATGATGACTGTACCTTATTCTGAAAGTTGTATTTGGTATATCTTCAGGTTTGATCTTCAGTTGGTGATATCCAGATCTCAGATCAATTTTAGATAAATACTTAGCTCCTTTCAGCTGATCAAACAAATCATCAATTCGAGGTAATGGATACTTGTTCTTGATCGTAAGCTTATTAAGTTCTCGATAGTCGATATATAGTCTCATGCTTCCGTCCTTCTTTTTAACAAATAGTACCGGTGCACCCCTTGAGGATACACTAGGTCTAATCACTCATTTTTCTAACAATTCTTGCAATTGCTTTGCTAACTCCTTTATTTCAACTTGGCGCCATTCTGTACGGGGCCTTGGATACTGGTTCCGTTTCAGGTGCTAAGTCGGTCGCAAACTCAATTTTTCTATCAGGAGGAAGTCCTGGTAACTCGTCTGGGAACACGTCTGGAAATTCATTTACCACTGGAATATCTTCGAGTTTTGCCAGTTCTTGATTTCTATCTATCACATAAGCAATAAAATGCTAGCATCCTTGTCCTAGTAACTTCTTATCTTGAATCATCGTTAAGAACTTCTTTTCTTGCCTCTGACCTCTAAACGTCACCACTTTCTCGTCTGGCGCCTTCAAAATTACCTTTTTATTACGACAGTCTATTTAAGCATTGTGCTTAGATAGCCAGTCCATTCCTAAAATAACGTCAAACTCTCCTAACTTAAATGGTATCAAATCAACACCAAACTTATTTCCAAAAATCTCAATCTCACAGTCCATACACACTTGGTTAACTGGTACACGCTCTTGATTTTCTAATTCTACGGTCATAATCTCATTTAACAATTCAACTGGATAGTTCAACTTATCAACAAAATCTTGAGAAATAAATGATCGAGTTGCTCCCGAATCTACTAGCACTTTAGCACATAAAGAATTTACAGTAAGCATACCTGCCACAACATCAGTGTCCAGAATAGCGTCCTTCACAGACATGTCATAAACTCTAGCTCTTGGAGGTTCAACTACTATTGGAGTAGATCCCATGATTCTCAGCGCATTATTGACTGATACTGGTGTCTTGCAATCCCTTGCTATGTGTCCTGGTTTTCCACACTTGAAACATGTAAACCCAATTGTTGGAGCTTTGCCTTCCATATTCCTGATAGGTTGATCCTTATTTGATGGCTCTCTGGATGATTGATTACGACACTCCCTTGAATAGTGCCCCCTCTAGTTACATCTATAACAGACCACATTCAGCTTGTTATAAACTCCTTCATGCTTCTTTCCACATACCTGGAAGACTGGTAAAATTAGCCTCTACAGGGTTGGCTGGTTCCCAGTGGCTGGACGGTTTCCTTGTCCTCCGTCGCCTACATTCTGCCTTCTGAAATTAAGATTCCTTCTGGGCGGAAACTTGCCTTTCCTCTTATTAAAATTTGGAAAGTTTCCTACTTGTGACTGTCATACGCTTTCCTCAAACTTCCTCTTCTTACTCTTCTTCTCCTTCTATGACATTTTACTCTTTGTCTCCGCAATCATAGCTTTCTGCACTACTCCTGCATACGTATTTAATTCAAATATAGCCACTTTCCCTCTGATCCATAGCTTAAGACCTTGCTAAAAACTCTTGACTTTCTTCCTATCATTGTCCACATATGATGGTATAAACCTGGACAATTCCTCAAACTTACTTTCATAATCTGCTACTGATATATTCCCCTGCTTTAACTCTAGAAACTTCAATTCCATTTGATCCTGAACAAACTGAGGAAAATACTTCTCCAAAAACAACTCCTTGAATCTATCCCATACAATGTCATCTGTACCTTCCAATGTTCTCACAGTTTCCCACCAGTAAGTGGCTTCATTCTTCAGGTAGTAGCTCGCAAACTCAGTTTTATGTTCCTCTCGCACCTTGCCTAAGGCAAATGCCTTCTCAATCTCCTTTAACCAAACTCTTTCTTCAATAGGATCTAAGGAACCTTTAAATTCCGGTGGATTCACTGCCTGAAAAGTCTTAACGGTTACCTGAGGATTGGTCTGTCTCTGTTGTTGTTGAGTCAGGTTGACTGTTTCTAGGGCCAAGCTCTGAAGAATATGGGTTATAGTTGGGTCTTGGGACTTGGATTTGCATTCTTGTTATTGTTGCCTTGGTTGTTATTGTTAGTTTCTTCATTCTGGTTGGTGGAATGGTTATTTCTTCTGGGAGGCCTTTTCTGTAAAGAATCAAACAATTTATTTAGCCTTTAAAGCAAATCCTTTTTATGAAATTTTTTTGTAAAATAAAAATATCTTTTTTTGAAAACATTTCAATGGTTGAACTAAGTAAATTACATGCTTCTTTACAGAATGTAAACAATTAAGGACATAGGGTACATGTTATCACAAGAGTTTATAACTGGTGCGGCAAGTAAGATAAAACAGGTACAGTAGTGTAAATGACAATGCCAAAAAAGAAAAGGTATTGATATATATATATATATATATCAAAGTTTGGTAGTACAAACATGAGATCGTTTCAGCAAAAGCAAAGGTACACCAGGCCTATCCACTAGTCAGCAAGTCTAGTATATATATATATCAACCAAAAGTCTAATGATACACATTACACACTAATATACATATAACAACTGCCACAACATCTCTGTCATCTAGCTCCAGGGAAATTCTGGTCCACCAAGCCTCACAAGATCCTCTAATACATCTCTGGCCCACCCCATAAGAGCATCTCGGGCCGCATACTCACAAGTAGCTCCATGAAGTCTAGCTTCAATTATTCTCCGGGTCACATGAATCTCATCCCGAAGCTCCCTCGCACTCCTGTCAACATCTATAGTCCTTATAATATGCTGTAGTTCCTGAATCTGAGCCAACAGGGCCTCTCGCTCCAAAAGAAGAGCCTCATACTTATGGTATGGAACAGGTTATGGAGTAAACTGGAAAGATACACCCGCAACCGAATGTCGAGTAGAGTCAGAATCAGCAGGTAGGGTTCCTCGAATAGGTGGTCTCACACCAAGAGGTGAAATAGCTCGTAATGGTGCAGTTATAATATCCCGGGTTTTTAAATCAGTGTGAGTCTATAAATATTATGATTTACTTTAAGTGAAAATTATTTTGATGATGTGAATAATTGGCATGTGTTTGATAAGTGGAGTATTATGGATTAACATATATTGCACCCTCTCTTTCTTTTTGTGATTCCGAGGACGGAATCCGTTTAAGGAGGGTAGATTATAATGACCCGGACTTTTCAAAATTTATTTATTATTATAAAATTATTTTTCTTAAAAAGAGAGAAATAAAATTTAATATTTTTTTCCGGTATAAATAGTTTTCAAAATTTTAAATTTAAATTCCGGGTTATTGTATTGTCGATGTGTAAATTTCTTTTTAAACTGAATATTTTTTCTAAAATCTGGATTTATTGGTTATGCGAGGATAATTGTTATGCGATTAAGTGGTACGTGTGGTTTCGATTATATAATTAGTTAGGATAATTTATATATATTATGTAAGTATATGCGAAATTTCTATGAAATTATATGTAAATAATTTTCTGATTATATTTAAGTGTAAATATAGTATTAAATTCAAGAATATTTCAAATATTATGAAACTTATATTTTCTTAAATTTTGAATATTTTGAAAATTTTAAAATTATTTCGGAAATTTTTCAGATTATATTCACACGCACGTTCTTTCGTTAAATCGTAAAATGCGGGTATAATTCACAATTCAAAAAAAGTTTTAAAAATTATAAAAGTTTTATTTTATTAGTTTTTAAATATTCCTAGAATTTTAGAAGTATTTCGGTAATTTTTTGAGTTAGTTTCACTCGCATATTTGTTTGTTAAATCACGAAATGCGGGTCTGATGTTAAATTCAAAATTATTTAAAAATTTATGAAAATTTTATTTTATTAGTTTTCAAATATTCCGAGAATTTTAAAATTATTTTGGTAATTTTTTGGGTCATTTTTACCCGTAAGTTGGTTCGTTAAAACGCAATACATGGAATAAAACAGGGCTTCCATGAGGAGAAAGACACGCGTCAATTGTTTGTAAATTGACAGAAACGTGGCAGCAGTTGATTAATCATGTTGTTATATGTTGGTTTTACAAAAAGAAAACAAAACAAAAAAACACGTAGAAACCTAATCTGCCCTCGCCTTACCCTGGCGCTACCCCCTTCCCCTTATTCATTTTTCCTCCGCCACCTCATCTCCCCATTTTCTTTCTCTCTGATTTCTCCTCTCCCTATATTTATTTACTTTTAATTTTCAAAAATTCATATCTCTCAAACCGTCCATCCAAATTTCAATTTCAATATATAGAAATGATCAGCGCTTAGATATCTACGCATAGTTATATATATTGCAAGATTTTGAGAAGAAAATTTTTGGGACATAGTTTCCGTTTTAATTTATTTTCGTAGCGTAGAAAAGGAGTTTGATGGTGATGATTACTCCACATGGCATCTCAGTGTGTATATGTCTATGGCTTTTAATTTCGGATTTTTCTGAAGATATTTTCCGGACATCAAATTATCTCTTCGGGTGATCAGAATTTATTTTGAGGTAAGCCTTCAGAGATTCCGCTTTTGTACATAAGTAAATTATAGCATGTTAGTGCTTACATATTTATTTCATAATTTTTAGAAGTTGTTGGAGAAATCATTCTTTGGTCCGAATTTTGGTTCAGGTGGCCATGTTTTTTCGTTTCTGGCGTATTTATACGTGCAAATATAAATTACGGCGTGTTTTAAATTTATAAATATTATTAGAGCATAGTTGGATTGTATTTTTTGGGATTGATTTTGAGTGCTCTGACCTCGGGGAAAGTCCGTTTTACAAAGACGTGATTTCAAATTTTTTGTAAAATATCTATTTCAATCTCAAATTATTATCTTTTATTATTTTCGAAAATCATAATTTGATTTAATTATTTATAATTTGTTTTGATTAATTATTAATTTATTAATTAATTGGTTAATTTATTTAATCAATTAATTTTATTTATAAATAATTGAATGAAGCGTAATTATTTATAATTAAGACAAATAATATTCTAAATTTTTTTTGAGCTTTTAAAAAATATATTGAGGTATTGAATATTCAATTAATATTATTATTAATTGAATCATTCTTATTTTATTCATAGAAAATAGACCGTTCATCCGTTTAATACGAAATGAACGCGTCTAGACTCAGAAAAATATTCTGCTTTTATTAAAAATACTTTCGAGAAATAAAATCTTTCGTTTCGAAAGGTCGCTTGATTTTATAAAAATTTCTAAGTCGTGTAACTATCAAAGAGTTGTATTTCAACTCGATTTCAGTTTTAAATGTACTGAGTCGAATGTTGTAATAAACTGAATTATATGTTATATGAATTATGTGATGCGTGGAATAGGTTTTTACATGTTATATTAATTTTGTACTGATAAGAATGTCAGAAAACTAGTTCGGTCGTATCTTCTGATCCGTAATTCGGGTTTAGACGAAGCGAAAAATGATTAAAAGCTTATATTGTCTATTTAAATATTTTGTAATAAAAGATTGAGTCAGAAATGTGAGTACATGTCATTGGATATGTATAATGTGATTATATATGATATGTTTATGTATTAGTTGACGATTATGTGAAGTATATGTTTATCTCTTGTGTTAAGAACGTGATAAGTGAATTAAGTAACATAATGTAGTGTCTAGACTGATATTTGAATTCAGTTTGATTGATTGATTGTTGATTGAAATAGAATAACAGGGGATAGTCTAGTAAATAGAAGAGATAACGTCAGATTTTCGATATGATCTGTACATATATTGATTTATAGAATATTGTATTTAAAATGGTTTGACTGTAAAATAGAGTCAAAGTATGATTATGTGTAACTGATAACTGGTAAGTCAAAAAGCTTAAATAGGTTAACTTGTGATTATGTGTTAAGTATTTTTTGGTATACGTGATATGTATATGTGAAGAGGGTATAGATACGGGGTTTGATAATTATATGTGATCTGGATGAGACGTGAAATATCGATGACGTACAGAAGGTTAAATGATGTCACAAAGCAAATAAGGAACAAGTCTAGAAAGCAACGATGTGCTATAAATAGATGATAGTCAGAGGTTATCTGAGAGTTGATATGCATAGATTGTGAATATGAAGTATGAGATTGAGCTGTGAGCTGAGAATTCAATTTAAGGCAAGTTTCCTAATTCCTTTCTCATAAATGTTGCATAAATTGTGATGTTTCTTTCAAAATTATGGTATCATATTTATACTATGAACTACAGCTAGTAAATTGTTGTGTATATGTTGTGTACTTGATGATTTCATGAATAAAACACCTTGGTAGATTTTAATTAGTGAAAATGTAGCACTCAACGGATAAGGATTATAGTCCCGACGGATAACTCATTTTAGTCCCGACGGATGATGACTTATTATCCATCGAGTGAGTAGCTTATGTAACAATAAGTCTGTAGCACATTTCTGTATACACATTGTTTAGAATTTGTAGTAGTACTTAAGTCATGTTGACTTTAACTAGATATGCAGAATAGGTTGATTAATTGTACATAGATGATGTCTTGTAATTCTGCATAAATGAAATGGAGTCTAGTGCCTGATTGCTACCCGACGGATAAACAACAATGAATTCTACGGATGATCAATAACCCGACGGATGATCAATAACTCGACGGATGATCATAAACCCGACGAAAAAAGAATTCAAATATCTGTTGACAGTGACAATACAGTCACATGCGTCGAGTATATGCAAATGGAATGTGGTAGCCTATTCAACTGGGTTTTCGAGAATAAAGAAGCATTGTCATTTCCATGCTATTATGAAGATATTCAAATATGCTGGAATAGAGTAATGAAGTAGCATTGTATTAGACTTGATAGTTTTTGTTTTATTATCTTGTCTTATTACTTTGTAATCTTGGTGATATATAAACCAAGAAGCAGCAATAGAATAGGAACTAAGGAACTAAGCAACCAAGAGAGAAACATTTGTAAGCTGTATTCTTAGCATTTCTCTCATTCTTAGTTGTTATCATTTTGTAAGCAGCTGTGAGCTTTTTGCACACAGAGTTCTCTTGATATATATTATATATCTCTGGTGGAATCATTCAAATCCACCAGAAAGTTTTTAAAGACTCCTGTTTTTAATTACTTGTGTTTTGATTCATTTCAAGTAACTATTCCGCATTCTGCTAATCAATTCACACTTATATATATTTGAGTTAGAACATTTTTGTTAAAGAAAAAGTTTCAAGAATTCCATTCAACCCCCCCTTCTGTAATTCTTATTACATTGTTAAGGGACTAACAATTGGTATCAGAGCAAGCTCTTGAAGAATAAAGAGTTTAAAGATCAAAACAATACAGCAAGATGAACAAGAAGGATGTTGGAGTCAAGATTCCTTTTCTGGATAAAGATAATTACCATCATTGGAAGGTAAAGATGCATCTTCATTTGCTTTCTCAAGATGAGGCCTATGTGGACTGCATAGAAAGAGGCCCTCATGTTCCAATGAGAGCTGCAACTGGAAATGAGCCATCTGTCCCCAAGCCAAGGCATGAATGGTATGATCCTGATATTGAACAAGTCAGGAAGGATAAAAAGGCCATGAATATCCTGTTTAATGGAGTTGATGGTGATATGTTTGATAACATTATCAACTGCAAAAATGCCAAGGATGTTTGGGATACAATACAGATCATCTGTGATGGCACTGAGCAAGTTAGAGAAAACAAGATGCAGTTACTGATTCAGCAATATGACCATTTTCATAATGAAGAAAGTGAGTCTCTCACTAACATTTTTAGTAGGTTTCAAAAACTGCTAAATGCTCTAAAGTTGCATGGAAGGGTCTATCAGACAAAAGACTCCAATCTGAAATTCCTTAGATCTCTTCCAAAGGAATGGAAACCAATGACAGTCTCATTAAGAAACTCACAAGATTATAAGGAGTTTACTTTGGAGAGACTGTATGGCATCCTGAAAACTTATGAGCTTGAAATAGAGCAAGATGAGAGGATGGAGAGAGGAAAGAAGAAAGGAGGGTCCATTGCACTAGTTGCTGAGTTAGAGAAAGAGAAGGATATGAAGATGGAAGTTGTTGAGTCAACTTCAAGGGTCTGTGAAAGCAAGGGCAAGGGGCTTGCAGTAGAAAGTGAAGATTCTTTGAGCCAAGATGACATGGAAGACAGTGATGAACATTTAGCATTTCTTTCCGGAAGATTTGCCAAGCTCAAGTTCAAAAAGAACCTTGGAGCAGCCAAGCCAAATAGAAACATGGTGGATAAATCAAAATTCAAATGTTTCAAATGTGGCTTGGCAGGGCACTTTGCCAGTGAGTGTAGGAAGTCAGATCCCAGTAAGAAAAAGTTTGAGCCTGTGGATTATAAGCAAAAATACTTTGAGCTACTCAAACAAAAGGAAAGGGCTTTCATTACACAAGAAAACGACTGGGCAGCGGATGGTCTGGATGAAGATGAAGATGTCAGCTATGTCAATCTAGCCTTAATGGCCAAGTCTAATGAAACAGAAACAAGTTCTTCAAGTAATCAGGTAATTACTACAAACCTTGTACATTTATCTAAAGCTGAGTGTAATGATGCTATAAATGACATGTCTACAGAGTTATATCATTTGCGTGTTACACTTAAGTCTCTTACTAAAAAAAATGCTAAAATCAAAGAGAACAATTTATTTTTGAGTGAGAGAAATAATGTGCTAGAGTCTCAGTTCATTGATTTTGAAAAATTAAGAATTGAGTGTAAGATTGCCAAGGAGGAATTAACTGAGACCTTGAAGAAAGAAGAAAGTTTGAAGAAGCAGCTCGAGCGTGAACATGAGGTGATTAAGGCATGGAAAACATCTAGAGATGTCCATGCTCAAATTACTAAAGTTCAAGGAATCGAGTCCTTCTGTGATGCAGCCTGGAAAAAGAACAAGGAGAAACTAGAACCAAATTTGGTGGATGGAGTGCTAACAGATGTAGACTCGATGGATGATGAGGATCATCCGTCGGATAACAAAAAGGGTTATCCGTCGACTGATGAAAATCCTCATCCGTCGGTTGTAAGAAAGCCTATCAGTAAAGCTAAACTTGTTAAGCTGAATGAAAAGTATGGATCTGTTTCCAAGAACTTTGTTTCAGGAGAATCGAGTCAAGTTAAGAAAGGGAAAAAGGCTAATGTTGGTCACATGACTGTCAAACAGTTAAGTGACATACTTGAAAAGATTGAGGTGAAAATAGAGGCTAAAAGGAAAAATAATAGAAATGGTAAAGTAGGGATTAACAAACACAATAAGTACACACCTGATAAATATGCTCCTAGAAAAATCTGTGTCAAGTGTGGTAGTGTAAATCATTTGTCTGTTAATTGCAAAACTGTCATGCCTACTTCCATGTCTGTGCCACCTCACTTTCCTAACATGAATGTCATGCCTCCCATGCCTATGAATGCTATGTCTACACAGAATATGAATGCACAGTTTGCTAATATGTCATTTGCACCTAATCCTTATTATGCTGCATTTAGTATGCCACAAATACCATTTAGCATGCCTTAATGGACTAACATGTTCACTAATAGCATGCCATTCCCTGTTGATTATAATATGCATGATAATTCTGTTGCAATGAATGGTTTCAAAGGCCCAACTCAAATGACCAAGGATGAATCTGATCTCCCCAAGTCAAATGAGATAAAGCATAAGAAACAGAAAAAGAAAGCTAACAAGGCAGGACTCCAGGAAACTTGTGAAGGGTTTTTAGCACATAAACACAGCGAAAACGTAAATTTAATCTTAAAAAAACCGAAACCCTCCGCAGGATCCATGCGAAAAAATAATATTTAATTTGTAGTTCAATGTGTTTACCTTAAGAAGCTTTACGTTAATGGAAAGATGGAGGTCTTTAATAGCGATCCAAGAATGATGAACGGAGATCCTTAGCAGCTGCTCCTCAAGTGTGAAGCACTCCACCGGTATCCACCAAGAAAACGATGTAATGAAAAAGGAGGAGATTGAGAGAATTAGGGTTTTGTAAATCTTTTTGGTTGAGGCAAAAATAGGGTTTATAATAGTATATTTATAGGCAAAATTTTCAGCTAAAAATTTTCCCATAAAATATTATTATTATTAATCATTTATTATTCTCACTAATAATTAAAACACCTTTTAATTATTAATTCTTTTTCTAAACTCTTTAGAAATAATTCTCTCACTTGATTTAATTTCCAAAAATTAAATTCTTAATAAAATTTATTAAGAACCTTTTCTTAATTAATTTATAATCAATTCCCATTTAATCAATTATTAAATTTTCCAATTAATTATTTATTTCATAAATAAATAATTATCAGCCATTATTAATTAATTCCTCCACCATTAAATCATTCTCTTTTATGGTGTGACCCTGTAGGTTCAATATTAAGCCGGTAGTAGAAATAAATAATAATAAAACTATTTTATCATTATTTATATAAATTCTCTAATTCATTAAATATGATTAATTAATTAATCATATTTATTCTACATCGTGAGGGATACTTCTCAGCATATCGCGACTATCTGGATAATACGAATTCACTACTTAGAATACCAAGAACCTATTCAGTGAGTAGTTACCGTACAATTAATTCCTTCTATCCTGCAATGTCACGAATAAATACAAGGCATGGAACTTGTGTCAAGCCTATCTTATTTAATCACTTGCTTTCTCATTCACTATGCTTAGTTCTATTTAATGTAAATTAGAAACTCCTTTCTAATTTCATTCACTCTGGCCAGAGAATCCTGAACTAACATAAGTGGATCAGCATTGAACATTCTCTTCCTACATTGGAAGGGGTAGATCCTTTATTGATCATACACTATCTTCGTGTACAAATTCCTATACCCAGTAGAGTCCTTATAATTGTCCCTTGAGACTAAGAACTAAACCAAAGCATAGTTAAGTGTACACAAGATGACTATGATGATCTCAAGTCTAAGGATACTTGTACAACTATCACTATGTGAACAACTGCTGACACGTGAGTGAACTCCATCAGTTGTTCAGCTGTGTGAGTCATGTTCAGTGAACTTATTCTATAATAAACACCTACATACTAGCTATAGTGACACCACACAAATGTCTATGAGAACAGACATCCTTCATAATGAAGCAAGCATAGTATGTACCGATCTTTGTGGATTATTAATTACCAGTTAGTAATCCTACGACCAGGAACTATTTAAGTTTACCGTTATCATCTTTTAGGTCTCATTATTATGATCTCATCACAATCCATAAAAAGCTTTACTCTAAACTGTGGTATATCTTATTTAAACATTTAAATAGATAGAGCCCGTAATAAAAATAAAACAAGCCTTTTATTAATATCAATGAAATCAAAACAGATTACATAAAAGTTATTCCTAAATCCTCATACATGATTGGACTTAGGATATATCTCTTTCAATCTCCCACTTGTACTAAAGCCAATCACTCTGGTATCTAATACCCATCTTGTCTTTATGACGATCAAAGTGACTCTGAGAAAGTGGCTTTGTCAGTGGGTCTGCTACATTGTTATATGTGTCAACTCTCTCGATGTTGACATCTCCTCTTTTAACAATCTGAATTGTACCGCCATTCAGAGTAAACACGTACCCTGACATGGATTTGCTATCACTTTCTGATTGAAAACTAGAGTCAGTATAACCCTCTATTTTTAACTCAGATTCACCACCAAAAACAAAAAAATGTCCTGAGTCCGTCGCAAGTACTTAAGGATGTTTTTCACTGCTTTCCAGTGGTCTTCACCTGTACTGGACTGGACTGATATCTGCTCGTCACACTAATTGAATAAGCAACATCAGGCCTTGTACATAACATCGCGTACATGATAGATACTATTGCTGAAGCATAAGGAATCTTACTCATACGCTCTCTTTCCTCAGGTGTCTTAGGAGACATTTTTTCAGAATGGGACACTCCATGGCTCATCGATATGAGACCTCTTTTGGAGTTTTCCATGCTAAACCTTTTAAGCACTTTCTGGATGTATGTACCCTGGGTAAGACCTATCATTCTTCTAGATCTATCTCTATAGATCTTCATACCAAGAATGTAGGATGTTTCTCCCAAGTCCTTCATGGTGAAGTTCTTTGATAGCCATACTTTGACTGATTATAGCATCAGTATATCATTTCCTATAAGAAGTATGTCATCCACATACAATACAAGAAATGTTACCGCACTCCCACTAACCTTCTTGTAGACACATGGTTCATCTATGTTTTTGATAAAACCAAACTCTTTGATTGTCTCATCAAAACGGATGTTCCATCTACGAGAAGCTTGCCTTAAACCATATATGGTTCGCAGCAGCTTACACACTAGGTGTTCATTTCACTTGGAAAGAAAACCCTCTGGCTGTGTCATATACACTTCCTCCTCAAGTTCCCCATTGAGGAAGGCCGTTTTCACGTCCATTTGTCAGATCTCATAGTCGTAGTAAGCAGCAATCGCAAGCAAAATCCGAATTGATTTTAACAGGGCTGCAGGTGAAAAAGTTTCATCAAAGTCAATCCCTTGCCTTTGTTTGAATCCTTTTTCCACGAGCCTGGCCTTATAGGTCTCCACCTGGCCATCTGCTCCAATCTTTTTTTTGTATACCCACTTGCACCCAATAGGCTTAACACCTTCAAGCGCCTCAATCAGAGTCCATACTTGGTTGGTATACATAGATTTCATTTCGGATTTCATGGCATTATGCCATTTCTCAGAGTCAACACTACTCATAGCCTCATTATAGGTCACAGGGTTGTCATCATCAATGATTGACAACTCATTGTCATTCTCAATGACAAGGCCATAATACCTCTCAGGTTGGCGAGACACTCTCCCTGTCCTACGAATGGGCTGTTCCACAGAAGGTTGTTCAGTCTGAACAGGTGTTTCCACTTGATCCGTAGTAGTTTGTGCTTCTTGAACTTCATCAAGTTCAATTTTACTCCCACTATTTTCTTCAAGGATAAACTCCTTTTCCAAGAAGGTAGCATGTCTGGAGACAAACACCCGATGATCGGTGTAAAAGTAATACCCCAAAGTCTCTTTAGGATATCCCACAAAATTATATTTTACGGATCGAGATTCCAGCTTATCTGGGTCAACTTTCTTGACATAAGCTGGACATCCCCAAATCTTAACGTGTTTAAGACTCGGTTTCCTTTCTTTCCATATCTCATATGGTGTTTGAGGAACAGATTTGGAAGGCACCTTATTCAGTAAATATGCTGAGGTTTCCAATGCATAACCCCATAGGAATACTGGAAGATTCACATAGCTCATCATGGACCGAACCATGTCTAACAAAGTTCGATTTCTCCTTTCAGATACCCCATTTAACTGTGGAGTATATGGAGGAGTCCACTGGTAGACTATACCATTTTCTTTGAGATAATCTAGAAACTCTCCATTCAAGTATTCACCACCTCGATCTGATCGAAGAGTTATAATACTGTGTTTGGCTTATTTCTCCACTTCGTGTTTATATTCTTTGAACTTTTCAAAGGCTTCAGACTTGTGTTTCATCAAATACACATATCTGAATCTAGATCTATCATCTATGAAAGTAATGAAGTACGAAAATCCACCCATGGATTGCGTAGACATTGGTCCACATACATCTGTGTGCACCAATCCTAGCAAATCTACAGCCCTCTCTCCATGTCCACTAAATGGAGATTTGGTCATTTTACCCAATAGACAAGACTCGCATATAGGATATGATTCAAAATCAAAGGGGTCAAGTAACCCTTTCTTATGCAATATCCGCAGTCTATTTTCACTAATATGACCTAGCCTACAGTGCCATAAATAGGTCAGATTTTCATCATCTCATTTTCTTTTATTAGTTTGTTGAATCTGAAGTAAATCATGCTCTACGTCACATACATACAGACCATTATTTAAAATGCCACGTCCAAAAAGAACATTATCTCTAAGGATAGAACATTCATTATTCTTAATAATAAATGAAAAACCATCCACATCCAACATAGGAATAGAAACAATATTCCTCACAATAGAGGGAACGTAATAACAATTATTTAAAATAATAGTCTTGCCCGTAGGCATATGTAAACTAAATGATCCTACAGATAAGGCCGCAACCCTTGCTCCATTGCCCATACGTAGAATCACCTCATCTTTTTCAAGAGTCCTACTTCCCTTTACTCCTTGCAACGAATTGCAAATATGAGAACCACAGGCGGTATCTAATACTAGAGTAGAAATTTGACCTAGTGACATATTAACTTCGATCATGAACATGCCTGAATCAGAAGCGGTAGTCTTACTACCCTTCTTCTTCTTCAATTCTGCAAGGTAAACCTTGTAGTTCCTCTTCCAGTGCCCCAACTTGTTACAGTGAAAACAAACAGCTAAATTAGGACCAGTCAACTTGTGAGCATCTAGTATGCTCCGGAGTGATAGTGTAGAAGACATGACGAATATAGTAAATCTGTAAATGATAAACACATAAAAACACTTAGCAAATATTCAATTTCATTTCAAAACACTATATGAATCGGGTCTTTATTTATAAGTGTCTCCCACTAGTTTATCTAATTTTTTCAACCCCTAAGTGAAAATTAAGCATTCATAATGCTAGTGGGAATAGGGATCCTACATTCCATCACACAACCTCGGCTGTGGCACGAAACGTCATGTGATGTTCAATAGGCAGACAACTCTTGTCAATTACATCTTATGTTATTCCCTAATATAAGTTTAGCCTCTTGAATAATTGAGTCACGGCTGTGGCACGACAAACTCAATATTCTAAGTCAAGTCTAACCCAATATTTCGTACAATTGAATCAGTCTCCAACGGCCCACGGCTGTAGCACGTACCGACCTTTAGATTCTAATTCAATGTACACATCTCTATGTAATAGACAAGTATTTCTTATTTCAAAATCAAAGCCCTCGGCTGTAGCACGAAACGACAATGATTTAAAAATAAAAACCACTTTCTACCATGTTGGAAGGCTATGACCGACACAAGCCCGTTGTGTCATTGGCCAATTACTACTTGATATTATTTAATTTTAGAGGTATTATATTATGTTACAATAATAATCACATTATAAAGAGATTCTTCCTTTTAAATTAAAAATTTCAAATCAATAATCGATAATCAGATGATTCCCAGATCGGGTGGAGCATTGTCAAGAGGCGTCACTTAATAACCCTTTCTTACAGATAGAAATCTGTTGTTGACAGAATCATCCTTTCTCTCAATATTGAAAATTCATATTCAATTACGTGTTTCATAAACACAAGAATCTCATGATCGTATTCATATTATTTATTGTTAAGGCAAGAAATGATTCCTATTCTAGATTTTCTAGAGCACGCCTTATATTGATTTAAGTTCACCTAAATCTATCATCGCATGGTAAACATAGGCATATATCTCATATATAAAATTAAATAAACAAGTAAATGTAAAGTGCAATAAAGTAAATATGTTTGGTTATGGCCCCATCCTATGTGATCTTTATCAAGCTCATGATAAAGATCAAGGTCAATCTAATATGGTGATGGAAATAAATACAACTACTTATTACATAAGTCTTCTTCTTTGTTTAGACTATTGTATGCCTCGTCTTCTTCTTTGTATCACGTCCATTGGATAGCCTTCTTGAGTCTTCAATTACATTACATGATTGAAAGTAAAACTAATCTAATGAACTTACAAGAATAACTCGAGTTACATTCGAGATTTATGATTACAAAGATTGACGACATGCAAGTCGTATTTAAAACCAAAATCAAAACCATTACACTAAGGTCGAAAGGCCATAACCATCCACCATACTCATACAACACATAAAAGCATGTTAAAACACATAATCTGATCTTAACATATCATATTATCCATGATCTAATCATAAAAAGAAAATATGACAAAAATCAGAAAAATTAGAATCAAATCAGAAAAACAAGAATCACTGTTTACGGGCAGTAAACGACGTCAGACGCCTTACAGACGAGTCGTTGATAGCTTTAACTATCAGTTTTGTTGAGACGCTCGTTTACCTATGGAATAAGTTATTCATTTGTGTAAATCGGACACCAGACCCAGATTTCAGCAAATCTGCAGCAGCCAATTCAGAATCCGTATCTAATATGATTTTCATAATTATAACAAACATAAATCATGTATATATCAGTATATATACAGATTACATAATCATCTTATGATTATACAACTCACATGAATATCATATATTCAAAACCATACATATATAAGCATATTATATCAACATCAAATCATGGCGAATCACGTACATGCTCATATATCGTAAACAGTTAAACACATAAACGAATTAAAAACTTTTCGCAAGTAGCTTTGATGCCATTGAAGGGTTTTTAGCACATAAACGCAGCGAAAACGTAAATTTAATCTTAAAAAAAAAACGAAACCCTCCGCAGGATCCATGCGAAAATATAATATTTAATTCGTAGTTTAGTGTGTTTACCTTAAGAAGCTTTACGTTAATGGAAAGATGGAGGTCTTTAATAGCGATCCAAGAATGATGAACGGAGATCCTTAGCAGCTGCTCCTCAAGTGTGAAGCACTCCACCGGTATCCACCAAGAAAACGATGTAATGAAGGAGGAGGAGATGGAGAGAATTAGGGTTTTGTAAATCTTTTTGGTTGAGGCAAAAATAGGGTTTATAATAGTATATTTATAGGCAAAATTTTCAGCTGAAAATTTTCCCATAAAATATTATTATTATTAACCCTTTATTATTCTCACTAATAATTAAAACACCTTTTAATTATTAATCCTTTTTCTAAACTCTTTAGAAATAATTCTCTCACTTGATTTAATTTCCAAAAATTAAATTCTTAATTAATAATATTAAGAACCTTTTTTTAATTAATTTATAATCAATTAAATCTCATTTAATCAATTATTAAATTTACCAATTAATTATTTATTTCATAAATAAATAATTATTAACCATTATTAATTAATTCCTTCACCATTAAATCATTCTCTTTTATGGTGTGACCATGTAGGTTCAATATTAAGCCGGTAGTAGAAAATAAATAATAATAAAACTATTTTATCATTATTTATATAAATTCTCTAATTCATTAAATATGATTAATTAATTAATCATATTTATTCTACATCGTGAGGGATACTTCTCAGCATATCGCGACTATCCGGATAATACGAATTCACTGCTTAGAATACCAAGAACATATTCAGTGAGTAGTTACCGTACAATTAATTCCTTCTACCCTGCAATGTCACGATTAAATACAAGGCATGGAACTTGTGTCAAGCCTATCTTATTTAATCACTTGCTTTCCCATTCACTATGCTTAGTTCTATTTAATGTAAATTAGAAACTCCTTTCTAATTTCATTCACTCTGGCCAGAGATTCCTGAACTAACATAAGTGGATCAGCATTGAACATTCTCTTCCTACACTGGAAGGGGTAGATCCTTTATTGATCATAAATTATCTTCGTGTACAAATTCCTATACCCAGTAGAGCCCTTATAATTTTCCCTTGAGACTAAGAACTAAACCAAAGCATAGTTCAGTGTACATAAGATGACTATGATGATCTCAAGTCTAAGGATACTTGTACAACTATCACTATGTAAACAACTGCTGACACGTGAGTGAACTCCATCAGTCATTCAGCTGTGTGAGTCATGTTCAGTGAACTTATTCTATAATAAGCACCTACACACTAGATATAGTGTCACCACACAAATGTCTATGAGAACAGACATCCTTCATAATGAAGCAAGCATAGTATGTACCGATCTTTGCGGATTATTAATTATCAGTTAGTAATCCTACGACCAGGAACTATTTAAGTTTAGAGTTATCATCTTCTAGGTCTCATTATTATGATCTCATCACAATCCATAAAAAGCTTTACTTTAAACCGTGGTATATCTTATTTAAACATTTAAATAGATAGAGCCCGCAATAAAAATAAAACAAGCCTTTCATTAATATCAATGAAATCAAAACAGATTACATAAAAGTTATTCCTAAATCCTCATACATGATTGGACTTAGGACATATCTCTTTCAACTTGGGTACCAAAATCAACTTGATTTGATTTTGATGTGTGCAGGGAAAAAGAAAGAATCTTTGGTATTTGGATAGTGGTTGTTCAAGACACATGACTGGTGATTCTACCCTGCTCACAGAGTTCGAGGAGAAAGCTGGCCCAAGTATCACTTTTGGAGATGACAGCAAGGGTTATACTATGGGATATGGCTTGATTTCAAAGGACAATGTCATCATTGAGGAAGTTGCCTTAGTGGATGGTCTCAAACACAACTTGTTGAGTATCAGCCAGCTTTGTGATAAAGGCAACTCAGTAACCTTCAACTCAGAAGCCTGTGTTATGACTAATAAAAAAAGTAACAAAGTGGTTTCCACTGGTGTGAGAAAAGGAAATGTGTATCTAGCTGATTTCAACTCATCTGTTACTTGTCTTCTTAGCAAAGCAAGTCAGGATGAAAGTTGGCTATGGCACAAGAAGCTATCCCATTTAAACTTCAAGACCATGAATGAGCTAATAAAGAAAGAACTGGTTAGAGGCATTCCTCTAGTAGAGTTTTTTAAGGACGGACTGTGTGATGCCTGTCAAAAAGGGAAGCAGATTAAAGCATCATTCAGGAAGAAACTTGATTCAACAATTGAAGAACCTTTGCGACTGCTACACATGGATTTGTTTGGACCAGTAATTGTAGATGATTTCTCAAAGTTCTCTTGGACATATTTCCTAAAGTCTAAAGATGAGGCTAGTGAAATTATCATCAATCATATAAGGCAAGTCAATAATCATCCTGATTTCAAGGTTAGAAGAATCAGGAGTGACAATGGAACTGAGTTCAAAAATTCATTCATGAGAGCATTCTGTGAGGAAAATGGGATTCTGCATGAGTTTTCAGCAGCAAGAACTCCACAACAGAATGGAGTAGTGGAAAGGAAGAACAGATCACTTATTGAAGCTGCAAGGACAATGCTTGAAGAATCTAAACTGCCAACATATTTCTGGGCTGAAGCTGTAAATAATGCATGCTACACTCAGAACATTTCCCTGGTTAATCAAGCAAGATGCATAACTCCCTATCAATTGTACAAGAACAAGAAGCCAACTCTAAATTTTCTTCATGTCTTAGGTTGTAAATGTTATATTCTGAGAAATCAAACTGATCAAAATGGGAAGTTTGATGTTAAAGCATATGAAGGAATTTTTGTTGGATATGTTGTTGGTAAAGCATATAGAGTCTACAATCTAAGAACCAACATTGTTGTGGAATCAATACATGTTGTGTTTGATGATAAAAAGATTGAAGGACTTCAAGATGGAGATTACCATAAGAGCCTCAAATTCGACAATGTGGAGATGGTTATTGATGACAGTGATGATGAAAGTGATCAAGAAACAGTATCAAAGGATAATGCAGAAAAATCTACTACCAATGAAGCACAAAACTCAACATCTGTCGAGTTGCATAATGCTTCATCCGTCGGGAGGCAATCTGCGTTATCCGTCGGGAGACAACCAACTTCATCCATCGGTACTCAAAACTCACCATTCATCGGGTTATCAAAAGGAGCAGGAAGTCAGGATAGATCACATATAGAAAGTTCCCCTTTCTCAAATCAAAGATCCACAAACTCAGGGGGAGTTTCTAAAAATCAAAACTCAATCACAAATCAAGACAACAATTAGGCCTCTTCATCTAGAGCTAATCTACCTCAACAAAGAAAATGGACAAAAGATCACCCCTTTGAGCTCATAATTGGTGATGTTTCTTCTAGAGTTCAAACCAGGAGAGCAACTCAAGAAGAATGTCTATACAACAGCTTTCTGTCCAAGGAAGAACCAAAGAAGGTAGAAGAAGCTTTGTTGGATCCTGATTGGATTTTAGCTATGCAGGAGGAGCTAAACCAATTTGAAAGGAATAATGTATGGAAGCTGGTGCCCAAGCCTAAAGGAAAGAATCCAATAGACACCAAATGGGTAATCAGAAACAAGATGGATGAAAATGGCATAGTAGTCAGGAACAAAGCTAGATTGGTTGCTAAGGGCTATTGTCAACAAGAAGGAATAGATTTTGATGAAACATTTGTTCCTGTTGCAAGACTTGAAGCCATCAGAATCTTCTTAGCCTATGCAGCCCATGCCAATTTTAAGGTCTATCAAATGGATGTCAAAAGTGCCTTTCTGAATGGAGATTTGGAGGAGGAAGTCTATGTCAGTCAACCTCCTGGTTTTGAAGATCCAAATTTTTCAGAACATGTCTATTATCTTTTGAAAGAACTTTATGGATTGAAGCAAGCACCTAGAGCCTGGTATGACACTTTATCAAAGTTCCTTTTGGAAAATTATTTCACAAGAGGTACTATAGATAAAACTTTATTCTTTAGAAATGTTAATGGCTCTAGTATACTTGTTCAAATTTATGTAGATGATATTATTTTTGGCTCTACAGATGAGAAACTTTGCAAAAAGTTTGCCAAATTGATGCAAAGTAAGTATGAAATGAGTATGATGGGAGAACTAACTTACTTTCTTGGTTTGCAAGTTAAGCAAGTTAGTGATAGAATATTCATTAGTCAAACTAAATATATTTTTGATCTTTTAAAGAAGTTTGATCTAATGGATTGCACATCTGCAAAAACTCCCATGGCTACTGCAACTAAGCTTGAATTAAACACTACTGAAAAGTCTGTGGATATTTCAAGTTATAGGGGCATGGTTGGCTCACTTCTATACTTAACAGCTAGTAGGCCAGATATAATGTTTACTACATGTTTATGTGCTAGATTTCAGGCTGATCCTAGAGAATCTCACTTAATAGCTATTAAGAGAATTTTCAGATATCTCAAGGGAACACCAAAATTTGGCATTTGGTACCCTAGAGATTCTGGTTTTGATCTAACTGGTTATTCAGATGCAGATTATGCAGTTTGTAGAATTGATAGAAAAAGTACAACAGGAATCTGTCAATTTCTAGGAAACAAGCTTGTGTCCTGGTTCAGTAAAAAGCAAAATCCAGTTTCTACTTCTACAGATGAAGCTGAATATATTGCTGCTCGTAGTTGCTGTGCACAGATATTATGGATGAAAAATAAATTGCTAGACTATGGTTTGCAAGTTGAGAGGAATCCTATTTTCTGTGATAACACAAGTGCAATTGCCATCACTAAAAATCCAGTACAACATTCAAGGACAAAGCACATAGATATCAAGTACCACTTCATAAGGGAACATGTAATGAATGGTACTGTGGAACTACACTTTGTTCAAAGTGAGAAGCAGCTTGCAGATATCTTTACCAAGCCACTGGATGAATCCACCTTTTCAAGATTTGTAAGTGAGTTAGGTATGCTTAATTATTCTTAAATCTATATGAGATAATTTGCAAGTTGAAATGCAGCCAGAAATTTAATTGATTTTTCAGTCTTGGATGAAATTTTGGCTAAGTCAAAATTTACATCTCGACGGATGATCCTTATCCATCGAGTTTGATCATCCGTCGGAATTCTATTTGCTAATAAAAATCAATTATTTTTCTGGAATATTTTATGACTCGACGGATAACAGTCTATCCTCATCCGTCGAATTGTCTTAATCTCAGCCGTTAATTCCCTGAACATTATCCATCGAGTATACTTACAGTTTGTAAGCATAACACGACGGATAATGGGTGGAATTTTTACAGTTTATTTTTAAATGGCTATTTTAGGCAATTTTAATTGGTTAATTAATTTTACTTTATTATTTTTAGCAGTTTTTTTTTTGAGATAGTATAAAAGCATATTTCATTTCAATTGCTTTTCTTTTATCATTCTCAAATCAACTGCTCTCATTTCTTTCTCTTTCAAAGCACTTACTCTTTCTCTTCAAGCTCTCATTCTCTAACAATGGCGCCCGTTGTCAAGATTATATCTCAAACTGGGTTCATTTATGAGAAGAACAATTTCACTGCATTAATAAACAAGGGTATTCAGCAACCTGGTGACTATCACAAGATGATGGACTTTGTGAAGAATTGCAAGCTTAGCTATGCCATGCTGGAATCACCCACAATCTTTTTTGAAGTTATTGAAGAGATGTGGACCACTGCTGCATACAACTCAACAGATAAGACAATCACACTCACCATTAAAGGTAAACAATTATGTATCAATAGTGATGTTATAAAAGCATGTTTCAAGATTCCTGATAACACTGTGACCTCACCACACACTGACACTGATATAATCAATATGCTTAATTCCATGAACTATGCTCTTTCTACTTCTAAGTTAAGTAACATTAGGAGACTGGGCCTTAGGAAAGAATGGAGTTTTATGTGTGATGTGGTGACAAAGGTCTTTTCAGGTAAAGTCAGTAATTTTGATTCAGTCAATATCTCCATGCTTAACATGCTCTACATGCTAGTTACAGATAAATTCTATAATTTCAGTGACCTTGTTTTGTTTGAGTTAGGTTTTAAACTAGGAGAGTTAAATAAGAGAGGTAAGAATGTGTATTATGCTAGATTCTTTATGATGTTAGCTAACCATCTCTCTGAGGGTATTGTGCTTGAGAACCCTAACAACAAATTAGATTGTTGGGTTCAAGAGAGAAGGCTCATTGCAGATTTGAACAGGGCCAATCATCACAAGGAGGTGCCACTGTTCTATTTCTCTGTAATGGAAGCACCTCAGGTAAGTGAGGTAAGTTCATCTATTCCTACCACTATTCCAACCTCACTAATTTCTTTTAGTTCTAGTGTGGCTATGGCAACTGTGTCAATGACCCAACAGTTGCCTACCCAAGCTACCAAACCTGCAAATATTTCAAAATCCAAATCAAAGAAAGCCCCCTCTGGTATCTCTCAAAAGATGCCAGTTGCAAAATCCACCAAAACCAAATAGGGGAGTGTGCAGGTGGGTAAGACAGGTGAGGGAAGGGATGAACATAAAAAAAACCCTAAGGATAAGGATGGAAAGTTGAGTGGTTCCCAACCTAGCCACACTGCAGTTTCCCAACAAACTGCAGTGCTTAAAAGGGATAAAAGCTCATTTCTAGCTGCATCCTCCCAAAAGGATGCAGTTATTGAACAAAGCTCTCAACCAAGAGCACAGGCCAAGAGGGTTAGGGACACAAGCTCACCCCAAACTTATACCAGAAAGAAGAAATCTAAAACCCTTGGGGATGCATAGGGTGCACACACTGTGCAAACTGGTGCTAAAGACACAGTCACTGCACCTTCACAAATTCAGTTTGATGTGACTCCAATAAATGTGGATTCACAGCCAAAATCTCTAGTAATAGAAGCACCTCAAACACTAAACTCACCCACAAACTCACTGGATGTGGATATGATAAACACATCAATTCCTGATTCCCCTTCTTTAACTTTGTTGGGGAAGCCAAAATCTAGTGCAAGTGAGCATCATCTTTTAGATGATTTGTTGGCTCACTTGCCCATTCTTTCAGGAACTGTTGAATCATCTGTGCCCAAAATATCTTCAATCAGCACAGAGTCCATAATAGTTTCCATTCCTAGTTCATTCATTTCTACTCTCTCGATGGATATTGCTCATCCGTCGAGTAGTGATTGTATCCCGACGGATAAACTTAACAGCAGTTATCCGTCATATAGCAAAACTACTCACCCGATGGATATCACTCATCCGTCGAGTATCTCTGCACAACTTCAAACTTCATTTATTTCAAGTGTAGAAGAATTAGTGGTTGTACAGTCACTATTAGGATTGAGAGAGAAGAGTGTTTTGAGTGAGAGTCTGGGTTGCTCCCAGGAAAAAGGAGAGGAAATGAGTGAAATTATGCAATCCATTTCTTCCGAATTCGCAAAAGAAAGTGAGAGGCACCTTAGAAGGTGAAGGTGAGGGTGTGAGGGTGGGGAGCCAGGGTGAGACCCTGATGCAACAAAAGAGAGAAAATGAGAGAAATGCAGGTACTGGAGCTATAAGGATGGATGTCATTGCTAGTGAGTTAATGAATTTCCAGGATGCAGACAGGGAGGGACTATCTCAGCAACCTAAAGTTGTTATAGATTCCACCTCCCTTGATGCTGAGGCATTTACTCACCCTGTTCCAGCTTATCAACTTCTAGCTGAACAGGGCAATGATAATACAGAAAGGATGCTCAATCTGGTGCATACCACACAGTCTCTAATAAGAGCTAAGGATGTCATCACAGCTTTGCCCTCTACAGCTGGTGATGTGGATTATGAGACTGGTTGCTCAGCTGATTTCTTTGGTGATGAAAGTGGGGATAGTGAAGATGAAGCAATGGACATAGGGGGAGAAGTAGGTTCCAATTCAAGATCAGGCATGCCATCATGGGCATTTTCAAAGCACTGTGATGAGCACTACTTCAAGACAACCCTGATCCAACTAATCAATCAGACAAATACTACTCTTCAAACCACTTCAAATGCCAGCACCAAGAAGCTCTTTTAGGCACATCTAGCCTCTCTGTAACTTCAACAAATTCAAGGCTTCCAACATGCTAGGGATGTAAACACCATCAAGGGTGATATTGAGAAGATGAAGAAGGCCATTTCAGACAAAATGGACTCTAAGCTTCCAGAAGCTACAATGCTTCACATCAAGAGGCAATTAAGGAAAAATTCTGATCTTGCAACCAAGATAGATGCATTGTATACAAGAATGTCAGCCATGGAAGCATCTTTAACAGCCATTCATCTTCATCAAGCCCAACAGACAGATTTACTTCAAAAACTGGTGGATGCTCAAACCCCCTCCTCTGCTCAACTTGATGATAACAAAAAGGAGTAGAAAGGACCAAGTGAGGGGGAGAAGCTTCAAATTCAAATCAGTAAAGTAATTGTACCTTCAATTACTATCTCAAAGCCACCAGTTACAAACAGTATAGAATTGATAAATGAAGCAGCAGCCAACATTAGAGCAGTTGAAATGAAGCAGTTGAAGCCAATCAACTGGGAGAAGATTGATGAGGATATACAAAAGAAGTTTGGACTAGTCAAGGAGCCAGTAAAGTCAGCCATCCATCACTTTCAAGTCAAGCAAATTTATGTGAATGAGATGAGCATGGACTATCTGGAAAGGGGACAGTCATCCTGCATCAAATCTCCAAAGGCTGAAATAATTTTGAAACCAAGGGTAAATTATCCAAAATTATCATTGAAGAACCCTTTGGATACTGTGTATGAGACACCTAAGCCTGAAGAAAAGAAGCTTCTGTCAAGGTCAATTGCTTTCTACAAAAGATCCAGCTGATTCAGCTTTCAAAAAGAGAATTGCTAAAATTTTCAGGAATGGGAAAGAAATTTGTGTGGTGGCTGGACATCCTCAATTTGCTCAAGCAAAGAGAGAAGAAAAGGCTAGATTGAAGAAGGAAAAGAAGCAAGCTGCTCTAGATGCTAAAAAGGCTAAACAAAAGAAAGAGCAAATTGCTATCTTGGCCAAGCTACATGCTGTAAATTCATCACAACAAGTTCCTGCTGAGCCATCTGAAATCATTGAATCTCAAGATCCAAAAAAGCAAGTTGAACAACAGAAGAAGTCTCCAAGAATCAAGGAATTGGCTAAAAGAACCAAAAGGAAACTGGACATTGTTGATAAGGAATTGGAGAATCAGTTTCCCAAGGAGTCCACTTCAACTACAACTCAAGCATCAAAACCCTATATGGTATTTGAAGATATCAAGGTGGTGGATCCTTACAGGAACATTCATCGTGAACCTATTGTGCCTAAGGATGAGCCAATAGAATGGGAAAACATACCAATTCTTGATTTTAATTTACCAATCCTCAACAAGCCAAAAAGAACAAAGTCAAGAGCAGTCAAGAAAGTGAAGTTGTCACCTCTCAAATCCAAATCTCTAGTCAAAGCTCAATCTAAAGTCAACAAAGGAGATTATCAGTACTTGTGTGACATCAAGGAGTTTTCTGATCTAAACCTCTATCTAGATGAACTAGATGAAGTGAGAGGATTTGATGCATACAGAAACCTACCTGAAAGGTTAGTGTTCAAGTACAAGGGAGGAAATGAGATTCAGTGGCCACTTCACAGGATCCTTCAAGAAAGCCAAGATGTACTGATTAAGGTTTATTCATCTTTCAAGAAGAACTTTGGGTTCAATGTTACTGCAAGAAGATTGGTATTGAAGAAGATTGAAGAACTAAGGAGTGTGAGAGCTAAAGATGCACTCCCAAAGACTCTAATCATCCCTTACACGGGGAGAAGAGTGCATCTAAGGCCCTACTGGATGATGGAGTTCATGAATGACAAAGAAGTGAGAAGATTTTTCAGATTAGAAGACCAATTGAGCATCTCTAGCAATAAGACTCTCAAAATCTGATGAACTGGAATTCCACAGGCAGCTCCAAAATCAGATTGAAGAAAATAACAGAAAGCTTGGAAAGAGATCCAGACTTCAAGAAACTAGATAAATCTGCTCAGGCTATAGGAGCATCTTGAAAATGACTGTGAGCAAAACTTTATACATTTTGTTAATTGAAGCACTTTTCAGTATTATCTACTGTCTTTTAAAGTTGTATTTTTAGGGTGTTTTATTATCATCAAGTATCTCTTAATTTATGGCTACAATTCCAGTAGACATAAATTGGGGGAGATTGTTGTGTATATGTTGTGTACTTGATGATTTCATGAACAAAACACCTTGGTAGATTTTACTTAGTAAAAATGTAGCACTCGACGGATAAGGATTAAAGTCCCGATGGATAACTCATTTTAGTCTCGACTGGTGATGACTTATTATCCATCGAGTGAGTAGCTTATGTAATAATAAGTCTGTAGCACATTTCTGCATACACATTATTTAGAATCTGTAGTAGTACTTAAGTCATGCTGACTTTAACTAGATATGTAGAATAGGTTGATTAATGGTACATAGATGATGTCTTATAATTCTGCATAAATGAAATGGAGTCTAGTGCCTGATTACTACCCGACATATAAACAACAATGAATTCGACGGATGATCAACTACCCGACGGATGATCAATAACTCGACGGATGATCATAAACCCGACGGATAAAGAATTCAAATATCTGTTGCCAGTGACAACACAGTCACATGCGTCGAGTGTATGCAAATGGAATGTGGTAGCCTATTCAACTGGGTTTTCGAGAACAAAGAAGCATTGCCATTTCCATGCTATTATGAAGATATTCAAAGATGCTGGAATAGAGTAATGAAGTAGCATTGTATTAGACTTGATAGTTTTTGTTTTATTATCCTGTCTTATTACTTTGTAATCTTGGTGATATATAAACCAAGAAGCAGCAATAGAATAGCAACTAAGGAACTACGCAACCAAGAGAGAAACATGTGTAAGCTGTATTCTTAGCATTTCTCTCATTCTTAGTTGTTATCATTTTGTAAGCAGCTGTGAGATTTTTGCACACAGAGTTCTCTCGATATATATTATATATCTCTGGTGGAATCATTCAAATCCACCAGAAAGTTTTTAAAGACTCCTGTTTTTAATTGCTTGTGTTTTGATTCATTTCAAGTAACTATTCCGCATTCTGCTAATCAATTCACACTTATATATATATTTGAGTTAGAACATTTTTATTAAAGAAAAAGTTTCAAGAATTCCATTCAACCCCCCTTCTGTAATTCTTGTTACGTTGTTAAGGGACTAACATAAACCTTTACTTCTGATAATGAAACCCATGATTCCTTTCTACCTTTAAGTTCTGGAAAGCCTGTTATCATATCCTATGAACACATACCCTACGATAAGATACCACATCAAAATCGTCAGATACCTTTCATTCAATAATTACACACCCCTGAATACTTGATTTCGTTTCATGAATACCAAATCTTTGTTATTGCAAGGTTTAAATTCTTGTCGCATATGAATTGATTATCAACTGTAAATGACGTTTTAGTAAAAAGTTTTTACAACTGTTGATTATGATTCAGTTTATGAATATGAATATTTTATTTGAATTGAATTATTAGAATTGGATTTTTTTTAAAAAAATATGTGGACCATATTTGTGGTCAATTGTAGGCCAAAGTGTTCCTTGGATGCAGTATAGAGAACACGACTGTGTGCCATGTTCGGGGTTAGTGTGTGACTGATCAGCAGCCTAACATTTGGTTTTGGTTAAAATGAGATAAGTCCAGTTCTATAATTCTTTCAAAAGATTGAATTCTCCTAGTTTTCAATTGACTCAAAGATTGATGAATCATTTTCTTTCATACCCTGAGATTATGAATTCTTGATAAATAATTTCAGATCGTTATTGCTAAATTGGTACTTTCTGAGCATTGTTGCTCACCCTTGCTTGTTTTATAACCATTTTAGAAAGGCTTAAAGATGAGTTTCTCGAATTTGACAGCATTTAAGGCTATGGTTGTGCGAAGAGTATGAGTGGTTAAGTTATCCAAAGGTCAAAGAAGGTATCCAGAGAAAATGATGAAGAAGGTTCGAGTTAGGGTTATTTATTGAGATCCATTTATAAATCAGGTTTATAAATAAATTAGTAGTGATTCTTCTTATTGAAGATGACTTGATGTTGTAAAAGATGGTATTTATTAATAATAGTGGTTGATTTAACCTCTATGCGATCCTGTTTTTAGGAGGTTAAACTGTTTCCTTTGAAATTCTTTTCAGATGTTCAGGTTTTTAAATTCTTTGGTTTTATTATCTTTTTAAAAATGCAGGTTTTCAAAAGTATTTTAAAATGTGGTTTTCGTGTGATAACGTTAAATCCTGACCCCCAGATTTAAGGGACATCACTACTCCCCCTAAGTTCATGCTCTCATCCAAAGAATCAGAGTCATCATCATTAGAATTTACTCCAAATTCTTCAGATGGCTCACCAGCTTGAGAAGGCAGCTTGTTAACAGCAGCTTTGTCTCTGAGAAGAGATTCTGAAGTGTTTACAATGTTTAATGTTTGTTCTGCCTCCACATTGCCCTGAGCAGCCAATAATTGATAGGCTGAAACAGGATGAGTAAAAGTGTCAGCATCCAAGAAAATGTTATCAATTACAGCTTTGTAATGTTGCTGAAATTGTCTTTCCTTTTCTGCATCATCCACTTTCATTGACTCACTAGCAATGGCTGGATCCACCCTTATAGCTTCTGTACCTGCCTTTCTCTTTTTTTCTCTATTTTCTTGCATCAGGGGCTCCCCCTGGCTCACACACACCCTCACACCCTCACCCTCACCTTCTAAGGTGGCACTCCCCTCACTCACTTTTGTCATGCTGGAAGAAATAGCATGCATAAGGTAACTCTCAACCTCTCCTTTTGCATGGAGCAACCCAGCCTCTCACTCAAAAGATCACTCCCTTCCCTCAAACCAAAAAGTGATTGTACAGTAGCAATGTCCTCTACAGTTGGAATTGTTTCTGTTATGGGTGTAGAGACCATCAACGGATAGGGAGTATCCGTTGAAGTGGAAACTGATGGTATCAACGGATAACTGCTGTTAAGCTTATCCGTTGAAGAACAACCACTTGTCAATGGATGAGAGATATCCGTTGAAGAAGGAAAAGATGTAGATATAGAAAGTGACATAATTGTTGAGTCTGTGTGAATTGATTTTAAGTGAGGTAACACAGATTCTTCAACTACATCTGAAAGAATTGGCTGATGATCCAACAAATCATCTAAAAGATGATGATCATCAGGTTTTGAGTGGGGCTCCTCCCTGAGTTTTAATGAGGGAGAATCAGGAATTGATGTGAATATCATATCCACATCCAGAGAGGGTGATGGAGAGTTTGATGATTGGTGTGTTTCTATTATGAGAGAATGGGGTTGTGACTCCACATTTGCTGAAATCACATCAAGCTGAATTTGAGAAGGCTCAGATATAGGTGGATGTATCTATGATGTGTGTGCCCCTTGTGTGGAAACTAGGGTCTTGGCCTTCTTCTTCCTTGAAAAGGCTTTAATTGGTGAATGTGTAGCTTCAGTGTCCCTCCCTCTTTTGGTCTGTGTCCCTGGTTGGGGACTATTTTCAATAGTTGCACCCTTTTGGGAGGATGCAACTAGGGATGTGTTAGACTCCTTTTGAACCACCACAGTCTTTTGAGAGACTGTAGCTTGGCTGGCTTGGGTATCACTCACCTCTCCCACCTTATCCTGGGGGGTTTCTTTATGTTCACCCCTCCCCTCACCACTCACACCCTGTTCACTCCCTTCAGGGTTTATGGTAGTTGTTACAACTGTTGTCTTTTGAGAAACAACAGAGGTAGTTTTCTTTTACTTGAGTTTAGAAACTTTAGTTTTGGTGGCTTTGGTAGGAACCTGTTTGGGCAAAGACACAGATCCCATTGCCACACTGGAAGACAAAGAAACAATGGGGTTGGAGATAGTAGGAGTTATAGAAATGTTTACCTCACTTACCTGTGGTGCATTCATGATTGGCAAATATACCAATGGCACCTGGCTGTTGAGGTTCATTCTCAAAAGGTCTGCAAGGACCCTTTTCTCTTGTGCCCAACATTTGAGTTTATTATTCTCATTTGATATAACCAATCCTTCAGCAATATGGTTAGCCAATAACATAAAGAATCTAGCATAGTAGATGTTATGTGGTCTATTAGCTTTGTTACCTAATCTGGAACCTAATTCTAGCATGACACAGTTGCTAAAATTAAATTACCTATCAGAAACTAGCATATAAAGCATATTAACAAGAGATGAAGTTATGGCATCAAAATTGCTAATCTTCCCAGAGAACACCTTAATAAAGGCATCTCCAAGAAAACTCCATTCTTTCCTAAGGCCTTTCCTTCTAATGCTACCTAAACTAGCAGAATCAAAAGCATAGCCTATGGAATCTAACATAGCAGATACATCTTTATCAGTATGTGGTGTTATGGTATTATTCTCAGGCAACTTAAAGCAAGACTGTATATCATCACAGTTAATGCAATAATCCTTACCTTTGAGAGAGAAGGCAATAGTCATATCTGTAGAGTTGAACTCTGCAGTTGTCCAAATCTCCTCAATCACCTCACAGTAGATGGTTGGGGCTTCTAGCATTGCATAGCTCAGTTTGCAGTGTTTGATGAAGTCCATCATCTTGTGATAATCAGAATAGGCTTCATTCTTTTCAACCAAGGCTACGAAATTATTCTTTTCATAAACAAATCCTGTTTGAGACATAATTTTGACTACTGGTGCCATTGTTGTGAGTAGAGGTTGCAGAGAAAAAACTTGAGAATTTTGGAAGAGAAGGAGAATGAAAATTGCAAGAAAGCGTAAAGTGAAAAATAAGAGTTCAATGGGCTTTTATACTTTCCTGAATTAAAACGTAAATAAAATGATACTTTTAAGTAAATTACAGCCGTTTAAGAATAAATAAAACTGTAGAAATTCTAAACTGCCTTTAAAACAAATGCATACAACAGTGTATATCTGTATCAACGGTTAAGTAAAGAAATCAACGGCTGTGATTTACTGAAAGTAACTGATGTGACACTTCAACGGATAAGGTAAATAGTTATCTGTTGATGACCAACACTATTTTATCCGTTGAGGGATAAAATTACCAGAAATGTATTTGTCTTTCAACGGATAATGAACATCCGTTGATAGAACAATTTTGGCATTCAACGGATAGGGAATATCCGTTGATAGGATAGGTCTTTCTTGAAGCCAACTTTGTTCTTGCAGCAAATTCATTTCAGGCTCCAATGCAGATTATGTAGAAGACATAAATTTATGAATAATTAAGCATACCTAGCTCACTTACTAATCTTGTGAATGTTGATTCATCAAGTGGCTTGGTAAATATGTCTGTAATCTGCTTTTCACTTGGAATAAAATGAAGTTCTACTGTACCTTTCATCACATGTTCCGTAATGAAATGATACTTGATATCAATGTGCTTGGTTCTTGAGTGCTGCACTGGATTTTCAGTAATGGCAATGGCACTTGTGTTGTCACAGAATATTGGAATTTTGTCAACAGTCAAACCATAGTCAAATAGTTGATTCCTCATCCATAGTATCTGTGCACAGCAACTACCAGCAGCAATGTACTCAGCTTCAGCTGTTGATGTAGAAACAGAGTTTTGCTTCTTGCTGAACCATGACACAAGCTTGTTCCCTAGAAATTGACAGGTGCCAGTTGTACTTTTCCTGTCTATTTTATAGCCTGCATAATCTGCATCTGAGTAGCCAATTAGATCAAAACCAGACTCTCTAGGGTACCAAATTCCTAGATTTGGAGTCCCTTTGAGATATCTGAAGATTCTTTTAATAGCCATTAAGTGAGATTCTTTAGGGTCAGCTTGAAATCTAGCACAGAGACATGTAGAAAACATTATATCAGGTCTACTAGAAGTTAAGTATAAAAGTGAGCCAACCATGCCTCTATAACTTGAAATATCCACAGACTTTTCAGCCTTGTTTAATTCAAGCTTGGTGGCAGTGGCCATGGGAGTTTTTGCAGATGAACAATCCATTAAGTCAAACTTCTTTAAAAGATCATAAATGTATTTAGTTTGACTAATGAAAATTCCATCACTAACTTGTTTAACTTGTAAACCAAGAAAATAAGTTAGCTCTCCCATCATGCTCATTTCATATTTACTTTGCATTAACTTAGCAAACTTTTTACAAAGCTTATCATCTGTAGATCCAAATATAATATCATCTACATAAATTTGAACAAGTATTTTAGAGCCATTTACATTTATAAAGAAGAGAGTTTTGTCAACAGTACCTCTTGTGAAGTGATTATCTAGAAGGAATTTTGACAAAGTCTCATACCAGGCTCTAGGTGCTTGCTTTAGTCCATAGAGTGCTTTCAACAGATAATACACATAGTCTGGAAAGTTTGGATCTTCAAATCCTGGAGGTTGGCTTACATAAACTTCTTCCTCCAATTCCCCATTTAGAAATGCACTCTTGACATCCATTTGATAGACTTTGAAATTGGCATGGGCTGCATAGGGTAAAAAGATTCTGATGGCCTCAAGTCTGGCAACTGGAGCAAATGTTTCATCAAAATCTATCCCTTCTTGTTGAGAATAGCCTTTAGCAACCAATCTGGCTTTATTCCTTATGACAATGCCATTTTCATCCATCTTATTTCTGAATACCCATTTTGTGTCAATAGAACTCTTGTTCTTTGGCTTGGGTACCAGCTTCCATACTTTGTTCCTTTCAAATTGGTTTAGCTCCTCTTGCATTGCTAAAATCCAATCTGGATCCAATAGAGCTTCTTCCACTCTCTTAGGTTCCTCCTGTGATAGAAAGCTACTATACAGACATTCATCTTGAGTAGCCCTTCTAGTTTGCACTTTAGATGTAGCATCACCAGTGATCAGTTCAAAAGGGTAATTCTTGGTCCATTTCCTTTGAGGTGGTAGATTAGCTCTAGATGAGGTTGCCTCAGTATTGTCATGATGTGAGATAGAATGTTGATTGGTTGAAACTCCCCCTGAGTTGCTGATCCTTTGAAAGGAATTGGGAGCTCTATCAACTGATGAAGTGAATTGATTATCCGTTGACAGACTGTGATCAACGGATGCTTCATTATGAACTTCAACGGATGATGCACTTTGTCTTTCAACGGATGCTGCATTGCTTCTTTCAACGGAAGCTGAATTATGACTTTCAACGGATGCAGCATTCTGTGCATTATCCAAAGGCAGATTCTGAATTCTTCTTGAGATGCCTTCTTCATCATTCTCATCTTCACTATCATCACAATATATCTCAATGTTGTCAAATTTGAGTCCTTCATGATGTCCCTCATCTGTTAATCCATCAATCTTTTTATCATCAAACACAACATGCACAGATTCCATGACAATGTTTGTTCTTAGATTGTAGACCCTATAAGATTTTCCAGCAGAATAACCAACAAATATTCCTTCATCAGCCTTTGCATCAAACTTCCCTTTGTGATCAGATTGATTCCTTAAGATGTAACATTTGCAACCAAAGACATGCAGAAAGTTTAAAGTTGGTTTTCTTCTCTTGAATAGTTGATAGAGAGTCATGCCTTTTGCCTGATTGATTAGAGAAATATTCTGAGTGTAACATGCACAGTTAACAGCCTCAGCCCAAAAGTATGTTGGGAGTTTTGACTCTTCAAGCATTGTCCTTACAACTTCAATTAGTGATCTGTTATTCCTTTCCACCACACTATTTTGTTGTGGAGTCCTTGGAGCTGAGTACTCATGCATAATCCCATTTTCTTCACAGAACAACTTCATGGTTGAATTCTTGAACTCAGTTCCATTGTCACTCCTAATATTCCTTACTTTGAAATCAGGATGATTGTTGACTTGCTTGATATGATTGATAATGATTTCACTAGCTTCATCCTTTGATCCAAGAAAATAGACCCATGAAAACTTTGAGAAATCATCTACAATCACTAGGCAATATCTTTTCCTTGAAATTGACAATACATTGACTGGTCCAAAAAGATCCATGTGTAGCAGTTGTAATGGTTCATCAATTGCAGATTCAAGCTTCTTACTGAATGATACTTTCTTTTGCTTTCCTTTCTGACAAGCATCACACAGTCCATCCCTTATGAATTCCACTAGAGGCATTCCTCTAACTAAGTCCTTTTTGACTAGATCATTCATTGTCTTGAAATTCAAATGGGATAGCTTCTTGTGCCATAGCCAACTTTCAACTGCACTTGCTTTGCTGAAAAGACAAGTAATGGATTCTGCATCTGTAGAGTTGAAGTCAGCTAGGTACACATTTCCTTTTCTAACTCCAGTTAGAACCACTTTATTGTCCTTCTTACTTGTGACAATACAGGCTTCAGAATTGAAGGAAACAATATTCCCTCTGTCACATAGTTGACTGATGCTCAATAAGTTGTGTTTGAGACCATCAACCAATGCAACTTCATCAATGATGACATTTTCTTTTGAAATCAAGCCATATCCCATAGTGAATCCTTTGTTGTCATCTCCAAAGGTTATGCTAGGGCCAGCTCTCTCCTTAAACTCTGTGAGCAGGGTGAAATCTCCTGTCATGTGTCTTGAGCAGCCACTGTCCAAGTACCATAGATTCCTTCTTTTTCCCTGCACACAATAAAATCAATCAAGTTGATTTTGGTACCCAAGTTTCCTTGGGTCCAGCCTTGTTAGTCTTTTTCCTAGACTTCATTCCTCCTGCATCTTTTGACTTAGGTAGCTTTGGGTCAACCTTGATCTCAGATGTGGTTGGTTGAAGTGTAGGGTTAGTCACAGAATTACTTAGCACATTTGATTGAATTTGATAAGGCATAAATTGTGCAAACATGTTATTCCACATAGACATATTGTATGGCATTTGAGGCATACTAAATGCAGTAAAATAAGGATTATTAATATATGGCATGTTTGCAAAATGTGCATGGGGATTCTGATGAGACATAACAGGCATAGCATGCAGAGGTGATATAGATATGTTTGGCATGGAGGGATTTGAAGGCATGGGAGCATTTTTAACAGATTTGCAATTATCAGATAGGTGATTAACACTTTTACAATGCACACAGCTTTTTCTAGGAGCATACCTATCAGGTGTGTAATTGTTATATTTATTAATCCCTATCTTCCCATTTCTTTTAGATTTTCATTTAATTTCCTTCTTATCCTCAACCAACTTAAGCCTATTTTTCAGCTGATCCAAAGTCATGTGTCCTATATTCACCTTATTGGAATCTTTGGATGTGCTAGCTCCTTCTTTGACAAAGTTCTTGAGAATTGAATCATTCTTCTTATTAAGGTTTTTATTTTTAAAATTACTTGCCTGTTTTAATTGATGAGCCTTCAACGGATGCTCCTTTTCTTCCTTCAACGGATAACTTTCATCATCCGTTGATTCCACATCCGTTGACAATCCATCAATTAATTCTAACTCCTTTTTGTTCTTCTTCCAGGCATCCTCACAGAATGATTCAATTCCCTGAACCTTGGCTATTTGAACACTAACATCCCTAGATGTTTTCCAGGCCTTGATTACCTCTTGCTCACTTTCTAACTGTTTAGAAAGAATTTCTACTTTCTTAACAGCTTCTTCTAGTTCACTCTCAACAGTCAAGCATTTAAGTTTAATCTTTTCAAGCTCAATTACCTGATTCTCTAACACAGCATTCCTATCACTTAAAAACACATTATTCTCTTTGATCCTAGTGTTTTCTTTAGCTAGTGATTTAAGGTAAACACGCAAATGATATAATTCATTGGACATATCATTTATGGCTTCATTGCATTCATGTTTAGAAAGCTGAGAGAGATCAGTAGTAATTACCTGGTTGCTTGATGAACTAGTTTCATTTTCATCAGAATTAGCCATCAGGGCTAGGTTGACATATTCCACATCATCATCTTCATTGACCCCATCTGCTGCCCAATCATCTTGAGTGAGAAAAGCTCTTTCCTTTTGTTTGAGCAAGTCAAAATACTTCTTTTTGTAATCAACTTGCTCAAATTTCTTTTTATCAGAGGTTGGCTTCCTACACTCACTTGCAAAGTGTCCACTCATGCCACAGTTATAACATTTGAACTTGGATTTGTCCACCATGTTTTTGTTTGGCTTAGTGAATTTTTTATTTTTTCTGAACTTCATCTTTGCAAACCTCATGGACAGAAAAGCCAGATGTTCATCAATATCATCAGAGTCATCCTGACTGGAATTGTCTTCATCCTCAGCTACTTGCTCTTTACCCTTGCTTGATTCTGATTTGCTTGTGCCAATTTTGAGACTTGGCATTGTCTTTTCTTCATTCCTGGCTTAAACCTTCTCACTGTCAGCTACAAGTGCAACTGATCCTCCTTTTCTCTTTCCCTTTTCCAACAGCTCATCTTGCTCCATCTCAAGTTCATAAGTCTTCAAAATTCCATATAATCTTTCAAGTGTGAAGTCCTTATAATCTTGAGAATTTCTTAGAGAAACAGTCATGGGCTTCCATTCCTTACGTAGAGACCTTAGAAATTTTAAATTGGAGTCCTTGACTTGGTACACTCTCCCATACAGCTTCAATCCATTCAACAGCATCTGAAATCTGTTGAAGGTATCATTCAATGATTCTCCTTCTTCAAAGTGAAAATATTCATACTGTTGAATGAGAAGCTGCATTTTGTTTTCTCTAACTTGCTCAGTGCCTTCACAGATAAGCTGCACAGTATCCCAAATTTCCTTAGCAGTTTGGCTGTTGATGACATTGTCAAACATATCTTGATCCAGGCCATTAAACAGAATGTTCATGGCTTTCTTGTCCTTGTGGACCTCTTCAATATCTTCAACAGTCCATTCTGCCTTTGGCCTGGGAATAGACTGTCCAACAGCAACTGTTGCAGTAGTAGTTATGGCCACCTTGTGTGGGATGTGAGGACCATTTTCAATGCAGTTGATGTAGCTTTCATCTTGAGAGAGAAGATGTAAGTGCATCTTCACCTTCCAGTGATGGTAGTTATCTCTTTCCAGGATTGGAATCTTTACTCCAATATCCTTCTTACTCATGATGTTAGCAGAATAGATCTTTAAACTCTTTGTATGTTAAGAGCTTGCTCTGATACCAATTGTTATTCCCAGTGGACTAACAATGAGATTTACAGAAGGGGGGTTGAATGTAAATCTCAAAACTTTTTCAAGTTTTGAGTAGTTTCTAAGGCTAAGTGTTTAAGTGAACAAATGTGTGTGAATTGCTTGAAGCTGATACAGACAGATATATATTCAAACACAAATGTAAAGAACACAAAGAACTTAAAAACTTTTCTGGTGGATTTGTTGTTCCACCAGAGATGTGTTATTTCAGAAAATCTGTGATTCAAAGAATTAAATCACAGCTGCTTCCTAGTACAAACTAGATGATTTTCTCTCTGGATATTTCTAAACAGCTCAGGAAAATTCTTATCTAATTACTAGCTGCTACTTGGTTCATATACCACCAAGTTTACAAGTGAAGACAAAACTGTAAAATACAATTGAAAAGATTCTTCACATGTTTCTTCTTCATTTCTCTATCCAATGCAATCTAGGATAATCTGTGAATCTTTGAATACTTCCTTGTTTGCATCAGAATGGAAATGCTGCATTTTCTTGATTCCTCCTAGAGGCTTCCACATTCCAGTTTGTCTTTGTCAACCCATGTGCCTCTGTCAGCTTGTGAATTGTCACTATCAACTGTTAACGAACTAAGCATCCGTTGAAGCTTTCATCCATTGATGCCTTATCCATTGAGGCTTTATCCGTTAAAGCTTTATCCGTTGATGCATTATCAGTTAAGTCTTTATCCGTTGAAGCACTTATCCGTTGATGGATATTATCCGTTGAAGCATTAGAGACATCCGTTGAAGCTTTGTTTCTTATCCGTTGAAGGTCTTCAATATCCGTTGATACTTCTTCACTTATACAAAATTACAAGGCATGAAATATTTACAATTAGCCCTCCTATTTGTATATCCATTAGTAGTCAACATGACTGATAATTTCCTACAACATCTAAGAATTACAACTTGAAACCAGAGAATGAAATGTGCTACAATACTAAACTTATTGCTAAGTAAAGCTACTCCTTCAACGGATAGCCAAGATTGTCTTATCCGTTGAGGCTACAAACACTAGATTTCTACTTAAGTGTTTTGTTGTTTAACTTATCATCAAACTAATACACATATTCCTAACAATATCCTCATTTGGCTTGTCGATATCTCTGAGACTTCTCAATAAGTTATTCTTGACTTTTCAGTACGTCATTCTGGAATTCTCGAATGACTTCTCTATATCACTTGATATGTGACTTGTAGATTTCTTGACTTAAAATGTTTTTCTCAAAACAAATTTATTCAACTCCAAGCTTCTTCATACTGTCTCTAAGGCATGATCTTCATGATCTTCTTCCAGAGTTTATTCTTAGGCTTGAGACTGTTTACATAAAAATACTCCAGTCCAATCTATTGACACTTTTACAGACTCAAGTAATACAACACAAAATGCAAATTTAGATTATCATACAACTTACTTAAGGCTGTCAATTTGACTTAGTCTTGTTACAATACAAGCATATCTTGCAAAACAATCTCCCCCAATTTGTCAAAAGATTTCTTATCACAAATTCATGCCTGGTAACAAGACTAACCCCAAGCTATAATGAACATTAAAACTTTACATAAAAAATTGACAGAACAACATTTATACATTAGGTGATTTCTTGAGTTTGATAGATACATTCTTCAGACAAATGTCTCATCCCCCGTTTCTTTTCTAATGAGGTCCTTTAAATCTACAAGTAGTTCTCGTTCTTATATGATTGGTGTACCTCTTAGAGCTTCTACAAGTTTGAGTTTTTCAACTAATGGATAACCGTACAAGAAACCAACCCTAATTCTTGAGAATCTGCCAAGCTTGATGTTTAGAAATTGTTCATCCTTGGTAATTCTGCTCATCCCCTTTGCCTTGAGATCTTCATATCTTTGTATAAACATGTCTATCTCCTCAATATACTTTCTTTTCCTCTCCTCACTTGAAGCCTTTTCTCTTGCTCTTCTTTCTTTCCTTTCTACCATCCATTCAGCTTAAACAAATCTCCATGCCTTAGTTACAGAATCCTTGTCCTTCAGTAAGCTTATCGCCCTTTTGATCTCTGTGGGAGAAAATGTATCCATTATGTTTCTGCCAAGAGATGTGAAGGTTCCATCCTGATAGTAGATTCTTACTTCCCTTAGTGTTACAACCCAAACTCTGACCATTTTTTCAGCTAATTGTTGAAAGTAGACTTCATCTAAGATGCACCAATTAAGAGGTAGAAAATCACTTTGATTAAAACAGTTCTGGATGGTCCTCTCATTTACTTGCAGTTTTTTTGGTTTTATCCGAACATATTTGTAATGTATTTTGGTTGGTGGATTAACAAAAGGTAGGTTTGAGATTTTATTTATAAATGTTTGTCTTGAGGTGATTGGTATTTTCAGTAAGGTATTGGCAGTTTGTTTGTACAAGAATTTAGAATTTGAGGTTTGAGGTGGTTTAATATCTGAGTTGTTTGGCTTAGAGGGTTAAGCTTGATTAATTTGGATTTGTAGGGTTTACTTTTGTGGTTCTGAGATGTCTTCCTTCTTCTTCCTTCTTCTCTATTCTCCTCTCTTCTTACCATCTTGCTTTTTCTCATCCTGCTTCTTCTCTTTGCTACCAGTTGCTCTACAAGTTTGACTTGGATTTGAGCTAGAAGGTGGTTGATCATCTTGTTTCTGCTCATCATCATCCTTGTCATCCTTTAAGTTGTATTGTAAGTTTGGCAACATGATATCAGCATTCACAAGGTATCTATCAAGAATTCTGATCATCTCTTCATCTACAGTTTTCTTGTACTTCTTGCATTTCAGATCAGATTGAAGAGTCATTATCGACCTCATATTTCCTCTTACACAATTCTTAGGAACAGTAAAGAGATTGCATTTCTTAGAATGAGAACAGATGTAGGCCACCCCTTGATTGGATAGAGATAGGCTTCAGGAAAAGCATCTATTTGAGCCTTCTTGAGTTCATGAAGCAATTGGGTGTCCTCTGGAATAACTGTATGTACCTTGTCAATCACTACATTCAGCTCAGATGCTCTCAATTTTTGAATATTGAAGAGAGACACATGTAGACTGTTAGGACAAAAACACGCGCTAAAATTCACGCAAGTATACGCATTCCAAGTAATATAGAATTCTTTCTAGTTCGTTCCCACTCTTTTGGTTAATTTAAGATTAAGCACTTATGAAACAATGATATGGTTATCGCTCAATGCTAAGACAATAACAATTTGTGATATTTTATAATTAAGAATTAACTAAAATGCAAATAACTAAGATATTAAAAGGTTTGATTTACTATCTGAGACAAACATGGGATTCTAACTTCATTAAATACTTCATTCAAAGTCATTTTTCTTAACCTTAGCATGCAATGATGATGACAACTAATCAGATAACACGAAACTAGTAAACGCCAACTTTTGTTATACGAATACCCTACTACCAAAAATACACAAAAGAGATAAAAGCTGAATAGACACCAATTATGTTGAGACCATATATGTCTATTGAATTTCATAACATAAAGGTTTAATGAAAAAGTTATCTATCTTGATTACATAGGGCAAGTAAGATGGTTAAAATTACCTATGAATCATGCATAACAAATACATGAACCTATGCTAGCATGCCAAGTTCTAAATCTCTATATTCATTATCGCTTCAATAGAGGTTAATACGCTATCTAATATGTTTGTGATGTACATAAGACAAATAAGCACAACCAATACTAGGATATCATACAATAACCACACACTAAGATATCGAAATAATTAACTATAGAAATCCATAAATAAATCTGTTAGAACCCCACGACAACAATTAGTTCATAACCGAACTCATCATCATCATGGGTTCCAATGAAAGCATGATAATAAACAAGGTCTTATTAAACTGAATAAAATCACAAAGCACATTAACAAGAGTAATAGGTTCAACAATAAAGAAAATGAGCATCCAAGATTATAACTTAAGTAAAAAATCACAAGTAAAACAAGTTCTTCTTCTCCTTCGTTGAATTTGTGCTATTAGGTCTTCTTCTTGTCTTCTCCTTAGTCTCTGTTATGAAAAACGTCTTTTTGGATTCTTTAAATATCAGCCCAATCAGAATAGAAGTCCAGAAAATCAGTCTTCTATTAGAATCAGAAAACTGGAAAAATGACCTAGCGTGGTCGCCCTGGGATCCGGCACGGCCGCTCTGAGTATGGCGCGGCCGCTCCCAAGTTTTTGCGCTGGCCTTCAGGAAAAACTTTATTTTTCTTGTTTTCTTGACTGCAGCTGCTGGTTTCTTTTGCGCTTTCGACCGAGGCTCCATCCTAACACTCTTCCGAGCATAAAAATATGTAATATTTATTCCTTCTTTCAAATATGCCCTAAAATGCAAAACACTATAAAAACACATCAAATACACAAATAACTTGAGTACAAAACACCAATTCTAGCCTTTACGAAGTGTTCTAAGTGGATATAAATACCACTTAACATAGACATATGTCCAGTCCACAATCATTCACATTTTCTACAATCCTCTTCTCTAGAAAGTTATCAACTTTGACAATCACCACTCTAACAAAGTTGATGTTGTTGGCCAATGCTCTTTTGTAGGTGATATAGTTGTTATGAAGAGACACCCTTAAACCTGACAGAAGTTCATTGAATTCTTGATATTGAAAGGGTCATTCTTCAGCTTTTAGAAGTTTGTCCTTTCCAACATCTTTAGATAGTTGAGCTTTTGAAGAACTTTGACCAGCTTGAGTAGTAGATGTCAATTTGCTAGGCTCCTTTGATTTAACAGCATCCCTGGATTGTTGAATCTTAGCTTCTATCTCCCCCTTAGTCTTGGGAACATGCATGAGTAGGGGAGTTGGAATTTTTGGCCTCACAGTCTCAGGAAGTGCAGGCAATGGAATGTTAAGTTTTCCCATGATGGCTCCCAAAGCTACATAATTTTGCATTTGTAAATGCTTGTGGGAGTCCACCAAGGTCTGTATATCTGCATGTTGACTCTGTACTAGAGTAGTGAGAGCTTGTACATGAGCTTTGAGTGAGTCATTGGAAGACTACAGGGTTGAAACTTGTTGTTAGGGATCTTGAATTTGTAGATTTGTTGATGTAGATATTGGTTGTTGAGAACTTGAGGGAAGAGAGGTACCAAAGGAGTCTTGAACATCTTGCTTGATTCCTTCTATAAGCAATGCATAAGGCTCATACCTACTTAGATGAAGCTGGTAATTTGAGTTTTGTATCATTTGAATTGACAATGTGTTGTTGAACCACCTCATGCAAAGCTATAAAAGATTATCTGAGATTTTTGACATATTTTTCCACAGAAGTCAGATTAAATCTTTCCATTTGGGCAGCAAAATGTTGAAATTTTGAAGTGATCTTGACTTGAGAAGGAATAATCTCATCCATCTTCTCTCTCACCAGCTTCCTGATCTTGTCTTCATGACCAATCAATTTCAATTCTAGAGCTTTACCAAATAGGTGAAAAGCTTTGAGTTGAGCTTTGTAAACTTCATTGATTGCATCATAGACATCTTGTGGAGTCAGGACCTTGGCATTGCTTTCCCATATGGTTGCATATTCATCTCTAAACCTAGCCAAGACCTGATCCATCTCCAAAAAAAAGTCCTTAGACAACTAAGCATCTACATTTCCATCTTGCTCAACTTCATTAACTATTTTCTGCTTCTGCTTTTCAACTTCTTCATTGTAGGTTAGAAGAATAGCTTGATAGTCTTGGTTGCTCATATATGAGGTAGGAAGATGTTGTGAGATGTTGGATAGACTAGAAATTTGATCAACAAGGAGATCATCTACAGTTGTTGGCTGAGTTTTAGCTGCCTGTAGCCATTGGGAGATGATATGTGGTTGTTGTAGTTGAGAAGTAGATGGTTGATCTAATGGATTGGAACCACCTGTGACTGAAGTCACATTTTGACTCACAGATTGCTCTGTGATTTTGACAGTTTGTTGTTCCTCACTTATGATGGGAACCTCCATTTGAATTGGAGGGAAGTTAACTAGGTTACTGTCATGTACTCTAGCCTCAAACCCTTGCTCATTTTACAGTGAGCTTGTACTTGAATGTGCTAAACTTGCCTCCCCTATAACAGGATCATTGGCAATTGAACTACTAGCTTCAATTTGAGTGTAATTCCAGCTAGGGTTTTGAGGGGAGTTGTTCCACCAATAGGAACCTCCAATGGAACTGAAGAGGATTTAGATAGCTCCCCCTCAGGAGTACTACCCTCAAACATTACAACCTGTGAAGGTTGATTTGTACATGAAGGTGCATTTGTATCTATCACAGGGTCTTCAGTAAAAACTGATGGAGCCCCTATGTTTGTGTTAGGAATATGTTGTGAAATTGATGATAAGTTAAACAAAATACCTTAGTAGATTTAACTTAGTGAATTTGTAGCTCTCGACGGATGTTTTATCATAGTCCCAACGGATGATCTTTTTAGTCTCGACGAATGATAACTGAACATCCATCGAGAGTGTAGCTTATGTAACAATAAGTATTGCAGCATATTTCTGCAAACAACAATGTTTTAGTCTAATAGATTCTGTAGGATTTTCTAAGTCCGATTGAATACTAGATTGATATACAGAATAGGTTGACTAATTGTAAATATGAGATGTCTTGTAATTCTGTATAAGTGAAATGGAGTCTAGTGGGAGAAAGTCTCATGACGGATAATCTACAAAGACTCCCGACGGATAATCAATAAAGCTCCCGATGGATGATCAACATAATCCCGACAGATGACAATATTCAAATTAGCAGTTGACAGTGACAACTTAGTCACATGCGTCGGGTGTTTGCAAATGGAATGTGGCAGCCTAATAACAGGTGTTAGAGAACAAAGAAGCATTACCATTTCCATGAAAATATGAAGACATTCAAAGATGCTGGATAGAGTAATGTGGTAGCATGATATTAGACTAGATTCATTTTTTTATTGTCTTGTCTTATTATCATGTAACTTGGTGATATATAAACCCAGAGTAACAAGTAGAACTAAGTAACTAAGAAAGCTTATTTTTTAAGAGAAATAGATAAGGCTGTATCTGCTAAGAATTTCTCTGTAAGTTTGTTTGTTTACTTGTAAGCGGCTGTGTGCTATTCAAAGCATCACAGAGTTCTCAATCTGATATATATATATATATGGTGGATACATTCAAATCCACCAGAAAGTTTTAAAGCTTTGTGTTGTATTACTTAGTGTTTTGATTTCTATTATTCTTCTATTCTGCATTACTGCAAATCAAACACTGTTATATATATTAAGTTAGAACATTCTTAAAATTGGAAAAAAAAAAGCCAGAATTACATTCAACCCCCCTTCTATAATTCTTGTTGTATTGTTTGGGAATAAAAATTGGTATCAGAGCAAGCTCTTGAAGTACAAAGAGTGTAAAGATCACAACAATCAACAAGATGAACAAAAAGGATGTTGGAGTGAAAATTCCATTTCTGGACAAAGACAACTATCACCACTGGAAGGTGAAGATGCACCTACATCTTCTTTCTCAAGATGAAGCTTATGTGGATTGTATTGAAAGAGGTCATCATGTCCCTATGAGAGCTGCTACAGGTAATGAACCATCAGTTTCAAAACCTAGGCATGAATGCTCTGATCCTCACATTGAACTGTTAGTGTATACTGAAAATATTTATTTGAAGTATGTACATTTATTTTTGGCCAGTTTATTTGAGAATCATTTGAATGTTTACATGTTGTCTAATATTATATATTGTGAACAATCTAGTATCAAATGGGATACAAAATATTAGATTGTTAAATACGGTTATATAATATAATAAGGTTCACAGCACAGGTGGTGTTGGACAATCCACTGGTATGGCTGTAGTATTATTTAGATTATTTTATATTGACTAATAAATAATACTAGTATACTTTGTGTATATTGAACAGGATCAAATTTAGAATTGTTCCCTTAATACTGATTAAGAAGGAGAACTAAGATTCTATGTTATTATTAATGCTTAGGTTCTTAATCCGGAAATAGTAATTGACACGTGTATATTATTTACATGCTTTGATTTATATATGAAATAATTCTTTTGAATTATATCATTATATTTTAGGTGATGGAATTATATACATGGTGGATATTATTTATTGAAGGAATCCATGTCCTGATAATATTCGGGTTAATGATGTCCCCTTGAAAGCTCAAAAAGATTTAATTATGTGAAACCCTGCAGGTGGAATTTATTTTGGCATAATTAAATAAAGGTTGAGTGGATGATCAAGGATAAAAGATATTAATTAAATAAATTATCAGTAATTTATTTAATTAATGGACATATGATATTTTAAACATGGGGAATTTAATAAGCAAATAATATTGGAACCGAATTAATTAAATTACGGTATTAGGAAAGGTAGTGCAAATATTAATTCTTTAGTGGATTGAATTAATATTTAATTACATTGGGCTAGGCTCAAGATGTAATTAGAAGGCCCAACCTAATTATCCATGGTCCCTATTGTAGCCTATATATATTCTTATTCTCTTCTTGCTTGGAATTGTGTGAAAATATATTGTAGCCACCAAGGAGCAAGAAGAGAGGATAACTTGAGAAGACGGATGCCACACTTCGCTCAAGGGAATTTGGGAATACAATAGAAGAGCGTGGAATCAACCATTAACAAGGTAATCCTCTTTTCGTAATCTTTATCATAAAACGTAGTAACACCCTAAGTCCGTAGTTCCCAACATGAACAAGTCAGGAAAGATAAAAAGGCCATGAACAAACTGTTCAATGGTGTTGATGGTGATATTTTGACAACATCATCAACTGTAAAACAGCCAAAGAGGTTTGGGACACAATACAGATTATTTGTGATGGTACTGAGCAAGTAAGGGGGAACAAGATGCAACTTTTGATTCAGCAATATGAGCACTTTCACTGTGAAGAAAGTGAGTCACTCACTGATATTTCAAGTATGTTTCAGAAACTACTGAATGCTCTAAAACTGCATGGAAGGGTCTATCAAATAAAAGACTCTAACCTCAAGTTCCTTAGATCTCTCCCAAAGGAGTGGGAGCCAATGACAGCCTCATTGAGAAATTCACAAGATTACAAGGAGTTCACATTGGAAAGACTGTATGGCATTCTGAAAACCTATGAGCTTGAAATAGAGCAAGATGAAAAGATGGAGAAGGGAAGGAAGAAGGGAGGATCCATTGCACTAGTTGCTGAGTTAGAGAAGGAGAAAGAGATGAAGGTAGAAGCTGTTGAATCAGCATCAAACTCAAGGGTTTGTAAGAGCAAAGGTAAAGGGCTGGTAGGTGAAAATGAAGAACAGTTGAGCCAAGATGGCATGGATGATATAGATGAGCATCTAGCATTCTTATTCAGGAGATTTCCCAAGCTCAAATTCAAGAAGAATTTTGGAGCTGCTAAGCCAAACAGAAACATGGTGGATAAATTTAAATTCAAGTGTTTCAAATGTGGCTTAGCTGGTCATTTTGCAAGTGAGTGTAGAAAGTCTGATTCTAGAAAGAAGAAGTTTTAGCCTGTTGATTATAAGCAAAAATATTTTGAGCTGCTCAAACAAAAGGAAAGGGCTTTCATTACACAGGAAAATGACTGGACTACAGATGGATTGGATGAAGATGAAGAAACAAACTATGTCAATCTAGCCCTAATGGCCAAATCAGATGAAACATAGAAAAGTTCATCAAGAAATCAGGTAATCACTACTAACCTAGCACACTTAACTAAATCTGAGTGCAATGATGCCATCAATGTTATGTCTACTGAACTGTATCATTTACGTGTTACTCTTAAATCCCTCACTAAAGAAAATGTCAAGATCAAAGAAAACAATATGTTTTTAAGTGAGAGGAATAATGTGCTAGAGTCTCAATTTATTAAATTTGAAAAATTAAGAATTGAATGCAAGATTTCTAAAGATGAACTAACTGAATCTTTAAAGAAAGAGGAGATTTTAAGAAAGCAACTTGAACGAGAACATGAAGTAATTAAGGCATGGAAATCATCTAGAGATGTCCATGATCAAATTACTAACATTCAAGGTATAGAATCTTTTTATGATGCATCCTGAAAAAAGAGTAAAGAAAAACTAGATTCTAATCTGAAAGATGGTAACTTGACAGATGTTGAGTCGATGGATGATGAGGAACATCAGTCGGATGAGAAAAAGGATCATCCGTCGAGTCAAACAAAGTCAGTTAGCAAATCTCAGTTAATCAAGCTTAATGAGAAGTATGGATCAGTTTCTAAGAGCTTTGTTCCAGGAGAATCTAGTCAAGTAAATCAGAACAAAAGAGTCAATGTAGGTCATTTGTCTATCACGCAATTGAATGACAGGCTGGAGAAAATTTAAGTGAAGGCAGAGTCAAAAAGGAAAAACAATAGAAATGGGAAAGTAGGAATTAACAAACATAATTGCAAACTTGCTATGCCTACTCATATGCCTGCACCACTTTCAATTCCCAGCATGCCTACAATGCATGTCAATGTTATGTCTGCATATAATTTATATGCACATTATGCTAACATGACATTTACACAAAATCCATATTATATTGCATTTAATATGCCACAAATGCCATTTAGCATGCCTTACTAGAATAACATGTTTGCACAAAGTATGCTCTTTCATGTTAACCAATTTATGCATAATAATTCTGCAATCATGAATGGTTTCAAAGGTCCAACTCAAATGATAAGGGATGAATCTCAAATACCCAAGTCAAATGAGGTCAAACCTAAGAAACCAAAGAAAAGGGCTAACAAGGCAGGACCCAAGGAAACTTGGGTACCAAATCAACTTGATTTGATTTTGATGTGTGTAGGGAAACAGAAAGAATCTGTGGTACTTGGATAGTGGTTGCTCAAGGCACATGACTGGAGATTCTACCCTGCTCTCTGAGTTCAAGGAAAGAGCTGGCCCAAGTATCACTTTTGGAGATGACAGCAAGGGTTATACTGTCGGATATGGCTTGATTTCAAAGGATAATGTCATCATTGAGGAGGTTGCCCTAGTGGATGGATTCAAACATAATCTGTTGAGTATCAGCCAACTTTGTGATAAGGGCAACTCAGTCACTTTTAATTCTGAAGCCTGTGTTGTGACAAATAAGAAAAGCAACAAAGTGGTTCTTAATGGAGTAAGAAAAGGCAATGTGTATCTAGCTGACTTCAACTCAACAAATGCAGAATCTGTAACTTGTTTTCTCAGTAAAACAAGTCAAGATGAAAGTTAGCTATGGCACAAGAAGCTGTCCCATCTAAACTTCAAGACCATGAATGAGTTAGTCAAGACAGAACTGGTTAGAGGTATTCCTCAAGTGTAGTTTTTAAAGGATAGAATGTGTGATTCCTGCCAGAAAGGAAAGCAGATCAAAGCATCATTCAAAGGAAGCTTGAATCACCAATTGAGAACCTTTGCAACTGTTGCATATGGATTTATTTGGACCAGTCAATGTATTGTCCATATCAAGGAAAAGATATTTCCTAGTAATTGTAGATGATTTCTCAATCTTGGACATATTTTCTAAAATCCAAAGATGAAGCTAGTGAAATCATCATCAATCACATAAGGCAAGTTAACAATCATTCTGACTTCAAAGTTAGAAGAATCAGGAATGACAATGGAACTGAGTTCAAGAATTCTGTGATGAGATCATTTTGTGAAAAGAATGGGATCATGCATAAGTATTCTGCATCTAGAACTCCATAAAAAATGGAGTTGTAGAAAGGAAAAATAGATGTCTCATTGAAGCTGCAAGGACAATGCTGGAAGAATCAAAGTTACGAACATACTTTTGGGATGAAGCTGTGAATACTGCATGCTACACACATAATATTTCTTTGATCAATCAAGAAAGGTGCATGACACCCTACAAATTGTTCAAGAATAGGAAGCCAACTCTAAATTTCTTACATGTTTTTGGCTGCAAATGTTATATCTTAAGGAATCAAACTGATCAACATGGAAAGTTTGATGCCAAAGCAGATGAAGGAATTTTTGTTGGATATGATGTGGGAAAAGTATATAGAGTCTACAATCTAAGAACCAACATTATTATGGAATATGTACATGTTGTGTTTGATGATAAAAAGATTGAAGGACTGCAAGTTGAAGATTTCCATGAAAGCCTCAAATTTGATAATATTGAGATGGTTAGTGATGCCAGTGATGATGAAAGTGATCAAGAAATAGTGGTTAAGGATAATGCAGAAAAATCTACTACAAATGAAGCACATAATTCAACATCTGTCGAGTTACATAATGCTTCATCTGTCGGTAGACAATCTGCTTCATCCGTTGGTAGACAATCAGCTTCATCCGTCCAGATACAAAGTGCATCATCCGTCAGAACAATGAGAGAAGCTGAGAGTCAAAACAGATCACTTACGGAAAGGACCCCATCTTTAAGTCAAAGATCCATAAACTCAGGGGGAGTTTCTTTTTTTTTAAACTCAGTCACACATTGTAACACCCCCAAATCCGGGGTCGGGGATCCGGGTTGTCACGAGTTCCATTTCCGTTAATAACACTTAATCTTAATAAACAACCAACTACTGCGTACTGTGACCCCACAATATACTCACACACACCACAAGTTATAGTCTCAGAGATGAATACCAAAAATAACACAAGTCATTTTATTCCACAATTATAAGTCATTACACCTCAAAAGGGTTGCTGAATAAATTTGCAGATTCTTTGCTATTATTACAATTCATAAATATACATAAGTCAGGTACATCAAAATTTGAAAGCCTAGCCTATTGGTAGTTCCTACCTCAGCTACAACGGCATCAACACCTACAGGAAACTGCGAAACATTTCCTATCCGCTCGCGAATTGGGAGCTTGGTCATGTTCATCTTGTCTGGCTGTTGTTGTGTGATGAAAGAATAAAGCAAGGGTGAGAAACAAGCCCACCAAAATAACATGTATAATAATTAACAATATATGAGCGTTCTCATAATACTCATGAAAGTCTTGGTCAAGAAGAACTGAACCAAGTTTGATATCTTAATGCGACGAAGTCGCAAAATATTCAGTATATATATACATATATACTTCTCAAAATCTTTGACATCCTCTGACATGTATAATATACACAGAGTTCCAGTTTATAACTGTATAAAATATCGTTGCAAGGTGATCTCATATATCTAACTTTGTCTCAACGTTTTTCTGAAAATCTTTATCGTGCATAAGATAATCATTAACCAGATATAAGTTGAAAAGATGAAGTTACAAGATACTCCAATATACTTATATCTTTTTCGAATACTACTCGAACTACCACCATTCAAGCTATAATCAGTTTCAAAAGTTCATCACATAGATGAGACTACAAGATAAGATTTGAATAGATTTAATCTTTGAAATATCATTCAAAAAGAAATGAAGTTATAAAATACTTCATTAAGCCCCGATATATATATATATATATATATATATATATACACCTATATATATATCTCATACTTTCCTTGAAGACCTCTGTTATGAAAAGTATAGACAGAGTTATAATACCTAATGAATTTGAAAAGAAGAAAGCTTTGGCATAAACCCGATATCTTGCTGATCAGGCAAAGATACCAATTAAGTAACCTTTTCTACTAGTAGATGGATGAATCCCCCACCGGTCATCACCCTGTCCGCATTAGGGCCTTGTGCTGGACCGCCACCCAGCCTCGTATGCGTTGATGGACTGCCACCCAGCCACTTACACTTTGATAGACCGTACCCCGGCCTGTCGCTTATGCCGACTCAATTAGATGGACTTACTTCCCGAACGTTGGGCAAGTAATTAATTTTTTTTATCAAAACTGCAACCTCGTTGCGAATATCAAATACACCACAGATCCAGATCTCTCAGATTTTTAAGCGATTATTTAAATCCCCTTCGAAAGGAAGATCTTAAATTTGAAAACGAGTTTTGGGATCCGCTCTAACTTTTAAAATCATTTTGAAGACTCGAAAATATTTTAAAGAATGTTTAGAGTAATGATGATTTAATAAAATAAATCAGTCCCGATATATTAGAAAATATTTTAATATTATTATTTAAATAATATTCCCATAAAGGATAATCTTTATAAAATAATTAAAGTAGAAGTTTCAAAACTCTTACTTGAAACGAATAATAAATAACAAAAGGTATACTTATACGAAAATACGATCCTTATTTGAATAATTGAAAATTAGTTTGATTATTATTCAAAACCATCGAATATACCTTATTCGATTAATAGTTATAGAAACTATATATATATACATATATTATACTCGGGAACATCGACTCCCGGTTTAGAAAAATATTAAGGGTATACGCAACTACTGCTTATCTCTAGCATAGATATTATGTAGTTTATAAGTATTTGAAATGATAATAGAATATCAAGATTTCACAACTTGCATATATATACCATATCAACATTCTCCAATATATCGCAAGATTTGCTAATAACAGTCATGCACTTATCTCAAGATAATGCATCAATATTTTTACATCACAACAACAGTATAACAGGTAGAAAACTTGTCTGAGTGTTCCGGGGTAGACTTAAGTTTAGAGTGGGTCCGGTAACCTATGAACAACAACATAAGCCGGAATTAGACCACGGTCGCTTATGAAACTAGTCAAAACTCACTCATACCCTAACGGTCGCTTACGATCGCTTATACGCTTTATGATTTGCATTAATCGCTCGCGTACCCTCGGCTCCACTAACTTTAATAAATTAACAGTTACGAATTTTAAGGAGACTATTTCGCGAATACTTTAAAAACTTCCTAATCCACCTTACATAATTGTTTCGTAATCCAATTAGTCTTTTAAGGGCCTTAAACAAAGTTTCCAAGTAAAGCGAGGGGTAATGGTTCACTCGCGAAATGCCGTTACTTAAAACGATCGTTTCTCCTAAATCGTACATCGGATCTAAGCGAACCACATACCAAAATAAAGCTTATGACATGATCTAGCTAAACATGGCAAAATCCAGAATCTTACATTGAGTTCATGGGTCCTGAAGCTAAGCTCAAAAACAGTCTAAGGTAAATCGGGCACGGCTATGTTTACGCGATTCCGAAAATAATTACCACTCTAAATCCTCATCAATTCACTCCCATCCTCCAACAATCAATAACTCAACAAATAAAACTTAAACCACTGAAAAATCAGTCCACACTTCAAGATTTTACCAACTCATTCAATCACTACAAATTCACCATTCAAAATCAACACAACTTCACAAAAATCACTACTAAGCGTGGATCTAACTATTCATTTACCAATTCATCTAAAAGCTCAAAAAATCAAGCTTAGTACTAAAGGTCAATAAGTTTTTATACCTTGATTTGTGAGTGAAAAGTTGCTAGGTAGCCTTAAAACCTTGATCAATCCTTATACAAGCTTGGATCTCACAAATAATCAAAAAAACACAAAGTTAGATTTTTAAGTTTCTAAAAGTCCGATTTAAAGAACTGTAAAATTAAGGTCTTAACCTGATTATTTGGACAATACTTGTGAACAAGAGTTGTAGGCCATCTCAATACCTTTCCAATGAGATATAGAACACAATATTTGAGTGAGTATTGAAGGAGATATGGCAGTTTGAAGTTGCTGGTATTATTTAGGCCGAGAGCAAAATGATGAAATAGAAAAAAATGGAAAAGCTTCTTTGATTTCCTTGCATAAATATCTTCTCCCTTGATGACATCATCCATCATGCATCACTTTCTTGCCATGTGTCAATCCCTTGTGGTTTGATGATGTCATAATCCTTGGCTTCTTGTACAAGCTTGTCTCTTGGTCGCTTATTTGTTTTACGGTTCGCTAACTCTCATTCTCATTAATAGTTTGAGGGATCATATCCGGGATCTTATTACTTGGGCTTCCCTGAACCTTTATTAATATCTTATATTATTTAATGATCCTCTGCTATAATCCTTAAATACAAATCCTTTTAATCATGTTACCTTATACTCAATTCTTTCGGTATCTGGTGGATTTTCGGGAAAAATCAAAGTGTCCGGATTCGAATTCTGACGACCTTTACATACACTCATTTACTTTATGGAATACTAATACAATCTCAGAATTTCCATAACAGTACTCCTATATAGTGTGGTCTGATAATTTTCCTTAATCAGCATAATCAGAAAAAAAAATTACTATTCATCAGGGTTTCAAAAATTTCCAAAAATTGGGGTTATTACACACATCAATACAACAATGAGGCCTCTTCATCAAGAGTTAATCTACCACAACAGAGAAAATGGACTAAAGATCACTCTTTTGAGCTCATTATTGGTGATGCATCTTCTAGAGTTCAAACAAGGAAAGCAAGTCAAGAAGAATGTATGTATTACAGCTTTCTATCTAAGAAAGAACCAAAGAAGGTAGAAGAAGTTCTGTTGGATCCTAATTGGGTTTTAGCTATGCAGGAAGAGCTAAACCAATTTGAAAGGAACAAGGTATGGAAGATGGTACCCAAGCCTAATGGAAAGAATCCAATTGACACCAAGTGGGTATTCATAAACAAGATCGATGAAAATGGCATAGTCATCAGGAACAAAGCTAGATTGGTTGCTAAGGGCTATTGTCAGCAAGAAGGAATAGATTTTGATGAAACTTTTTCTCCTGTTGCAAGACTTGAAGCCATAAAAATTTTCCTAGCCTATACAGCCCATGCCAATTTCAAAGTCTATCAAATGGATGTCAAAAGTGCCTATTTGAATGGAGATTTGGAGGAGGAATTCTATGTCAGTCAGCCTCCTGGTTTTGAGTATCCAAATTTTCCAGAATATGTCTACTATCTTCTAAAAGCAATTTATGGATTAAAGCAAGCACCTAGAGCCTGGTATGGTACTTTGTCAAAGTTTCTCTTAGAAAATCACTTCACTAGAGGTACTGTTGATAAAACTTTATTCTTTAGAAATGTTAATGGCTCTAGCATACTTGTTCAAATTTATTTAGATGATATTATATTTGGCTCTACAGATGAAAAACTTTGTAAAAAGTTTTCCAAATTAATGCAAAGTAAGTATGAAATGAGCATGATGGGAGAACTAACTTACTTTCTTGGTTTACAATTTAAGCAAGTTAGTTATGGAATATTCATTAGTCAAACCAAATACATTTATGACCTTTTAAAGAAGTTTGAACTAATGGATTGCACATCTGCAAAAACTCCCATGGCCACTGCTACTAAACTTGAATTAAACACTACTGAAAAGTCTGTGGATATTTCAAGTTATAGAGGTATGGTTGGCTCACTTTTGTATTTAATAGCTAGTAGGCCAGATATAATGTTTGATACTTGTCTCTATGCTAGATTTCAGGCTGATCCTAGAGAATCTCACTTAATAGATATTAAGAGAATTTTCAGATATCTCAAGGGTACACCAAAACTTGGCATTTGGTACCCTAGAGATTCTGGTTTTGATCTAACTGGTTGTTCAGATGCAGATTATGCAGTTTGTAGAATTGATAGAAAAAGTACTACAGGAAATTATCGAATAAAAATCTGTATTCTCGAAAGGCGAGGTATTATTACCCTATTTTTGTATGAAATGTTTTATGAGAGGCTCTGTTTTGATAATTATCCAAATCTGGTATTAAAATTGTATCGCTATATAGTTACTTAGCGGCTAAATACCCTATTTTCGGATCCAATACGTAAATGAAATTATCGAATTATTAAATAAATAAAATATGTGATGGGACTGTCGGTTATGTGTTGCTGTATTATTAATTGTTTGTGATTTGTTGGGCGCGAAGATTAATTTTATAATTAATTATCGAGCTGTATGAATTTAATTCATTTTAAAATGTTTTCTTGAATATTTATTCTTATAAATACTAAAATTATTTCAAAAATTACTTTTGTTGCGTTATAATTTTATTTGTTATTTTTAGGACTTTATAAAATTTAGAAATCAATAGTTTATTGATTATTTGTCTCTAAATGATTTTCTGATCTCATTTAATTGTAAAATCAGTATTTAATTCCAGGTTGCTTCAAAAATCATGAAAATTTTAATTTATTAAGTTTGGAATATTTCGAGAATTTAAAAAACAAAATCTGAAATTTTTTGGGATTAAATATCGACCAGCGCATTGCCTCGTTTAATTATCAAAATGGGGGTCCGATTTGTATTTCAAAAAAATGATTTAAAAATTCTGCAAATTTTTTTTGATAACTTCTAATTATTTCAGGGAATTTTTGAGTGGTTTTACCCGTTAAATGCTCATTAATTTTTGAAATTTCGGTGTCCGAATTCAGAACTATCGTGATAAAATACTAAAATAAAAAGAAAAAGGAGGGGCAGTTGTTTAATCGGGTTTAACCCATTTTTCTCCCCTTTTTCTTCAGCCTCGCCGCCTCTCACTCCCATCTCTCTTTATTCTCTCTCGCGTTGTTCTCTCTCTGTCCTCTCTCTCCTACCCGGCTCAATTAATCTCTTTTTTTTCATTCCCTTCCTCTTCCCCATATATGCTCTCCTGTTTTTGGTAAGTTTCCCCGTCGTCGCCGCCTTGATTTTTCCGGTTGTCCTGTTTCTATTTCTCCGGTTGTCGTTTTGTTCCGGTTGTTGGCTTCAATTTGTTCCTATTTGGCTGTATATGTATATATCTATGTGTGTATCTGTGTATCGATTTTGTGTGTGTTGTGTGTGTGTATGTTGTGTGTGTGTGGGAATTGTGTATGTGTTGCTGTGTTTTTCCGGCCTGTGGTCGCCGGGTTCTGTCCAGTTTCCGTTATGTGCGTGCGTGTTATGCGCGTGTTTTTGTGATAATTCGAAACTGATATTGACTATATTTTATTTTAATTTTCTGCAGAAATCAATTGATTGCAATTCGTGAAATAAAAAGATTTCGTGCGAATATTGTAATATTTAATCGATGAAATTCGCGAAGGATGTCTGATATATTCGGAAACCCGTGAATTTTATCGCGGTCGGCGATGAGCCTCGGCGAGCCGACAGTGGGCGATGATGATTTTTATCTGAGTCCTACATTTATTAATTAAATAAAATTAGTTTGGTAAAAATTAATTGCGAAACCAAAAATATGAATAATAATAAATAACTGAATTGTGTCGGCGATTGGGATTTCGAATCGTGGTTGGTTAGTTGTTGTTGTGATTGGGTTGTTGATTGTGATTGACATTGGATTTGATTTCGACGGGTAGGCCGATAAACAAAGGGGACGCTGCCCGATTTTCAGGAAATTGATTCCGAAAATACGGGAGTGTAACCCGCAATTATCGGAGACGTCGAATAATCATATAAAATTATATTATATGAACTTAGGGGCGATTGAGACAAAATAATTTACAAATAATCGATTGCCCTATTTTTCAAAATGATGAGTATACGTATTTTCCTAAAATAAATACCGAACCAAGTTTCAAAGATGTGGACCATAATTGCTATGTGTATTTCAATAATACATATAAATACGAATCGGGTTATGAAATCGTATGGGTAGAAGTGATAGCGATTTGATGTTAAGCTTAAGCGATTATCTGAATTAGGGTATTTTGACCCTGTAGGTCCTAGACGGAAAACCCGAGTATCGACATCGGACTAGAAATGATCTAATGATTAGACATCGAGATCAATGAAGTTCTAATTGAAGGGTCTGAGTGTTGGAATTGTATCCAAAATGAAATAGTAGTTGACGATAAAGCCGAACGTTCAAGACGAACCAAAGTCAACTAGTGATAGCGATTAAAGCTTATTGAGGCAAGTATTCCTGATTTTTCTTTTAAAATACTGCAATTATTTCTTCGTTCCTATTCTAAGTTCAGTATAGTTAAATGTTTTATATTTCACTGCAATTACTCTTATTATGCATGTTTTTTTCATTATTGTTCCTATAATTCGATTGCTCTCTTGAGCAAATACCAATTCTTTCGGGTTATTTGCGAACCCTGAATTGGGATGTTTTGAATTCAAAATGAATTGACATCAAAATACTCCATGAGCTGGATAATGATGATATGTGGGATTAAGTTTTACTTAATCCTAAGGACCGGGACATGACCGGTGCCTTGAGATGGGCTGTAGAGCCTGGGGACCCGACCGGATCTATACATGTAGGTATAGATCTGCACTGTATCCTGACTGATCAGCAGGATATAGGTGCGAACTAGTGTCCAGTCTAATTTGTTGTTGATCGCCATTAACAGCATTCTCTCTCGAAAGTTTTATGATACTAAAACCGGACAAAACCCTGATTCAGGAGATGAATCTAGGAATCGCTTGTCACTTTTGGATTTATAATCAAAGGCTGGTAACAGCCAATGTTTATTCACTCAACTCCTTCAAATAAATAGAATTTTTAAAATTGTTTAAAGAATTTTGTCCGGAAATTTACCTTTGATATTAATGCTTGAAACTCAAATTATATACTTGCTGGGCATTTTGGCTCACTCTTGCTTTGTAAATTCTTATTTCTTCCAGAAGCAGATAAGGATAGAAGTGAATAGCTTTTGATAGACATCAGAAGTTAGAGAAATCTCCGCTGCGAGAGAATGAAGATGCTAGAAAAATATGACAAGGACATTAGCAGAAAGGTATTTGCACTTGTATGGTAGTTGATGTGAATTGTAGAAGGTTAGATTCTTGTTTCATACCATAACCTGTAAATGATCCGGATTCAAGGGGTTAATTGAATATTCTTTTATTTTATGTAAATATTATTTAGTGACACCAAATCTTGACCCCGGATTTGGGTTGTTACAAGTTGGCATCAGAGTTACAGGTTATTGATCACTGAAATAAGAATAGGTGAGGGTAAGATAGGAGTGGTAGGTCGTACAAGATAGGAAAGACCCTAGGCACACTCATGTTAAGTTGAGTTGAGTGCGAATTAGGGTTAGCAGATCCGATACGAAATTGGTAAGCCATGATTGTTGAGGCAAGTGTAAGGCGAATATCGCAACGCTATAGGTATATTGAGTTCTCAGATCCTACAGTAATGAGGAATCGACAGATCGACGGAGACTGGGTATGTTACCCTACTTTTCATGTGGTTTGAAGAAAAATGCATTTGAGTTTTGTGAGAACTTCGTGAGTTTTGGTACGATTTAACTTAGAATTAGGTAGTAGAATGAGCTCCACGCCGAAGGCAACCAGTTGATGGAAACTGATGAAGAACCAACGTTGCACATTTTGAAGGCACCACCATTGCGAGAAGATTCTTATCACTTATCGGGAGCTGCGCAAGGAATGATATCTACCTTACTAGATATAGGTAAGACTAGCAAGAAAGTACAACCCTATCCACGGACAGAACGTCGAATCGCATGTGTGGTTGTAAGCATAATGTCAAGAACGATGACAAGAATATGAAAGACAATGGCAGACGTCAGCATTGGGTTCGAATTGCGAATAAAATGATATACGACGGTAAATGAAGTTTCGTCGACTAATAAGTGCGAGCAGAATCCAAGGAAAAGTGGAAGAGGTACCAAAATGGAGAGACCCTTATATGAGCATTCTTTTAATTAGATATTTCATTGGTGAATTATAAAAATAGCAAGTAACTTATATAGTAATGACGGCCAAATATTTGATTTCCAAAACTTTAAAATGAAATTTCGAAAAAGATTTTCTTAATCAACTTTCAGAAGATTTTTGCATGAAATGAGTCTTACAATTTGGTTGTCGAATTACTATTTATGTTCTTGTTATTATAAACAGAAAATGACCTAGTAGACCCACTATTTATGTTCAGAGAATGTAATTAGACTTAGTATTGTTAATCTGGAGGACCAAGTAGACCCATTAGTAAGAAGAAAGTTTAAAGTTTTCCGTGAAAAATGAACATAAATTTTGTTTAATAATATCAATAATTGAATCAACATGTTAAAATATTATTTACCTAATTCGTGAAATTATTAAAACTTAATGAGAGTTATGATTCGAACGGACAGAGGATGATTGAAGGAAATGGAAGAATCTTCCAGATGATTGGAAAAGAATCATATTTCTATCGACAAAATTGAGGCATTAAGTGATCGATGGGTATTTTACGCGACATAGATGAGATCTGAAGCAGTGATTATAAATTTTGGAAGGACGCGATTAAGATCAAATTATTGAAGCATTTGATGTGAAGGCATTTCCAGACAGCATTTTGAAACAATGATGTGATCTGAATCGTGAACCTGTATTCGAACGATCCTGAAGGCAGATATAGGCGAAGCGTGGAAGGTGATCAACACTGACATTCTTTCTTCTAATACAATAATATATGTTTTTCTTGATTCTTGAATACATATGAACTTCTTCTGTTGATAAATCATATGAGGCGAAAATGAAAGAAAATTTAGTGTATTCCTTCTAAATCGTTTCTCTTCTCAAATTATTGATTCCTAAGTGAGACAAATAGTGTTATGGTATGACGCTTTGTCGAAATGACGAAGAGTCGGGTAGGACGCCACTTAATCATGTGTTGTATGCCATATAGTATGAAAGACTGGCCATCTTGAGTACGAATATGGTTGTCTCATTTATATCCAAATCCTCACTCATTCCTCTTCTTTCAATTTAATGACTTACAGCTCCTCCCAAACAGTTGTTGCATCGTTACTCCTTATTCAGTTTTTCAATCAAAATCATATTCACAAACTCTCCTCTTGCGTAGAGTCTGTTCTTTGACGATTACAAAAGAAATGGAATAGTCCCGTGTGACAGGTAGAATTACGTGTCGAAGGAGGATATGACTGCAAACCAATAAATGGTGGACATCTGCGAGCAAGGAAGAATGGATATACCGACAACGTGGACATGGCGAAGACATCAAGTCAGACAGTTATGCTTGCTACGGGGATCTCATCAGTACGGTAGATTACGTTAACGTGATGCACTTCAAATCAGAAGATTTCGACGAGAAATGAATCATTAGTAAACCGTAATAAATGAATTAATTACAAAATAAGGAAGTAAAGTTGTGTGCGTCAGACAAGCAAACGAGTATCGGGACGACAATTAGAAATCAAGGAAATTCTGAACAATAACTCAGACAGGAAGTTAATACGTGAAGCATCCTTTCGTCGCAGGAAGATATTTGTCGTGAAGATTCAAGATAGAAGAAATCTTAATTGCAACCAAATTTCGAACGTGTTCTTCAAGAAATTGTAAGGTTGTCTAACTTACGTAAATAAGTTATGGTAAATTTAATACCCATAATCGGACCAATGACGAAAGTGCGATATGGGAACATAAGTGGAGATGAAGCAATGGTGACTCGATTGTGAAACCTTTTAAGAAATAATGATATTACGATTAAGTTTCCACCATATTGTGACGATAATAATGAAGACCATGCGTGGTTATTAAAAGATAAACCGATTAGTAATGGTCAGAAATAAGTTAAAAGAATCGCGAAATAAGGTTTTGAGTAACAACAAGATAAATTTTAAAGTTCACTAATAACATTATTGTAATATTCTGAAAGAACTGAGAAAGGTATGGTTGTGTTAATCATTGTTGGTTCAAGACCCTCTTCCAATTAAAAGATATATGTTATCACAGTCAAATGCTGATCAAAATGATATAATTTGAAGTATGGTGAATTGATGAATTTGGTTGATGGAAATGGATGGATATGTTTGTGGACAATTTGGTTGATTGATGGTGTCGGCTTGAGTCCGACTGGTAGTCAATGATATAGGGGAAGTGTTGCCCAAATTTTCAGAAGTTACTCTACTCTTAAGAATAAGGAAGTATATTTTTATTCTCATTGGTACTCCAAATGATTGCGATCTCGGTTCTTGGGAAAAGTTGTTATGACCAAACCGACTTTATATAATTGGTCTTTGATTCCAGTTAGCTAGTCAGCACTTGGTTTAAGTGATTAGTTAAAAGAATTAATTGATGAACTTTACCAACTAATGGTTAGTTAAATGGAGATCGATTCCAATTAGATTAAGTCAAACTCTGACATGATTTTCAGATCCGAAATCAAAGCGATTAGCAAATTGGAGGAAGTAATGACATTAGCATAAGTTGAAAGTTTAGTATAATTAGCGGAATATTACTACAGACATGTGCGAGATTTTATCTAGATGAATGGGCCTTTGTGATAAACAAGAAGAGCATTTTCAAGAGCTGAAGATGTAAGACCAAACAAAGAGATTTTATCATTTGTAATGATGTTCGAGGAAGGATTTGAATGTATACTCATGCGAATGGTGATTGAATGGAAGTTGATGTAGAATAGCAGAAAGCTCGCAAATCTAAGTATCCGATGTAATATAGAGACTGACAAAGTCCGCATGTGAACTCGAGAAAAAAAAATGTTGATCAGTTGGAGAAAGCCAAATATGTGATCAGTGATGATTTAAGCGAGGTTAAGAAAATCGCTATCGATGAGTTTTAATAAATTTTGTTAGTAAGAATTTAAATATTATAAAAAAAAGTCTCCATTCCAGTGTAAACTCCAGAAATGACTTATCTAATAATGAACAGATTAATATTATCAAGAAAAGAAATTCCTTATGTTTAAAAGAAATAACGAATAATGAGAATAGAGAAATAGATAAGAAAAGAAGTGGAATCAAAAAAATGATAAAGAAATTTTTAAAAAAATGATCCAGGATATAAGCAAGTTATGAACATCAGTTGTGCCAGAACTGATAGGAGAATGAAGTAAAACGCCGATAAAGGGAGATAGGAATTTGTTCCAAGAATATGTATAAAAAGGGAAGATTAAAAAAAGGTATTAGTGGCGAGCGGTTAGAGAAAAACGTTACAATGAATCTCATATTGAAATTCTTTAGGATTAAAGTGAAGTCCCCAAGGTTCTAACGAATAATTTACCAAGGTTACCTCGAAACATACGGTGAAATTTCTCATTGGTTACTACATAGAGTCGAGCTGATGTCAAAAGCCCTGTATTGTACGATCCAGTAGGGATGAAATAATGAGTGAAGAAAACTTGAAGAGTGTTGAATGAAAGAATAATGAGATAAAGAGTGTTTCGCGCTATGCATAAAAGAGGTCATGGGGAAAAAGAGAATGGAGGTATGAAGTTACGCATCAATTATCAGAAGTTGTAAGTCTGAGGATTAAAAGAACATAATATGTCAGGAAAATTTTGATAGTGTAATTGTATTTATTGATAACATCCTCGCCCATTCAAAAAAAACTAAGGAAGACCAAATTGAACGCTTGAAGATATGCATGCGAAGGGTTGAAAAGTAGCAACTGTGTTCTAAGCTTCAAAGGTATGGATTTTGGTTATAATTGATTACGAGCTCCAGTTGTGTGGTTAACTACCAAACAGGAAGGATACATTTAAAGACAGATGTCTAGAGTAGAAAAGAAAGGGTGAATGTCATTAGGACTATCGGGGAATGAGTAGAGGAATTTGAAAAGTTAGAAATTGAAAAGCAAGTTTTGATCCAGCTTCTGGATTATACTGATACTTACTTTGTTGTTGGGTATTAAAGGGGGTATTAATATAGATGATTGATGTTGACTTCAGTATGGAATATTGTGAGCATCAAAGTTCATATTAATATCAAATTTGATATGACAACAAAATGAGTATTAGTACCAAGAGACCGGGTTTTGAATAAAATTATGATTCATTCTGTTCCAAATTAATATATTTCCTTTTAGATAGTAAGAAATTCTCGCTCGATGAATATACTTGATAGTGGTTGAAAAGAAATTGGGATATACTGTTAAGTGGTAAGTTAAATGCAATTGTTGAAATTTTTCCTTTAAGTTTAAGCTTTTGGATAGATGTAGGACATTTTGAAGCATAAAATGCCATGAGCTTGGTATATCGGGCGCAGATAAATGAAAAGTACCAGAGTCCGATTAGAGATTTTTGAATGCGATTGAAAACGATCATGGGTCAGGCTAATCGAATAGAAATAGGCCTGAAAAGTAAAGTAGAACAGTCAGTGAAAATAGAAAGTTCATGAACACGAACTATTAGAATTAGAAAGAAAAGAAGGTAAGTATAAATTAAGTTAGTCCTTTGAAGCAATGAGGTAGATAGAATGATTGTAAATGAGTTGGTCTTGTTGTCACAGGTATAACAAGTTCATAACACGTTCATAGGTGTATGACCAGGAAGACTGATTAGCTCCATCTGTATGAAATTGAGATGTGATTCAAGTTACGTGAGTAACTGATAGATTTCATGCCGGTAAGAGACCGTTGAGTTGTGATTAAAGTGATGAAACCTGAGAAATTATAAGAAAAAAACTTGGAAATTATCATGGTCTGCTCCTTAGCATGATTCTGAGGACAGAATCCTTTTAAGGGGGAATGATGTAACATCCGGGAAATATTATGTAATTATTTTTATCAATAAATAATTATTATGTGATTTTTATGTGAATTTTGGTGAATTATTTGATGATGGATAATAATATTTGGATGTTTATTATGATAAAATTTAGATATTTTAATTTTTAATTATCCAGGATAAAATGTAGATAGTCTTGGTATTTTTCTGGTAATTTTTGGATCATTATATGATTTTATAAGGATTTATAAAATTAATAATGATTATTTCACGTAATTATAAAATTACTTTTTAGAACCAGAAATCGTCCCACTTCAACCGTTTTTGCATTTTTATAACCCGAAACTCTTTTGAAAACTCCTTCCTAACCGAATCTGATAATTATGAACACTTTTCATGTTTTGACTTTTTCGATCCGGGGTACGGTTTAACCTGTACGAGTCCCGGCGTGAAATTTTCGATACGCAAATCATTTTATAGATCGATAAAAATCCGTATTCTCAAAAGGCGAGGTATTATTACCCTATTTTTGTATGAAACATTTTATGAGAGGCTCTGTTTTGATTATTATCCAAATCTGGTATTAAAATTGTATCGCTATATAGTTACTTAGCGGCTAAGTAACCTATTTTCGGATCTGATACGTAAATAAAATTATCGAATTATTAAATAAATAAAATATGTGATGAGTTATTCGGCTATGTGTTGCTGTATTATTAATTGTTTGTGATTTGTTGGAGCGAAGATTAATTTTATAATTAATTATCGAGCTGTATAAATTTAATTTATTTTAAAATGATTTTCTTAAATATTTATTCTTATAAATGCTAAAATTATTTCAAAAAATACTTTTATTGCGTTTTAATTTTATTTGTTATTTTTAGGACTTTATAAAATTTAGAAATGAATATTTTATTGATTATTGGTCTCTAAATGATTTTATGATCTCATTTAATTATAAAATCAGTATTTAATTCTAGGTTGCTTCAAAAATCATGAAAATTTAATTTATTAAGTTTGGAATATTTCAAGAATTTTAAATTTTGTTTCGGAAAATTTTTGGGATTAAATATCGACCAGCGCATTGCCTCGTTTAATTGTCAAAATGCGGGTCCAATTTGTATTTCAAAAAAATGATTTAAAAATTCTACAAATTTTATTTTGATAACCTCTAATTATTTCAGAGAATTTTTGAGTGGTTTTACCCGTTAAATGCTCATTAAATTTTGAAATTTCGGTGTCTGATTTCAGTACTGTCATGATAAAATACTAAAATAAAAAGAAAATGGAGGGGACAGGTGTTTAATCGGGTTTAACCCATTTTTCTCCCCTTTTTCTTCAGCTTCGCCGCCTCTCACTCTCATCTCTCTTTATTCTCTCTCGCGTTGTTCTCTCTCTGTCCTCTCTCTCCTACCCGGCTCAATTAATCTCCTTTTTCCTTTCCCTTCCTCTTCCCTATATCTGCTCTCCTGTTTTTTGTAAGTTTCCTCGCCGTCGCCGCCTTGATTTTTCCGGTTGTCCTGTTTCTATTTCTCCGGCAGCCGTTTTGTTCCGGTTGTTGGCTTCAGTTTGTTATATATCTATGTGTGTATTTGTGTATCGATTATGTGGGTGTGTTGTGTGTGTGTGGGAACTGTGTGTGTGTGTGTGTTGTGTGTCTGTGGGAATTATGTCTGTGTTGCTGTGTTTTTCCGACCTGTGGTCGCCGGATTATGTCCTTTTTCCGTTATGTGCGCGCGTGTTTTTGTGATGAATTGAAACTGATATTAACTATATTTTATTTTAATTTTCTGCAGAAATCAATTTATTGCAATTCGTGAAATAAAAAGATTTTGTGCGAATATTGTAATATTTAATCGATGAAATTCGCGAAGGATGTCTGATATAGTCGGAAAACCGTGAATTTTATCGCCATCGGCGATGAGCCTCGGTGAGCCGACGGTGGGTGATGATGATTTTTATCTGAGTCCTACATTCATTAATTAAATAAAATTAGTTCGGTAAAAATTAATTGTGAAACGAAAAATATGAATAATAATAATAATAAATAACTGAATTGTGTCGGCGATTGGGATTTTGAATCGTGGTTGGTTAGTTGTTGTTGTGATTGGGTTGTTTATTGTGATTGACGTCAGATTTGATTTCGACGGGTAGGCCGATAAATAAAGGGGACGCTGCCCGATTTTCGGGAAATGGATACCGAAAATACGAGAGTGTAACCCGCAGTTATCGGAGACGTCGAATAATCATATATAATTATATTATATGAACTTAGGGGCGATTGAGACAAAATAATTTATAAATAATCGATTACCCTATTTTTCAAAACGACGAGTATACGTATTTTTCGAAAATAAATACCGTATCAAGTTTCAAAGGTGTGGACCATAATTGCTATGTGTATTTCAATAATACATATAAATATGAATCGGGTTATGAAATCGTATGGGTAGAAGTGATAGCGATTTGATGTTAAGCTTAAGCGATTATCTGAATTAGGGTATTTCGACCCTGTAGGTCCTAGACGGAAAACCCGAGTATCGACATCGGAATAGGAATGATCTAAGGATTAGACGTCAAGATCAATAAAGTTCTAATCGCAGGGCCTGAGCGTTGGAATCGTATCCAAAATGAAATAGTAGTTGACGATAAAGCCAACTAGTAATAGCGATTAAAGCTTACTGAGGCAAGTATTCCTGATTTTTCTTTTAAAATAATGCAATTATTTCTTCGTTCATATTCTAAGTTCAGAATAGTAAATGTTTTATATTTCACTGCAATTACTCCTATTATGCATGTTCTTTTCATTATTGTTCTTATAATTCGATTGCTCTCTTGAGCAAATACCCATTCTTTCGGGTTATTTGCGAACCCTGAAATGGGATGTTTTGAATTCAAAATGATTTGACATCAAAATACTCCACGGGCTGGATAATGATGATGTGTGAGATTAAGTTTTACTTAATCCTAAGGACCGGGACATGACCGGTGCCTTGAGATGGGTTGTAGAGCCTGGGGACCCAACTGGATCTATAGAGGTAGGTATAGATCTGCACTGTATCCTGACTGATCAGCAGGATATAGGTTTGAACTAGTGTCCAGTCTAATTTGTTGTTGATCGCCATCAACGGCATTCTCTCTCAAAAGTTTTATGATTCCAAAACCGGACAAAACCCTGATTCAGGAGATGAATCTGGGAATCACTTGTCACTTTTGGATTTATAATCAAAGGCTGGTAACAGCCAATGTTTATTCGCTCAACTCCTTCAAATAAATAGAATTGTTGAAATTGTTTAAAGACTTTTGTCCGGAAATTTTCCTTTGATATTAATGCTTGAAAATCAAATTATATACTTGCTGGGCATTTTGGCTCACTCTTGCTTTGTAAATTCTTATTTCTTCCAGAAGCAGATAAGGATAAAAGTGAATAGCTTTTGATAGACAGCAGAAGTTAGAGAAATCTCCGCTGCGAGAGAACGAAGATGCTAGAAAAATATGACAGGACATTAGCAGAAAGGTATTTGCACTTGTATGGTAGTTGATGTGAATTATAGAAGGTTAGATTCTTATTTCATACAATAACCTGTAAACGATCCGGATTCAAGGGGTTAATTGTATATTCTTTTATTTTATGTAAAGATGGTTTAGTGACACCAAATCTTGACCCCGAATTTGGGTTGTTACACTTTTCATCACTACTCTCAAGTCAAGCAAATTCATGTGAATGAAATGAGTCTAATTTACTTGGAAAAGGGCCAAACCTCATGCATTAAGTCTCCACAAGCCAAACTGGTTTTGAAGCCTAAAAGGAATTATCCAAAGTCATCAGACAAGAATCCCTTGTATCTCATGTTTGAGACTCCAAAACCAGATAAAAAGAAGCTGTTGGCAAGGTTCATTGCATTCTTCAAAGATCCAACTGATTCAGTGCTGAAAAGAAGAATTGCCAAGATCTACAGGAATGGTAAAGAAATCTGTGTGGTGGCTGGACACCCTCAGTTTGCAGAAGCCAAGAAGGAAGAAAAAGAAAGAAATAAGCAAGAAAAGTAGCAGGCTGCTTCAGATGCTAAAATGCTCAAACAGAAAAAGAAGCAAGATGCTATCTTGGCCAAACTTCAGGTTGTGAAGACTGCAACTGAGATTTTAGAAAAGCAACCTGTGACAGCTGAAGCTCAGGATCAGAAAATGCTCAATAAACTCCAATAGACAAAGAAACCAAGATACAAGCAAAGAATCAAGAAGAAATTGGACTTCAGTGATGAGGAAATGGAAGATTACATTCCCAAATAGTCTACTTTTACAACTCAAACATCCAAACCCTCAGTGGTGCATGAGGAATTCAAGGTGGATCCAACAAAGAACTTTCATGGTGAGCCTATAATTCCCAAGAATGAGCCTATAGACTGGGAAAGTTTTCCAATTCTTGAACATAATTTACCTATCTTTAACAAGCCAAGGAAGACAAAGATAAGAGCAACCAAGAAGATCAAGCCTGTGACTCTCAGATTCAAAACTTTAGCCAAAGCTCAACCAACTGTTAATAAGAGAGATCTACTATATATCTGTGACATCAAGGAATTTTCAGATATAAATCTCTACTTGGATGAATTGGAAGAAGTTAGAGGGATTGATGCTTACAGACATCTCCCTGAAAGACTGGTGTTCAAATATAAGGGTGGGAAAGAGATCACATGACCTCTTCACAGGATTTTTCAAGAAAGCTGTTCTGTTTTGATAAAAATCTTCTCATCATTCAAGAAAAACTTTGGATTCAATGTGACTGCTAAGAAATTGGTCCTAAGGAAGATAGAAGATCTAAGGAGTAATAAAGCCAAATATGCACTCCCAAAAACTCTATCAATTCCTTTCACAGGAAAAAGAGTGCATTTGAGGCCTTATTGGCTGATGGAATTCATGGATGACAAGGGTGTTAGAAGATTCTTTAGACTGAATGACTAATTTAGTATCTTTAGCAATGAGACTCTATTGGAAATGCAAGAGAATCTAGATCTATCAAATGCTGAAGAACTTGAATTCCACAAACAACTCCAAAATCAAATAGAAGAAAATAACAGGAACTTGGGAAGAAATCCAGACAATCAAGGAAATAGAAATCACCTACTCAGGCTAGAGGAGCACCTTAATAATTATTGTGAGAATTCTTTGTACACTTTACTTTGTTCAATTTTCAAATAATATTGTAGCACTTATCAGTTTTATCTACTATTTTTTAATCTGTTCATTTAGGGTGTTTTGTTGTCTACTATTCTTGTTGTATTGTTTGGGAATAACAGTTTGTGTTGGTTTCATCAAGATCTACCCCCAGCATGTAGTCTCTCACCAACTAAATTTGGTGTCTGGGTGGTGAGCACAGTTTCTTGAACCGTCACTTGAAGTTGGCAAGTTCTAGAAATTTTAGAAATCAGATTTTGAATCTCATATTGGAGTGTTGGCAGCTCCCCTGAATAAAAGAGGGAGCTTCAAGTGATGTGCTCTCCTTGTGTATTCCATCCTTATGTCTCCTTTCATACACTTAAATTTGTTCAAGTGATGTTTGTGCAGACTCTTTACAAGTGCACTAGGGAGAGTGATCTTTTCAATAGTGATCCCCTATTGAGAGAATGCCCCTAGAGTCTGTTTTTTTCCCTGTTTTACAACTACATCCTTTTGGGAGGATACAGAGTTGACTTGAGTGGTCAACTCAGTTTGTTTTACCTTCTTTGGTTTTCTGACCAAGGGTGACTCTTTTTCTATTGTATCCTCACCACTCTCAGGAATAATAGCTATTGGTGCCTGCTTTCTTTTCTTTTTACTCACTTCATCCTTTTGAGAGGATGAAGATGTTGGTTTCCTAGCTTCTAAAGGTAGAGAAGAAAGGGTCTCATTATTGGAAGGTCCCTGTTGGTGTTCCTGTGTTTGTACTTCCACAGGTGCAGGAACCATTATTGCACGAGATTCCACATTTAACCTCATATCAGGCATAGGGTAAGGGTAAGTATTAAATCTCTCCATCATGAATGGAGTGATTTTGAGACTTACAGTTACCTTGTTCTTTGTAGTAAGTGAGCCAAATATAATTTTGGACACTTGCTTACAATTGCCTATTTGTGTCCTATCTATAGCATTAAGTAAATGAATGTCTAAAACTTTATAATTTAAGTAGACATTATAAACCTAGGAAAGAAAATTTCCTTACCTCTTGCAGCTAGGGGCATTGTGAGCCTAGTGGCAAGTTCTTCCAGGATAAATAAACCAACATTCAAGTGTCTGTTGTGGGCTATGGAGAACACCAGCTTCTCCACCACACTTAAAATGTTATCATATCTTGTCTTCCTGCAGGTGAAGGCTCTTACTATAGAATCAAACAAGAAAGACCATTCCTTTCTTAAGTTTGTCTTATTCAGACTTGCTAGATTGATTCTTCCACCATAGTTGATGAAGTCCATGAATTCAGCTAACTCATCTTGTGTTGGAACCTCCACCAAGTTCTCGGTTGGAAGGCCCAAAGCTAGATTCACATCTTTCTCATTGAACTCCACCTGTTGGCCTCCAATAGAGCAGTTCACCACTATAGATGTAGACTTTTCATTCATAATTGTCCTTACCACATCAGTTGTCCAGTATTCATACAGAACATCCAGGTACAGGATTGGTTTGTCAGTTAAAGCACCTGCAAGATATGATTCAGACAAAAACTTGTCAAACCCCTTGAAAGAATCAGGAGCTTGGTTAGCATCAGTAAAAGCAAGGTAGTTAGTTCCATTCTTGGGGGTATCAGCTCTAACATTGTTGAGTGCCATTGTTGTTGCGTAAGAGTGAATGGGTAAGAATAATAAGAGAGAAAGAGCTTGAAACGAGAGAGAAATCCGTTTGGATTTGAAAATTAGGTCACTTAGAGTTCTCGAAGGCGTAAAGATGTGTATGCCAAGATGTCTGAGTACTTATAGGAAAAGGTAAATGACTTATCGAGAACTAAAAATGAACGTTTGGGATTTGTTTATCGAGAAGTCATATTAAAAGAATAAATACATATCGATATGTCATTTTTCTGACTCTAATCGAGAACTAGAAAATAATTTATCGAGATGTCAAATAAAAACCCAGTTTGTCCTAAATGGACTGGATTGTTTCCAAATTTTTTATTTGAATAAATCAAAATAAAATTAAAATAATTTTGTCAAAAATATTTTACCAAAATAATTTATTAAATTAAATTATCTGGGTTCTGAGTTATTTATAAGTCTAATGATATACTTGTAGAGAACTCTACGAGTTAACACTTATAGAGAACTCTACAATGACTTATCGATAATTCATAATAAAGCTTATCGAGAAGTCCCTCGAGAAGTCAGAAAATTCACTTATCAAGAACTCACTCGAGAAGTCTTAAAATGACTTGTCGATAAGTCAATTAGACTTATTGAGAACTCAGTTCTATATATACTTTTGATCACTTTGATTCTGCCTTCTGCTAATTTTATATATTGAAAATGCAAATCAACATTTAGACAGTTTTCTTAGAATTCAAAAATTCCAAGCTAAATTTTGAATTTTGAAAAATAAATATGCAAAGATTTCTGAAATATTTAAAATTGATATTCCAGTTAATTTCCAATTAAATCAAATTAATTTTGATTTACTAGAAATTGATCTACTGCAAAACATTAGCTAAATTCTTGCCTTAGGATGAAGAATTTAGCATTCCTATTTTACCTACAAGTCTAGTGAAAGCTGCTTCATCCAAAGGTTTAGTAAAAATGTCAGCTAATTGTTTTTCTGTTGGAACCTAAATGAGCTCAATGGTACCATTTGTAGCAAGTTCTTTAATAAAATGGTACCTTACATCAATGTGCTTTGTTCTAGAATGATTAACTAGTTTAGCCACAATAAATATAGCTAGTATTGTCACACATAATTGGGATTTTGTGTAACACTAGGCCATAATCCATTAGCTGATTTCTAATCCAAAGCACTTGAGCACAACTCCCAGCAGCTATGTATTCAGCCTCGGCTGTGGAAGTTGACAAAGATTGTTATTTCTTGCTATACCAGGATACAAGTCTTTGTCCAAGAAACTGACAACTTCCACTAGTGCTCTTTCCGTCGACCCTGCTCTAGCAAAATCTGTATCTGTGTATCCAACAGCTTCAAAACCAGTTCCCTTAGGATGCCATAATCCCAAGTTTGGAGTCCCCTTCAAGTATCTGAAAATCTTCTTCACAGCCATCAAATGTGATTCCTTTGTATTGGCTTGAAATCTTGCACACAGACATGTTGCAAACATGATGTCTGGTCTACTTATAGTTAAGTACAGTAAGGATCCAATCATTCCTCTATAGCTTGAAATATCTACACTTTTTCCCTTTTTATCTTCATCCAACTTTGTAGCTGTAGACATAGGTGTAGATGCAGGTGAAAAATCAACCATATCAAACTTTTTCAATAAATATTTGACATACTTAGTTTAGCTGATGAAGATTCCATCACTTCTTTGACTGACTTGAAGTCCAAGAAAGTAACTCAATTCCCCCATCATACTCATTTCATATTCACTCTGTATAAGCTTGGAGAATCTTTGACAAAGATTTTCATTTGTAGAACTAAAGATAATATCATCCACATAAATCTAAACTAGGATCATATCATCACCATGCTTCTTGTAGAAGAAAGTCTTTTTTATTGTTCCTCTAGTGAATCCATGTTTTAGTAGAAAATCTGACAGTGTGTCATACCAGGTTCTAGGTGCTTGTTTTAGTCCATAGAGAGCCTTGAGCAACTTGTATACAGAATTTGGAAATTTTGGATCTTCAAAGCCAGGTGGTTGTTGCACATAAACTTCTTCTTCTAACTCACCATTAAGGAAATCACTCTTAACATCCATTTGATATACTTTAAAATTTGAATGTGTAGCAAATGCAAGAAAAATCCTTATTGCTACAAGTCTTGTAACTGGAGAAAAAGTTTCATCATAGTCAATTCCTTCCTCCTACAAGTAGCCTTTTACAATTAACCTTGTTTTGTTTCTGGTGATAATTCCATTTTCATCCATCTTGTTCCTGTACACCCACTTTGTTCCAATTACACTTCTGTTCTTTGGTGCATGAACCATTTCCAAAACTTTGTTTCTTTCAAACTGATTTAGCTCCTCTTGCATAACAGATATCCAATCAGGATCAAGTAGAGCTTTTTTAGTTTTCTTTGGCTCAATTTATGAAAGAAACATGCATGTAAACATTCATTTACAGTTGCACTTCTAGTCCTCACTCCAACAGTTGGATCACCAATAATTGCTTCTCTAGTGTGACTTTTATCCTACTTTCTGATGTGAGTTTGTTGACTTGAGTTTTCTGTATTTTCTTCACCATTGACATGACTTGCAGAACATTCTTCTCTTTCTCACCCTGAGTTTGTGCTATCAAATTCAGGTACATGAGATGAGCTTCCATTCCCATGATTCACTTGTTCAGTTGACTCTTCATCTATTATGTGATTTATGTTGACTTCAGCTTCATCATTAGAATCACTATCAATATTGATATTTTCAAATTTTAGGGCTTCAGCTTCATTTTCATCAAGGCATTCCAAGCCTGGGCACTTGTCATCATCAAAAGTAACATCTGTGTTTTCCATATTTTTCTTTTGTTCAAGCACATAGACCTTGTAGGCAGTTCTTTCCAATAAATATCCCAGAAAAATTGTCTCAAAATCTTTAGAGACAAATTTTCCCACATATTCAGAGTTGTCCTTCAAAACATAGCACTTGCTTCCAAACAGATGAAAATGCTTCACAGTAGGCTTTCTCTTAGACAAGATTGAGTAGGGTGATTTGCCAAGATTCTTGTTAATGAGATATCTATTTTGAGTATAGCATGCAGTGTTCACAGCTTCTTCCCAAAAACTAGTTGGCAACTTGGCATCTTGTAGCATTGTTCTAGCAGCCTCCACTAACATTCTATTTTTCCTTTCAACAACACCATTTTGTTGAGGTGTCCTAGCTGCTGAGAATTCTTGAACAATGCCCTTGTTTTTGCAGAATTCTGTTAAGGTTGCATTCCTGAATTATGTGCCATTGTCACTCATCAGTCTTTTCACATATTCTTGATCTTCAGCCTGCTTCTCAATCTTCTTGATGTGTTCAATTATGATGTGTGGAGTTTCATCTTTAGAGTGCATAAATTCTATCCATGTGTATCTTGAGTAGTCATCTACCATCATAAGTGCATACTTCTTTCTTGAAATTGACAGGACATTAACTAGTCCAAATAAGTCCATGTGAATAAGTTGCAAATGTGCACTGATAGAATTCACAGTTTTACTCTTGTGACTTGATTTCTTCATTTTTCCTTTTTGACAAACTTCACAAACTTCATTATGAGAAAACTCCAGATTAGACATGTCTCTCACTAACTCCTTTTTTACTAGACCCAACATCCACTATCTATGATCCATATGACTTTCTTCCTTTTTCCCTGCAACAATAAGGATTAAGTGTATTTAGCAACCCAAGCAATGTTGGGTACTTTCTTTTTGTTAACAGAATGAGCAGAATTTGAATGAGTTATTTCAGAAAGAATAGTGTTCATGGATTGTTGTGCATTCTCCCTTTTTGATGCAGACCCAACATTTACTTCTTTGAGGTCTACTCTCAGCTTATGGAAACTTTTCATCACTTTCAAGTTGCAAGGGATTCAATAAAACTTGTCACATAATGAGTAGGGATTATTTGCATTTGCTTCATTATACTTGCATGCTCCTTCTACTGGCTTGCTAACAGCCTTTTTACAAAGGTGAGTTAGATGATTCATCGAGCCATATTTTTGACATTGTTTACTTGCAGCATCTGCAACAAATGCAAAGTTATTGCTTTTATTTATCCCAATTTTCCCACTTTTATTCTTCTTCTTCTTTCTTGCATCTTCAGTTTTTACATCCTTAATAGGTGTCTTGGAATCTTGATTGATTATGGGCTTCTTTTCATCTTGGGAAGTTGGAGTTGTTTCTGCATTTTTCTTTTCATTATCTTCATCAGCAATTTCTTGCTTTAAGATCAACTCTTCTTCACTGAATTCTACTTCACATGCTTTGAACATAGGTGAACCAACCTTTCTCAGCATAGCTGGGACATCTTCATTTTAAGTTGCTTTTCCTTTACCACCTACAGCTTTCTTGTTGCTATTCAAAGCATCATAATCAAGACCAATAGTTATGTTAGCACATGGCTTATTTTTCTCATGGTACTGACCAACCAACTTAGATGAATTTCTAAAAGATTTTAACTTTACTTCATTCTTTTCCAGCTTTTCCCTCAACACAGCTTCAATTTCAGCACCACACTTCAGCTTGTTTTTCAGATAATCATTTTCTTGCTTGACTGATTCAAGCTCTACAAGCAGCAGATCCATCTTTTGCTTCTCACTCTCAAGCTTCTCATTGGATTTTGTTAGCCTATTGACTTCCTCATTAGCTACTACCATGCAAGTGTGTATATGAAACATCTCTACACTCATATTTTCCACAGTCTCCTTATATTGACTAGCATTTAAATCAATAGTGGTTAGAGTTGGTACCTCAGATTTTAATATGGATTCTTCTCCATGGTTTGAGACGCTCCTGAGAATTCTTCAGCTCTGCTAATCCAAGAGACTCGAATGGCAAATCCAATCTCATCTTTCATGGAGAAGCATTTAAATACTAAAGTTGTTATGCCCCTTCTTCATCTTCACTATCAGAATCCCCTAATAAGGCTCTCTCTAAGGCATCAGTCCTTAGCAATTGATCAAGCTTTGATTTCACTACAGAGTCGACCAACTCTACTTTAAAGCACTCCTCTTCATCATTAAGGAATTTCATTACATTGACGACATTGAAAGTCACGTCCTGACCCTGAACCCTCATAGTAAGCTCACCCTTCTGTACATCGATCAAAGTTCGGCCTATAGCTAAGAGTGGTCTCCCCAAGATAATGGGAAACTTCTTATCTTCCTCGAAGTCCAGAATGATAAAATCAGCAGAGGAGATGAGTTTATCCACCTTAACCAAGACATCCTCCACTACACCTCGCGGATAAGTGATGGATCGATCAGCCAGTTGTAAGGACATGTTTACAGGTTTTGGATCAGGTAGACCGAGTTTCTTGAAGACAGACAAGGGCATCAGATTGATGCTAACTCCCAAGTCACACAAGCACTTGTGAAAGATAGATTACCAATGGTACACGGTATCGTGAAGTTTCCTGGATCTTTAAGCTCAGGAAGAAGTTTCTGTTACAGCACATCACTGCACTCTTCTGTTAGAGCCACGGTTTCCAACTCCTCAAGTTTTAGATTTCGAGATAGAATACCCTTCATGAACTTAGCATAACTCGGCATTTGTTCTAAAGCTTCCACAAAAGGTATGTTAATGTGCAACCTCTTGAAAACCTCCAGAAACTTAGCAAATTGCTTGTCGAACTTTTTCTTCTGAAGTCTTTTAGGATATGGAGGTGGAGGATATACTTGTTTGTCTCCTGTATTCTGCTCAGGAGGAGTGTTTTCAACAGTTTTCTTCTTCGGTTCCGCTTCGTCACCCTTTTGTACAACTGAATCAGCCAAAATTTCATTTTCTGAAATTGGGGAGGGCGCGGGCGCGCTCTTCTTCTGGATTTTTTTTTTAGATTTTTCTCTTTCTTGATTTTGAGGGCTAGAGACCTTTTCAGACCTCAAGGTGATTGCCTTCAACTATTCTTTGACTTTCGTCTTGCCTGGATTAGCTTCCGTATCACTCGGAAGAGTTCCTTGGGGTCGGTTCAATAAGGCGTTAGCAATTTGCCCTATTTGATTCTCCAGAGTCTTGATCGAACCGCTTGGATTTTCCACAAAAGCCTCAACTCCTCTAATTCAGATTTTTCATTTTGAGGATGGACCGACACCTCTGTGAGATTGCTGTTGCATTCCCTGTGGCTGAAATTGTTGCCTTGGTGTAAACTGTTGCTGAAAACCAGGAGGATTGAAAGGCTTGTTTCCAAACTGCTGGAAAGGCTGTTGCATACCACCATGATTATTGCACCAGCTAAAGTTAGGATGGTTGTGGTTGTTAGGATGATAAGTTGTAGGAACTGGTTGCTGCGACCTCTGAAAGTTGCTCACAAACTGAGTTGATTCACTAGATATAGCACATTGATCTGTCGCATATGATCCTGCACAAAGCTCACAAACACTCATTATCTGTTGAACACCATAGTTGGTCAGAGAATCGACCTTTATAGTCAACGCCTTTAGATGCGTAGTGATTGCCGTAGCTGTATCCACCTCCAGAATTCCTGCTACCTTGCCTTGTGGTCTGAGTTGGATTCGAATATTCATTCGCAGCCATCATCTCAATTAGCTCATAAGCTTCCTCATAGCTCTTAGCCCATAAGACTCCGCCTGATGCTGCATCGAGCATAGGTCTTGACTGTGCTCCCAAACCATTATAAAAGCAATTGATCACCATCCAGTCATGCATTTTTATGATGAGGACACTTCCTAAGCATCTCCTTATAGTGCTCCCAAGATTCACATAAAGATTCACCTGATTACTGCGCGAATTGAGTAAGAGCATTCCTGAATGTAGCTATTTTTGCCATAGGGAAGACTTTAGTAAGGAACTTCTGAGCAAGATCCTCCCAAGTCACAATAGAACCAGCTGGTAGAGAGTGTAACCAGCTCTTAGCTTTATCCCTCAGAGAGAATAGGAAAAGTCTCAGTTTCACAGCATCTTCAGAAATATTATTGCACTTGAAGGTGTCGCAGATCTCGATGAAATCCCTTATGTGCATATTGGGATCTTCCATTGGAGCACCCCCAAACTGGACTGAATTCTGCACCATCTGAATTGTGCCAGGCTTGATCTCAAAGGTATTAGCTGCGATAGCTGGCATGACAATGCTAGATTGAATGTCATTGATCTTTGGTTGAGAATAATTCATCAACGCTTTCGTTGTTGCAGCTGGTTCTCCCATTCTAATGATCACTTCTTCTTCGACTTCTTTAACTTCTTCAAGAACTTATTATTCCAATTCTTCAACTTCATTATCTTCTTCAATTATTTCCTTAGGAGACTGAGAACGTGTTCGCATACACGCTCTCTAGAGTACCTGAAACACAACAAAGTAACTGTAGTAAGTAAAAATAATCTGACTCAGTGAACTTTAATGACCACTGATGTCAAGCACATAAACTAAAAATTAACACCGAGTCCCCAACAGCAGTGCCAAAAAATTGTTCGCACAAAAACACACGTGAAAATATACGCAAACGTACGCGATCACAAGTAGTATAAGATTTAAGTCAAGTTCGTTCCCACAGAGACTGGTTTAGGTTAAGTTCAGATTATGCACTTATGCAATAATGTATGATTATCGTTTACAGATAAGACAAGTAACAAATTTGAGTTAATTAACTACTTAAGAGATTATACTAGCATGCATTAACTAAGAGATTAAAAGTGAATTACTTATATGAGAATAAAATATGAGAGCTTCATTAAATACTTCATTCAAATTTTATGTCTTTATCAATAGTATGCGATGGTGATGATATCAGATAACACGAAATTAGTATACGCTATCTTTCGATATATGTATACCCTACTACTAAGCATCCACAATCAAGATAGAAGTTGAGTAGACACCAATTATGCTTAGACCCTACACGTCTATAAGATTTGAAAACATAACGGTTTAAGAACAAGTTATCTATTATGATTACATAGGGTAGGTAAGATGGTTAAAATTACTCCATGAATTATGCATGCCAATTCATAAATAAACCTATGCTAGCATGGCAAGTTCTAAACCTCTATATTCACTGTCGCTTCAATAGAGATTAACAAACAATCTTAGATGTTAGCTACGAATCGAAGACGAATAAGCACAACCAAACTAGGAAATCATAAATTACCACACACTAAAGATTTAGAACAATCAACTATTGAAATCCATAAATACATCCGCTAGAACCCCATGACAACGATTAGTTCATGATTGAACACATCGTCACCATGGGTTCCAATGAAAATATGATACTAAATAAGTTCGTAATACTACGAGATAATATAAAAGTACTATGGTTTAGAACAAATAAAAAACAAGCATCCAAAAGTATCACCTAAATCGAAGAATACAAAAGTAAAAACTAATTCTTATTCTCCTTAGCCGTCTCGTGTGCTTTAGGTCTTCTCTATGTTCTCCCTGGATTCCTTGTTATTAAAAACATCTTCTTATCTTTATAATCACCTGGACTCTCCAAATATTCAAATTATAACAGAATCAGGATTCTACAGCTTTGCACTGACGCGACCGCGCAGTACTAGGGCGTGGGCGCGCCTGACCAAGCACGGGCACGCTGACCTTCTGTTGAAATTCTGATTTTTTCTTGTTTTGTGCTCCTTTCTTCGTGCGATCTCTCTCAACTCTATTCTTGACCTCGTATCAACATATATCATATGAAAAGCTCATTTCCTCCTCCGACTAATGCCCTGTAACAACTAAACACAAAACACATCAAAATACAAAATACTTGAGTCTAAAACACCAACTTAAGCCGATAAGAAGCGTTCCAAGTGGATATAAATTCCACTTATCAGTTCACGAGCAACAAGTGCAGTGGTTTTTGCAATTGTCGTACTCTTGATGTCAACAAAATCAGGGCCATAGATTATAGCTCTCTGCTCTTGTTCCAATTCATGATTTCTCAATTTTCCATAAATCACATTTAGGGGCTTAGTGATGAAGTCAAGCCTTTCTCTGATGTATGTGTTCTTATGTTCTAAGTGAACTGGTAGAGTCAACATGAACTTTCTATTAGACTCGCGTATCGGATAAACTTTCCTTTGTAACTTCAATTTACTCAGCAGTCTTGTATATCTTTTAAAGAGAGAAGACAATGTTTCTCCGGGTTGTTATTTAAATGCTTCATATTGAGTCTTCGGGATATCCATTCTATTTTATGTGACCTTAGCAGTAACTTCCATTAACAACTCAATAGTTTCCATATTTCCTTTGCACTATTACCTCCTAAGAGTTGATGACTCTTATATTTGTCAGTCAATTCCACTATTATGAGTTGAAGGCTTGTGTCTAGATTTATCACCTCCTTGTCAGTCTCCATATATTGGACGGATCCCTAGGAGTAGATGTAGAAGGAATTCTTACACCCGTTACGGTAGATGATTCATCAACCACTTTCATCACCATTCAGTAATATCCCACTATATAATATATTCGAAGCTTTAATAAACAACAACATATTTTTCTTCCATAGGTTGTAATTTTCTCGATCAAATGGGGAACCTTGATACTTCCAATTCTTTGGTTGTTCATCAATTTGGCGGAATAAAATTATTTAAGATTAAAAAATTTCAAGATTGAGAATTTTTGAAAATTAAAAAATTTCAAGAAAAAATTTCAAGAACTTGTTTGATTTGGTTTCTTTCTCCGGATCTTGATTTGTATGTCAATCAACAAGCTCTGATTCCAATTGTTAGTCCCAAAGTACAGTAGAAAAGGGGTTGAATACTATACTTACAATCTTTTTCAATTCATTTCAAGTTCTTTGTTAAATGTATGGAATCAAAATAGACATAAAACAATTCGAGGAATATATTATTTTATTAATATAAACCTTGAGGTTGCTACACTCTAACCAATCAAATGATTAGCTACAATAAATTCAATAGCATAACAGTATGTTCACAAGTTTAATAAATTTAGCCTTTAATGGAACTTCGTAAAATACAGTTGGGAGCTGAAGAAGATAACTGAATGAATTGAATTCATTCTACTTCTTTTATGTAGACTTTCAATATACTTTGGACACGTAGCTTGTTCTCAGCCAAGTGCAAATTACATTGCTTCTGTATCAATGGAATAAAACCAAGTCACCGGTTATGCCAAGAAGAACTTTTTGTGTCTTGGAAACTATTCTTACTTGTGCCTACAGGGAATGTGAATCCTAAGAGAAGTACTATACTTGTGCCTAGGTTGAAAATGAGTCCTTGCCTTAGAGAAAGTCTCCAGTGGTGCCTAGAGGGTGAGAGTTCTATACTTAGAAAAATTCTCCACTGGCGCCTAGAGGGTGAGAGTTTTGTACTTAGAGAAATTCTCCAATGGGGCCAAGAGGGTGAGAGTTTTGTACTTAGAGAAGTTCCTCCACATGCGCCAAGGGTGCAAGTGTTCCACACTTAGAATTTATTCTAGGTTTTTCAAATAAAACTTAATTATTTCCCTATTCTGATTCATACTTGTCTATATCATCTTGATTTCTTCTGTATTAATTAAATCAATCCTTTTCTGATATGATGAAGTTTAGTGCACTGGTCTGGTTCATAAACGACCAGCACTGAAATAAATTTACTTAATCCTCTCTATAATTCTCAATTAAAATAGCTTGTTGGTCATTCATTGCTTCAATCACTGAAACCCTTGATCTTCAATACTTCAAACCAATACATTTTATTTTGACTAGAATTCCTTTGATATTTTATTCTTCATGGAGGCTTGAACGTATTATTGACTTATTTCCATGACATGGTTACGGACTTGGAACATTAATTCCATATTTTGATTCTTTGTAATTTATCCAGTTTTCACCTTCAGAGTTCATGTGCTTTATAGTTAATATTATTTATCTATTTCTATTCATGTTGAGTTATAATTCCTCGATTACATATTATGTTACATTATGCTTTACAGGAGGACCCGACCCCGGTTCCATCAGGCCTTAGCGCGGACACATAACAAATTCGAGCCATCTTATGGTCGTTTCTCTCTTTTCCAGCATCATTTCTGGTTGGGAACTTAAGCTCCAAGTGATAGGATGAGGGCACTTCCTTGAAGACATAAAGTCTTGTCCTTTCGAGGATTGCATTGTATGTAAAAGCTACCTTGATAACCTAAAGTTTAACGTGAGTATGGCCTTTCTTGGCTCTTTTTCGATAATCATGGGAAGTTGTATTATTCGTTCATCCTTGGATTTCACTCCATTAAAACCGTAGATGGGTACGTTCTGAGGGTTTAGCTGAGAGTCATTGTACATATCCTAAAAAATGTATCATGGGTCAAAATGTCCACGGAAGCCCCATTATCTACAAGGACTTTCTTGACTTGATAATTTCTAATTATCCGGGTGATAACTAGAGGATCATCCTAGGAAAATTCACGCCTTCAAGGTCAATATCATCGAATATAAGTGCTACTTCAGTCTTAGCACGCTTAGGTGCTTCTCCAACCATGTTCATCACCTCTATATCATAAGCCTTTCGAGAGTTCTTGGTTGTCCCCACCATTTTTGGCCCTCCGAAGATTATGTTGATCACTAGACATCGGGGATGTGGGTTACGATCTTGATCATTACCCCTTTGATCATGGTCTCTCCTTTGGCCTCCGTTATCTTTAACTTTGGTCAACCTGCTATATTATCCTATTTGGATCAGATACGCAATCTCATCCTTAAGATGCCTACGATCGTCGTATCATGGCCAATATTTTTATGAAACCTACAATATTAGCTCTTATCTCTCTCTTCGGAGTTTCCCCTTAGTGGCTTCAACATTCTTTATCTTTCTTAGTCACCAACAAGATTATGCTCCTAAGAGCATTCAACCTTGTACTATCGGTAAACTTTGGTCCCTGATTCTTCTTAGAAGCAGAATCATAGTTTTTTCTAGTTTGAGTATACTTGTCCTTGGCATCGTACTCCTGCTCCATCTTTTGTTTCTTGCTTCCCGAGTTTTTATTACTCGTCACAATCTTCTTCATGCTCTCCTCAGCCTTGATATATTTTTAGCCCTTTCTTGAAGCTGCAGCCTGCTCTCGGGGGCACGCTTGGCCAAGGACATCTTGAACTGCACATTCTTAGTTTTTTTGCTGCAAGGCTATCATGACCGCTTTGTCCTCCAGATCCGGGACCTTCGAGGACTCTTTCATGTATCAATTCGGATATTCTCTCAAGGACTCCTTCTAACCTTGTTCACGACTCATGAGAGATCCTTTACTCTTCTTGTGTACTCTTCTGTTTATGAACTTATTTATGAAAGCTTGACTGAGATCTCTAAAGGATCCGATTGAGTTGGGAGGTAGATGGTTGTACTATTCTTAATCAATACCCTAGAATTTGAGAGAACTCCCTACAGTTGATAGCGTCGTTGACTGACTGTAGTAATAGGGCAATAGAGAATGTCCTTACGTGATATACCGGATCACCAATACCATCACACGCCTTAATAGTGGTCATCTTAAACTTCCTTGAGATATGTGCATTCATAATCTCCTCAGTAAATGGTGGTGTTGGGTTGTCAGGATCTCCAAGAGGCATTAAGTCTTTAAGATCAGCCATTAGGATGACGACCCTCATTCTCCTTGGTAGATCTTCCAGATCTATGATCGGAGGGTGCATCACTTGATCCTCATATCCTTAGAATGTGCCTTGGCTGATGCCTCTCCACGTCAATGTTTCAATATTTGGATATTGGCTTCATGAGCCCTTATCCTCTCTTATAAATTTTGGGGAATTGTCCCTTGAGACCTTCAAAGTTGGAGGTGTCCCCCCAGCTTGGTCTCCTTGCTGAAACATTTTCCTCTCGAGGCGTTGCCATCGCTCTCGGTTGATGGTTCAAAATCATCCTCCATATATGATCCAAAAAAATCACGTCCTTTAGGGACATGGGCGAAGCCACGAATGTACTGGGATGTCCGTCCTTCTCCTTGGCTTGAGAGGCCGTTCCCTTTAACTTCGCGGTACAAAAGAATCCATAAAGGGGGTTCGTAGTATTTGACATCATAATCGTTGACATCTTAAATCAAGGAGCTCGAGTCTTAAAAGGGGTGTTCAACATTCGAGGTTAGATTCGCCCCATATAAAATCGGATTCTGAATTGCGGGATTCGTCCCTTAAGTTTGAGACACGGGTTCGGTTGTTGTCCTAGTTCTTCCTCCTCAAATGACGTAGGTTGAGTGTGCTAGAATCTCGATCGAAAGTCCTAGAAAGTGCGGGTAAAGTTGATTCTTTAGTACTGCTTTTCTTAAATAGGGATATATGATATATTTTGGGACGAACATGGGTTATATAATAGATTTTGAGTGAAAATATTTTCTTCAAAAAGATGCTACTCAAAAATTATAGATAAGATAATAAAAAGAAAACTTTTTCAATTTTTTATAAATTATATATTTTTTTGTAAACATTTGTAAAATTTGGTTTCGCAACTAAAAACAACTACATTTAACGTTTTTATAAAAGTTAAGTTGCTTTTTGATTATATTTGATGTTGTTTTAAAATATAGTTAATTTGGTGTCAAATTGTATATTTCGAAAATATTTTAAAATATATCTTTTCTTGGAAAGGATAATAAAAATACATAATTTTTCCAAAAGTTTTAAAGAAAAATTTGCATTTCTCAAAATAAAACAAAAATCATATTTTAAGATCTTAATAAGGTTAATGAAAGTTTTAGATATTACGATTAAGCTATAAGTTATAAACCCCGAAAAAAATTATATAGGTTACAAAAAAGTAGTTATATTAGTGGTCAGACTCTTATCCCCTTGTTGGAGGTGAAAAATTCATACGTGTAAATTATTGGAAATAAAATAAAATTATATGAAATTTCAAAAAAAAATAAAAAAGTTAGTCATAAATAAGAAAGTCAAAGGCTAATATACTTTAGTTTTTTCAGCTTACAAAAGAAAGAAGATAACAATGGGAGTTGAATAACAGGAGGGCTGCTAAGGGAGGTTGGAAAAATAAATAAAAAGGATGGGTGGGCTAAAGAAAAAAGGCATAAAAATTCCATTAATAAAAGAAATGTTAAAGGAAATAATAAAAGAAAGGACAGAAAGGGGGAGAATGCAGCAGCAGTTAGTGTGGCAACTTTGACCCTTAATCCTCTCTCGTTTGACTAGTCTCTTGTCAACCTTCTTGCACCATACTACGACCCTTATTATTATCGGTCTTTTCAATGTGTGCGCTTGAGCACACATTTATTATTAACTCTAATAAAAATGAACTCAAACATACGAGATTTAGTAACTAGCGTGTGCACTCGGCACACCTTAGAAAATCTCAATTATTATTACTCTCTGTCTCCGTGTCCGTGTCTGTATATATAAATTATAAACTATACATCAATTCAATTTTATATATATAGGCAACTGCTTTCACACTCATTTTTCCCCGCTCTCTCCTTCGTCACCGCTGCACCCGTGCAGGTACTCTCTCTCTCCCTCTCTCTCTCCACATATATATGTATATAGGAATATTGCATATCTGTAGTATCTGCGCCAGTGCTGATGAATAAGCTTGATCATAATATAGTTGTTGTTGTGTGTAACTTGTAAGTACATAATGGATTACCCTAACCATGAAGTACATACTGGATTACCCTAACCATGAATTATTTCTTGTAATAGAGTCATTTAGTGTACAAGTCAAGGTTTCAAGTAGGTCATCGTAAGATATTTTTTATTATTATTTTTATTTTTATTCTTTTCTTAATTTGATTGGAAATTTCTGGCTATGCTCTTGTGTAGATGCCACAAGTATCATCTTTTTACAATCTCTTTTGTTGTATGATTTGTTATTCGTATGTCTTTCATGAAATGAGCCCTATATGAGTTTTGTCAAATGGCAAAAGCTTATATGGTATAGGTTGGATATGTAGAATGCAAATTGCGGATTATGTAAGGCTATTGTACTCTAGTTTGATATCCATTTAATTTCGTGTTATATTCTGTTTTACTTTCTCAACTGCAGATTGAACAGAATTAGCCCTTTATACCTCTTCTTAAATAATGGGAGGGCTTTGTTCCAAGACTTCAGAATCCGATAAAAGGTCATCAACTGCTCATAATACCAAACATGGTTCTGGTAGATCTATGAATCCCCCTCCCAAGTTGAAACAGTCAATAAAGAATCAGACTAAGTTGCTTCCTTCAGAAGTTCTGGAAAGTACTGATGCTAAATTACAACAACCTAAAAAAAATAAAAGCTCAACTGTCAAAGACGAGTCAAGTCTCACAAAGATTGGAAGTGATAGTGATGAGATTTATGACGGAATACCTAGATATCCTAGGGCAAATTCCCAGAAAAGTAGATCAACAAGGACCAAGGAGGTACGTGTAACAAAGACAGACCCCTTCACTTATTACTTTTCATGTATTCTTTTCTGTTGCGCTTTTCTTTCACTTTCATTCAATGCATGAGCTGATACTGAGTTATCTATATGACACTTCGGTCAAGGTAATGATTCTATTATTATACACTGACACAGAATTATTTGCAACTTCGGTTAAAATGGGCTCAACTAGGTTCATAATTACACCTAGAAGCATGAATATCCATGTTCTGTTACCATTTTATCTCCATGTGGTTTGTGCATTTTTTAGTATCTTAAGGAAAAGACATGTACCGTTATCTCCATTTTAAGAGCCACTCAGCCCCCTGCAGTTGTTTATACCAAAGTTAAAGTCTCTGTACGTATATATATAAAGGAATCTCTATGAGATGAACAAGATGATAGTGGGAACCCAATTTATGGCATACTTTCACCTCAATTAAGCATTTCGATCAAAAATTCAGGGCCTAGGCAGAGCTGGTACTTTTGGAATAGAAAAGGCCGTGAAAGTCTTGGACACCCTAGGCAGTAGCATGACCAATTTGAACCGAAACAGTGGTTTTGCAGCCGGGGTGACAGTCAAAGGCAACGAAGTTTCAATTTTAGCATTTGAAGTTGCAAATACAATTGTCAAGGGCTACAGTCTTATGGAATCCGTTTCAGATAGTAAAGTACAGCAATTGAAAGAAGTAGTGCTTTCATCAGAAGGTGTGCAATATTTAGTGTCAAAAGACATGGATGAACTCCTAAAAATGGTCACGGAAGACAAGAGGTTGGTGCTAGAGAACTATATAAATCCTTTGTTGTTGTATGTTCCCTTTACCCCTTACGTGCCTGCCATAAATAGTTAATTGTTTTGCACCAGTGTTCTATAGCCTGTGCCTTTCTAGATGGGTGTAGCTCTGTTACTTGTTGGTTTCAGTTCATATTTCTAGTCTAATTATTGCATTCTGTATCCTCATCTCAAACCAGTAACTTTGTTTATTGAATTCTTGGTTCATTTCACAGGGAAGAGCTTAAAATTTTTGCAGGAGAAGTTATTCGTTTCGGAAATCGTTGTAAAGATCCTCAATGGCATAATTTGGATCGTTATTTTGAAAAGTAACTAGAAGGACACAGTTTTTTCAACTACTAAATAATATTTCTATAAAATATTGTATTATAGTTTGCTGATTCTTGTATATTTTTAGGCACAACAAAGATCCTCCTAGGCAGTTAAGGGAAGAAACAGACTCGGCGATGCAACATTTTATGACATTAGTTCATCACACTGCTGTTAGTATCCTCAACCTTTACACATTGATGACGATAATTGTGGTGGACAGAGAGTCAATTTGGTTAATTGATATTTTAAAACTTACTTTGTGCATGTTGGTCCCTGTAGATCAAAATCCAGTCACTTTATGCAGTTAAAAATCAAGGAGAATAAATCACGAATTCAAGTGATATTGTTCATATTGTCTTAACAAAAGTTCTAGAATTAACTGATACAAATATTACAAGTGAGAAATCAGTTCAGTACCTAAGTAATTTTACTTCATCATCTTATCGATATAGAAATATTCTTTCTGGGAATATTGGAGTTTACCCATACTCGAAATAGGCCTTTTATTTTTATCATCTTCCCAGTTACACAAGAACTGAATACAATTATTATCTATACGTGAAGGAATTAGCCAGCGAGCAAACTCATTTTTCCCAAAGATACAAGATGTTAATTTTTTTAGACAAATAAAGAATTTCTGTTATTTAGCAAAAAAAGAAAGAGAGTTTCTGGTGAGATTCAATGCACCTATGAAGCGCAATAGTATCACTGAAGTGCATACAACTTTCTGTTGTTCTGTCTTTTTCCTATTCATTTTGCAATCTTAACATTGCCAGTGATCACAATCTAATATTCAAAGACTTTCAAGTTTATAAGTGCACCGAAGAAAAATGTACTATTGCAATTGTTATCTAATAGTGTATCATATTTTGTGGCCACAGGATTTATACCAGGAGTTAAATACTTTAGACAAAATGGAGCAAGAACATCAACCCAAACATCAGAATGAGAATAAATTAAATGCGACTCAAAAAGGTAGATAACACTGCTCCTATTTTAAAACTACAAACTGAGTCCTCAAGTCCTTGTCTCGGAGATAACATTGTATTAGAGATGTATACATATAGTAAATTTCTATAAGGAAGATTAAGGCAGAATTTATATGTATGCAGGAGTGTATAAAGCCAGGGAGATGAAAGGCAATACTAAAGTATATGTATTTATTATATTTCTCTGTATTACAATGTGAAGGAGGTCGCTGCCTCTAATAAAAGGATTCTACATTGAACCCTAATGCAATGACATCCTGATGTGATGTCATGATTGTGATGTCATTGTTAATAGGTCATGCTTTCATCTTAACACATAGGTATAGCTTCTTTCAAATCTTCTGCGCAAGTATGCTAGTAACTTAATATGAACAGAGTTGAAACGTTTCTGATTCTAATTTGATGTAAAATAAGTTAAATTAACTATTGTAATTGATAGAGTTGGAAATTTAAGTGATTATAAAGGAAATATCAGGGTAAAGAAAATAATTTAGACTGGCATGTAAGAAAAACTGGTGAGATGTATAAACAATAAGTAGATGCATTTTATTCTCATTGTTATTATGTTCTTGTGGAAAATTTAGCCATGTTCATGGAAATTCGAGACTGCCCCCACATTTTACTGGACGCCATTTTGGAAGTAGTTAGCCTGTAGGAAATGCTTACTTTCCAGAGAATGTTTTTCAACTTATTTATGCACAAATATATACTAAGTTCTAGATTTCATGTTTATGCAGATTGCAAATCACAAAATAATTAATTTGGTTGTTCATCATCCAATGTTATCATTTAGTTATTAGTGTTTGTTGTAAGTATTTGTATCAAAGGTTGGAAATATTGAAGATTTCAGATAATATGGTAGTAGTCGTCTACTAGTAATATTAAATGGATGGTAATAATCTTTCTAAAGGAATCTACATAATTATATAAGTTAGCTTTTAATTATCCAAGTTAGGATATATGTGCAAAAAAAAATATTTTAAAAATTTTGTCGGACTTTGGGAAGTATTAATGATTTAGGACATGTCTTATTATTTAGAACATCATAGTGCCTCACTTATAAAAAAAACATCATAGTGTCTTACATTCCAAGACAAGTCAAATTTTTTTTTATATTATTGTAATTCCTTACATTTTGATCGAGATTATTGAATTAAAATTTTGAGCTAGAAATTTCTTTCTTTTTGTGGGTTAAAATTAATTGTATTTTCTCCCTTCCCTGGTTGGAAAATTATATAGGTGGTGAATTTTCTGCGGTCAATCCTCCCAAGTTAATTTTATATTTTTTTTGTTTGTATTTAAAATGGAAAGGTATTAGTACTAAAAAATGGTACAGCTGTATTAGAAAATAGGGGGGAAAGCACAAATTTGATAAGCTGAGTTTACTGAAATGTATTATCTACAAGTGGATTCATGCTTTTCTAAGTTTTCGGCCTCCTTTGAGTTCGTAGATTGTGTTATGCTTGAGTATGTCTTAAGTATGGACACTGTTGACGACATATTTAAGCAGCTTAAAATGGTGACCGGAAACATTGATACTAGTCCCGTATGTTATGTTTCTACTTTTCGGTGCATCAATCTTGAAGATTAACTATGTATGTGCTTGACTTTATTCTCACTTGTGATGAAATGGTATATTAATATTTTATTTTTGGTTAAAGTAACTCAAATAACTCTTTTTAAATATCTAAAGACAGTATTCTGTTTAAAATGTATAGAATTATCTTCTCTGACTTGCAGGTGAGGCCCTTTCAACTTTAAAGCTAGAATTAAAAGAACAAAAGAAGAAAGTAAAAGATTTAAAGAAAAAATCACTGTGGTCCAAGAGTATGGAAGAGGTAGCTACTGACATTTCTCTATAATTTTACTATATCAGTTACTAATTTATTGTTTTTAGATACAAAAGTCAGATGTTTGTTATATATATGAAGAAAAAAAAATTGTTTCGAGGTTTTCAGATTATGCTTTTTCACTCTTGTTGACAAAATATTATTGTAAATATCGAATGTTTAGAACTCCTATCCACTGCCATATTTATTATATGGTTGAATTGTTCATTTTGCGAAAAATTTGTGCTCGTGGTAGATTGATGTCTTGAATTCTACGCCATGTATTAATATTTGCTTAAATAATTACATAGAACTTTTACCAAAAATCATAATTGCAAACCAGTATTAATATTTTTGTTGTTTTAGGTGTGAGCATAGTTTTTCTTCTCTTAGCTAGTTCATTCTTTTTTTTTCTTTTCATAATTAGCAAGTTCATTCTTTAACCATTACAAGGAAAGTTCTCAAAGATCTTCTGTGATTTCTTGAACTACAGGTGATGGAGAAGCTTGTCGATATTGTCCTCTTTCTAAATCGAGAAATAAATAATGCATTTTGTGGTACAAGTATGTTAATTCTCTATCTTTTCAAGTTTCCCTTTAATGTAATTTGCTGCAACCTTTTCAAGGTTTATGTGACCTTTACACTCTACGTATGAATCTCGTAAGTGCGTAAACAGAAAAAGCATATGTTTACATGATCAATCATTGGAGTTTAAAGAAATGAAGTCATAGTAGCCGTTTTACAACTTCATCTCCTGTCTCCCATTCATGACATCATCTGATACCGTAGCTACGGATTATATGTATGTGCAAGTTTAACGTGGTGGCTTAGCATTTGTACTTGATACCATTCTTTTTCTCTGTGTCGTCAAGTCATGCCAAAAGTATTTGGAGAAACTAGAAACACAATGTTATTCATTGCTCTGTTTAGGGTTAGGGGCATATTTCAGTGTGCGATGTCATTGTATGTTTCTTGTTATATCCTTCATGTATATAACAAGGGTAAGATGGATCTTATCAAAAGTATTAACAAAACTCAGAGAGTTTGTTTCTTGACTATTACAAAATTAAACATTAATATTTAATTTATGCAAATTAGTACCAATGATTAAGACTTGATCATCAACTTTTCAGTTTTTGGAAACTATAAAATAATCTAATATCTTATTTCTATCCAAATCACTACTAAAGGTTAAGGATTCAATTATTGGAAACTACGAAATATACTATAAAATCTGTTTCTTTGCTTGTATATTGGTTATATAAAGATTTCAATTCCAACATAAGCGGCTACGCGGGCTAGTTATAGTAGTAAAAATGTAAAATATTATGCATTGTTTAAACAATTAAAATAATTTTATAAAGTAGTACTAATGTACTATAATTGTTGGGATGACTATATGGAGAAAAAATCTCAACATAAATTAAAAAAAAAAAATCAATTGACATATTTCAGCAATATATTTCAAGAACTGCAAATCTAATACATGTATATTATATAAATGTCGAATTACATTATAAATCCTTGTGCACAGTAGGTGTATAGGCTAGTAAACATAACAGCTGGATGCCATATATAAACTGTCACCCTGTTATGTTAATATGTGAGGCTCATTAGAAAATGTTATCATTTTGTTAGATGTTGCATTAAATCATGCACAGTGACCGCTCTGTACAATGTAAGCATATTTAGGAAAGTAGCCACTGTGGTGCAGTAGTATGTGACGGAAGGAAATATGGTTGGAGACATTAATTCTTATGTACATGGTAAGTTTGATTGAGGCAATGATGGCAGTAAGTGGAAACAGTGTCTTGGATTTCCCTTTGTATAGCTCGCAAACAAGCATCAAAATATGTGCAACATGTGTTGTCTCTTGAACAGGGGCGGTCCTAAGAATTTTTAGGCCTAGTGCGGAAAAAAATAATGGGCCCCTTAAAGTGTTTTTATATTAATTTTGAAAATTCAATCGAAATGTTAGCAATGATGTGTGAGAGAAGGATGTTAGTGTGTGAAATCTAGTACAAATAGTTCTTATCTGGTCTTCCGGTATCAAGAAACAAGATTTGAACCTCCTTAACAAAAACAAGGCTATTAACTTTGAAAACTAGTTCTATAACTAGTTTTTTGGTTAGGATTGAACAAAAAAAAATACTAAATAAAGAGCATATAAACACAATCAAATCAATAACATATAAAGTTAATATCTTTTACGTAAGAAATAGGAGAGTTAAACAACTTCTGAACTAAATTTAGTATCGGAAATACATTTGTGCATTGCAAGCATATAAATATATCATGTATAAATTTAATTTTGGGCCCCCGGAGCTCAGTGGACCCAGTGCGGTCGCACCGGTCGCACTGCCTCGGGGCCGCCCATGCTCTTGAAAGAGGTGATTGTTGCATTACTGCTTGTGCTGATGTTTTTATCTAATGTTTTTTGTAAATTTGTAATGCAGATGCTAATAATGAATCCAATGGACCTTTGAGCATCCAAAGAAGATTGGGACCTTCTGGTCTATCTTTGCATTATGCTAACATTGTCCAACAGATTGACTCAATAGTATGTGTCTCACCTTTTCGCCACATAGTACAGAATTTTGAAATTTTAATTACTGTATTTCCACTTTCGAAAGCTAATGCATTGTGGTGTCTACTTTATAATATACCATGTGCAAGAAAGGTCACAAATGCAGTACAATATTGACCTTTCACTTTTAACAGCTTAAACTATTGTAATATTGTAATATTATAGTAGATTTAAGATAACCTTCTTCTTCCTTTTTCTTTTTTGCTGAATAACAGAAATATCTATCTATTATTAATAATCTATAATTCCGATTTCTCAACCATGGTTAAAATCTTTACTAAAATATTCTGTTTATTATGTGTCGATGTTAAGCGAGGCTACTTAATTTGGGAGTTTATGCTGCAAAGTATTTATTCTCACAGTGTTTTTATAAAATGATCAGGTTGCCCGATCCACCTCCGTGCCTTCTAGTACTAGAGAATTTTTATACCAGAACTTGCCTCCTTGTATTAAATCATCTCTGCGTTCCAAATTACAAACCTTTCACGTCAAAGAAGAGGTACTTTTGATTTTTTTTGTTTCGTCCTAATTATCTCCAATAAGCTTGAAATTTAATCGACAGAACACTATCACTTGCAATTATGAAAACTGTATGATAACTGTTCCTTATACTTTATAAAATTATTTATCATTATTTTAGTTTTTCCCATGGATCCCCTATATCAATGTAATTTCTTAGTTCTTATTACAGCTCACAGTTCCAGAGATAAAAACAGAGATGGAGAAAACTTTACATTGGCTTGCTCCGATTGCTACAAACACATCAAAGTAAGATGCTCAATAATTTTGCTTTTATCATCAAACTTTTAGTTACTTGTCCTAATTATACTCATGCTTGGTTCCTTGAAACCTTGTAATATAGGGCCCATCATGGATTTGGTTGGGTTGGAGAGTGGGCAACGCGGTTAGTGAGTTTTTAGTTTCCACATGTCATCTATTTTTTAATCAATTAATACAGAAATGAGGTTAAAAAAAGGGCGAGCATCTTTATAATAGAGATGATTTTTACTGTACAGGACTGAAGTAAATCAAAAACAGAATGGCCCAATAGAAATTACTCGAATCGAAACACTTCATTATGCAGACAAGAAGAAGACAGATGATTGTATTCTACAACTACTATTGTGGCTCAATTATATGACAAAGCAACTTAAGGTTTCGCCTATGATTTCCCAAAATCGAGGGAAGCCACAAGAAAAGGCACAGCAGTCAGTGACCAACCCTACTAATCACCCACCACCTACAGTAGTCATCAAAGACAGAGACATGCTTCGAGATATTAGCAACAGAACAAGGACTCTAGGGTTGAGCAAGAGTCAGAATTATGAGTGCACGCAGTTCAGGTTAAGAAAGAATGACAGACTAACTAAAAGTATCAGTCACTGGCCAGCAAGCAAGAACGATGGTTTCATTCATTTAAAGGTACTTTGTTCTAGCCTGCCAATGGCTGATTTCAAGTTAGAAAAAGAGAGATCCATGGATGCTATTGATGGAATGTACACAATTGGTTCCTGCAACTAATTAATTTCAGAAGAGTGCAAAGCTGCAGTATATATAAGTACATAGCATCATGGTATGGAGTAGCCTCCTAGTATAATTTTGATTAAAGAACTGTATTGATCACTTTATAACCCTAATAGATATCTTATATAAACTACAACTGACCGTGCATGTAGAATTTTTATATTGAACAGTGTTGATTAAATTTTCTTTTCTTATAATATTAGTTGCTTCTGCAGCAATGTTGTGCTCTAAATTTTTTAGAGGAAGATAAGAATAGAAAAGAAATGAAAAAGAGGTGAAAGAAGCTATTCAAAATTATACATTGAAAGGGAGGTCAAAATTTAGATTTCTTGCGTAAACTATATAAAAATTTATACATCGGAAATGTTCGCTGGTCACAATCAATATTATTTACAATGTGCATCTTTCATACAATTACCAGAAAGTTCACAAATCAAAAAAAAAATGAAAGTTCACAAACTAGTCACAAATCTTCTTAAAAGTACTGTGTTACCCGTAACTTATGGTATTTTTATCCATAAAATAATTATTTTATTTCAAATATATTATTATTACAATAAATATATAAATTAAAATTGCAAATAATAATATTATAAAAATTGAGTTAGGTTGAGTTAGTAAGGATTTAAATTTTTTGAAATTTGACCCAACCCATTATATTGGCATTGACAAAAAATTAAACTAATTAAAATTTGGGTTTTGAATAGTTCGGATCCATCGGCCGAAATAAGAGGCGGGTTACATCGATTTGTTGTTTGGTCATTTTGTTTTTCACCCCTGTTAGTTATATGTTGATATCTGAAATACATTTTCACAATTGCTAACATTTTTAGCACTGACACAGTAGCACGTAGACCTGATAAAATGGGTCTGAATCCGAAGAATCGAACCGAACCGAAATTCATGGAACCGAGATCCGAATCAGATAATCCAATAATTATCCGAAAACCAAATCAAACCGATCCGAAAATTATCCGAACCGAAAATTTAACCGAAAATCATCTGAATACTTGAACCGATTATAAATTGGAACCGAACAAAACCAAGTCATATATTATCTGAACCGAATGTGATCCGAAATAAGTAAAATTCTTATTTAAAAATATTTTATGTTTATGATAATATTATTATTTAATCATAATATTTTGTTAAAGTACTATATTTAATAAAAAAAAAATTTTTAAGTCTCATAAATTGAAAAAATGATTAAATTATGATCCAAAAATATCCGAACCAAATTTACTCCGAACCAAATTTGTCCGAGTTTCATCCGAATTGCATCCGCTTTTAATCTGAATAAGACCCGAAATGAATCACATCCGATCCGATTGGTCTTCAATTATGCTATAATCCGAAATTGGAACTGATCCGAAATTGATCCGATCCTACACCGAACCGGTTATCCGATTTTGCAGGTCTAGTAACATCAGTGGCGGACCCAGGAATAAATTTTACTGGGGGCACAATATATAAATAATAACATAGAACTAATAAAAGATGCGTAATATTATAGGAAAAAAGAAATAACTTACAATTCAAATTTGTTCCCTTCTAGTTTTCATCTTTTGGAATCGATCTATAATATCTTCATTTGTTACTTCAGCAAGGGCTTCCTTTTCTATAGCTGAAATAAGACAATCATTCAAAAAATCGTCACCAATTCTATTGCGCAAATCTGACTTCACAAGCTTCATTGCAGAAAAACATCTCTCAACTGTTGCGGTTGCAACTGGCAAAATTAATGATAACTTCACTAGTCGATACACCAAAGAATAACAATGAATTTTTTTCGTTTCAACCAAGACTCTAGCAAGATCACTAATGCCATTCAAGTTGGCAAATCTTTCATCTGCTTTCACATTATCAATATAAATGCTCAATTCATGCTCAATAGCAATCCTGTCAGCAAGACTAAAATCATTTGGATAAAACTCCGTTAACTTCATCAACTTCAATGGATCAAAATTACCAAATGAATCACGTGGATCCAAAGAAGCCATACAAATAAGTAATTCAGAGTTTACCTCATTAAAGCGATCATTAAACTCTGCAATTTGCATATCCACCACCACATTAAAACAATCAAAAGAATAATAATGCTCATTGGTGATTCCAGTTTTTCTCCGCCGATTCTTTGGATTAACATAAGCCTCTGTCATATCCAATTTTTCAATGTCATACTTGTCACAAAAAGAAATTACCTTCTTTAAAAAAGAATCCCACCCATCAACTCGAAACTTTTGTAGTTGTCGTTTTGTTGACTCCACTAATGAGATGGCATTCAAGATATCTTGATCTTTTCTTTGCAATGCCTGTGACAATACATCTGTGAGTCCCAAAATATACAACATCAAGTGTAAATAAAATACAAACTCAAATGATGTGAAATATATTTGAAGACCGCTTGCTTGACGTTGTTGCACATCTCTTTCTCCCTCCTTTTCAACATATTTAAGCACCTCAATTACACTTGGATACAAATCAACCAATCTTAGAAGTGTTTTATAATGTGAACTCCAACGTGTATCTCCGGCTCTTATAAGAGAAAGTTCTTGATTCAACCCACTTCCAGTTTCAAGTTCACCACGACCCAACTCCTTTAACAATGTCTCTTTTTGACTATCTCGAAGCATATCAGTCCTTTTACAAGAACCACCAACCACATTCATTAAGACCGCAATCATATCAAAGAAGTCACCAACAGCAAAATGTTTTTTTGCAACTGCCACAACAACCAACTGAAGTTGATGAGCAAAGCAATGTACATAATATGCCGAGCTATTTTCTCTCATGATTAATGTTTTCAACCCATTAAACTGACCACGCATGTTACTTGCACCATCATAACCTTGTCCTCTCACCTGTTTTAAACTCAGACCAAACTCAGCAAATAAATTATCAATAGCAGATTTAAGAGTTAATGAAGAAGTCTCTTTCACATGAACAAGACCCACAAATCTTTCCTTCACCACTCCAAACATGTCATCAACATATTGCAGAACAACAACCATTTGTTCCTTTTTAGAAACATCACTAGACTCGTCAACTAACAGAGCAAACACATCATCACCAATTTCTTTCATAATAGATTTGAGAATTTCTTGTGCAAAACAATGACAAATATCTTTTTGAATTTTTGGAGACACCATTTGATTGTTCAATGGAGCATTTTTTAATGTAACCTTACGAACCATCTCATTTTGGTTTTGAGTATATTTTATCAATTCTAAGAAATTTCCTCTATATAGTGACTTTTCTGACTCATCATGACTCATCATGTATCAAATAAACATACTCAGATTTCAGATTATATCACAAAATTTAAAATTATACACAAAAAATATACATTAAAAAACAATAAACAAAACCAACTCAAATTTGATCAAATATATACATAGTTACATACAATATACTGTATTAGTGTATACATATATTACACACATAAAAGGAGGAGACTATGATAAAATAGAATTTAAGAACTTACACTTAGAGAGAGGACATAAGATGATCTTAATCTGCTACAACTTTTTCCTCCAAGTCTCCAAATTTACGGTTTGTCTTTTTCAATTACAATATTAGGTTTTTTTTTGTTTTTTTGTTCGCCCTTTTACCACTCTGTTCTTTCTGCACGGCTACAGCGATTTTAGACTTTGGTTTTTATTGAATTGGGCTAACTTGGACTAGTTAACATCATTTTTATTTAATTGGGCTTGATAAATATCTTGACAAATAATATAAATGAAATGGGCTGGAGCTAGTTAAATATTGGACTAGTGGGGGCACTACTATCTAACCAGTGGGCGCACCCTATTTGGGACTATATATATTAATGTCTTGTACCAAATTTCACTGGGGCCCATCCCCCCAATATTGTATATGTAAGTCCGCCCCTGAGTAACATGCGACCATATGACAACTTTATTCATCATATAAATAAAATATATTATATTTGCACCGATTAAAGCACCACATCACCATTTAGGGTAGAGCACGGTCGGTTTAGCTCGGTTTAGCTCGATTCCCGGATAAAATCGAAACTGTAATCATAAATCTTTGGTTTTTAAAATCGAGAATCGTAATCGCCGGTTCGGATTTGGTTTAAAAAATATCGACTCAGTTATAATCGACTCACTTTTGATTTCAAAACCTAACAAATATGAAATTGAAAAATAATATACAAACGGGACAAACTGATCACGCTATAATAACTAATATAATTGTAAAGTTCAACACAAATAATCAGCCAGGGAGACAGAGAGAGAGAGAGCAAGGAGAGAGGGAGATGAGGGAGAGAGAACATAAACAACATTGTCAATTTCTACTAACAAAATTTTTGAACTACATATAAAACAGAGAATGACACACAGAAAATGTGATGCAGTTCAGCACCAATAACAAATTAATCTGAATCTGTCTTTGTTATATATACATTATATATAATATAAAATATTTATTTATTTTTTAATAGACGGTTCAGTTTGGTTTTTATCGGTTCGGTTGGGACGTATAACCGGAACCCAACCATTTAAATCCGATCGATTGATTTTTTATTTTTCGGTTTCAGATCGATTTTATCCAGATCGCAAGAGAATTATCAAACGACTTATCATGAGCATTCCTCCATTTGTTAAGAGAGTTTCGCCAATTTATACACTTCTGAATGCTCCAATTCATGTTGCTTCCATACAATTTTGTTTCTGTTTTTCCAGACCAACAATTAACAAACCATAGCTACCATCTGGGTTCCGTTGCTGTTGTGCTGCTGTAAGACAGTAGCAATCCAACTCGTAAAACATGATTGACCATTCCAGTCTATCTTGATACCTGATGACCTCCAACACAATTTTGTAAATTTGCATGAGACTAAAGTGTGATAAAATGTTTTCTCCTCCGGATTACATACTGGACACATTGCTAGAACCGGGACTCTTTTAAAGATCAACTGGTCTTTTGTTGGCAAAATATTCTTTGTTTCCCCCTGAACGAAGTGTTTTGCTTTCAGAGGTACTTTCAGATTCCACAGTGTGTTCCACCTGAATGTGTCACTCGTGCTGCTTGTCACCTAAGCTTCCTGTATTGCCGCATATGGAGACTTAACCGTATATGTCCCCAATTTATCATATTTCCAAAACCATGAATCATGCTCTACGGTATTCAGAGGTATAAATGGTATCAACTGTGCATCTCTTTCTTCAAAGATATCGTGCACCAAGTCACTATCCCATGAGCCTTGTTCTCGATCCATCAGTACATCCACCATTTTTTGTTGTATAGCTTCATGGTTGGTGTGGATATAAGGATCTCGGTATGGTAGCCAAGGATCTTCCATTATACTTACAGTTGTACCTCTACCCGCTCTATGCACATCACCCTATTTTTAACAGTTAATGAGATTTCAGAATCGACCTCCAAATGTAAGTTGGATTTCCTCCCATTTTTGCTCTTAAGAAAGAACCTTCAGGGTAGTACCTCGCTTATAGATCCTCCCAACTAAGTTGTCTAGATTTACTAGAAATCTTCATCCTTGCTTTCCAAGTAAGGCGACGTTAAAGTCCCTTAATTTTCGAAAACCCAGTCCTCCGCTGAATTTCTTCCCACACATACGGTTCCAACTTATCCAGTGAATCCCTTTGCCATTACGCGATCCTTTCCACCAAAACTGGTTTATAATCTTTTTCATATCGTCGCAAATTTGTTGTGGAAGAAGAAAAGTGCTCATAGTGTAGACTGGGAGTGATTGAGCTATTTTTAACAATAATTTCTTCCTTTCTTTGGACAAACTCTTCTTTTCCAACCACAAATATACTCCTGCAACCTGTTCTTCAAGTAGCCGAGAACTGCACTTTTATTACGCCCTATAATGTTTTGCAGCCCTAGGTATGTTGTTCTGTTGTCTGCCTCTTTGAACTGCATCATATTACAAATCATGTTTCTGACTTCCGCGTCAGTATTACGGGTGAAGAAGAAGATAAATGATTTTTCTACGTTTACCTTTTTTCCGGATGCACGTTCAAAAAATTTTAGTAAGTCAGTGACATTATCTACTTCGTCTACCTTGGCCTTGTAGTATATGTATGTGTCATCCGCAAAGAACATGTGTGTCAAAAGAGGGGCTCCCCTTGCTACTAAATTTCACGCAAAAACTTCCTCGTCTCATACTTTTGAAGCAGAATAGACAATCCCTTCTTGTAAATTAAAAACAAATAGGAGGAGAGTGGATCTCCTTGTCGGATATCGCAAGAAGGCGTTATTGAACCAAACCTCCTACCAGCATGACATATTTGGTATTGTGCGGAACAAACACACTCTATAATCAGTCTAATTGGCTCCCCTCCAAATCCCATTTGATGCAACATTTTACGTAAAAAGTCCCATTCTACATGGTCATACCCCATACTCATGTCTAACTTGAGTATCATCCATCCCAATTTTTCTTGAGTTTTACACTTCATAAAATGAATGCATGATCTCATATGACACCATAATATTATCTGTATTAAGTCTTTCCGGGATAAAAGCACTTTATTTTTCTACAAGAAGGCCATTGAGCATCATCTTCACAATATTAGCTAGCACCTTCGATATTACTTTATAAGTCACGTTAAAAAGAGATATAGGGCGTAGGTCTTTCATACTAGTGGGATTTGTTTTTGGGTATTAAAACAATATTTGCATCCCCAAGATGATTATCTAGCTTACCACTCGAGAAAATTTTTTGAACTCACTCCACCATATCTTTGCGTGCGATACTCCAAAACTTTTGATATAAATCAGGCACCTTTATCTTCTCTTCCTAGCTTCATATCATTCAGAGTGATTGGCTTCAACTGTGTGAAATACTTCACTGATTGATCCTGAGTAGCAGTTGAGCCAAAACCCTTCTCAATTCGGTCATCAATCTTCTTCATTTGCTCTTTTAACTTGAGCTCAGCTGCTGCTAGATTGATCAGATCAATGATGTCCAAAGCTGGTGGCTTAGAAGTAGTAATAGCTGGTACTATCACCTTGCTGACTTGAATATTCACATCTTTCTCCCCCTTTTTGTTATCATCAAGTGAAACAGGGTTAGAATTTTGAGCAGACACCAACTGTTGAAGTAATTGAGTTTAAGCTTCTTGGTTTGAAAGTATCTTGGCCACTGAATTCTCAACAGCAGTCATTCTGGAACTCAAGGCCTCAACCTTCCTATTTAGATCATTGTCCTTTCTGATTTTCTGGTGAATCCTTCGTAGTTGACTCAGGAAGCTTGATCTCTATTTTTTTTATTGATGTCTTTCTTGACTGTATCAATGACTTGTTTGAGCTCATCCACATCTTGATTCTGCTTAAGATCTGAATTTTGTGCAGCTGTACAGATTCAAGATGGGCTTCTAGAAGACATCCGGTACTAGAATTAGTGGTGGCTTGAATGGTTGGTTGAGTCTGAAAAATGAGCTTGAATATTGTGGAGTTGAAATGGTGATAAATGCAATCCTTGGTTAGCATCCAGGCTGAAGTACCTGTAGAGGAACTAGGGCCTACTGCTCCCCCTAAGTTCATGCTAGCTTTATCAGTATCTTCCCTATTTGACGCATCACCAAAAGAGTCACTGGAATCATACTTAAAATCATCACCAGCTATAGGTGGAAGAGATTTTATTGCATCCTTTGCTCTTAGCATTGAAGCTGTAGAATGTACCAGATTGAGAATCCTCTCTGCTTCCTCATTACCCTGAACAACCAATGTTTGGTAAGCTATAACAGGATGAGTAAATGTCTCAACATCTAGGGAAATAGAATCTATAATAACCCTGTAATCTTGTTGATATAGTTTGTTCATTTCTGCCTCATTGACATTCATTGACTCACTTGCAATGGTTTCCAACCTTATTTCCCATGTACCTGCTTTTCTCTTTCTTTTTGCATCAAAGGCTCCCCTTGGCTCCCCATCCTCACACCCTCACCTTCACCATCTAAGGATGGACTCCTCTCACTCACTTTTACCATGTTGAAAGAAATAGCATATGGAGGTTCACTCATTTCCTCTCCTTTTTTCTAGGAGCAACTCAGCCTCTCACTCAAGTCACTCCCTTCCTTCAAACCTAGGAGTGATTGAACAACTACTAAGTTATCTGCACTTGTAACAATTTTAGAGATTTTAGGTGGTGCAGTGACTGTAAACGGATAAGTGATATTCGTTGAAGTAGCAGTCGTGAGTATCAATGGATGACTATTGTTAAGCTTATCCGTCGAGGGACAATCACTTATCAACGGATGAGGAATATACGTCGAGGAGGTAGAAGTAAAAGATTTAGGAGTTGAAACTATGGTTGAGTCTGTGGAGATTGATTTTAGATTTTTGTAGACGGACTCATCATTGGTTTCAGAAAGAAAGGGCAAGTGAACCAACAAATCATCAATAAGATGATGCTCACTTGCTTTAGATTTTGGCTCCTCCAAGAATTTTAAATATGGAGAATCAGGAATTGATGTATTTAACATATCCACATCCAGTGAGTTTGTGGGAGAATTGTGTGTGTGTGGTGTATTGATAATGAGAGATTTTGGCTGTGACTCCACATTTATTGGAGCCACATCAACGGGACTTTGAGATGGTGCAGTAACTTAGTCTTTGACTTCAGTTGGCACTGTGTGTGCACCCTGTGACTTCCCCATTGGTTTTGATTTCTTCTTTCTGATATAAGTTTGAGTTTGGTCTGTGTCCCTTCCCCTTTTGGCCTATGTTCTTGGTTGAAAGCTTTTTTCAATAGTTACACCCTTTTGGGATGATGTAACCAGTAGTGAGCTAATTTTCTTATTAAGCACCACGGTCTGTTGGGAGACTGTGGTGTGGCTGGTTTGGGTTACACATACCTCACCCTCCTTATCCTTGGGGTTTCTTTGATGTTCACCCCTTCCCTCACTCACCTTACTACCCTGAGCACTCCCCTCAAGAGAAGTGGTAGTTGTTACAACTGATATCTTTTGAGAGATAACAGAGGTTGGCTTCTTAGACTTGGATTTTGATTTAAGCTTTGCGGCTTGGGTAGGCATCTGTTTGGTCACTGTTACAGATGCCATTTCCACAGTTAAAGTTGAAGAAGTAATTGGTGGAGAAGATATTGTAGCATAAATAGTTACCTCGGTTACCTGTTGTGCCTCCAAGATTGGAAGATAGTTGAGAGGCACTTCATTGTTGAGGTTGTTTCTGCTCAAATCTGCAAGAACTCTCTTTTCTTGAACCCAACAAGTAAGCTTGTTGTTTGGGTTCTCAATTACAAGGTCCTCCGAAACAAAGTTAGCTAACATCATCAAGAATCTAGCATAATATATATTTCTGGGTTTTTTCTTAATATCCCCTAATTTATACCCTAACTCTAGCATGACAGAATTACTGAAGTTAAAGTACTTATCGGTCAGGAGCATGTAAAGCATGTTAAGCAGAGAACAAGTGATAGCATCAAAATTACTATTTTTGCCTAAAAACACTTTGATAAAAGCATCACGCGTAAAACTCCACTTTTTCCTAAGACCCTGTCTCTTGATATTACCTAAACTAGTAGTTTCAAGAGAATAGCCCACAGTTTTGAGCAAGTTGACGACATCAGTGTCAGTGTGTGCAACAGTTGTATTATTTTCAGGTATTTTAAAGAAAGATTCAATAACATCTGAGTTAACACTATATTTGGTACCTTTGAGAGTAAAGGTAATGGTCATGTCTCAGGAAATGAAAAAAGCCAATGACCACACTTGTAACGACTCGTATACTTTTATATTTAGTTAAAGTGTAATTAAGGAATTATTAAATTAATAATATACGTGTATAGCTTCTGTCAGCTATGTGTTATTTTATTTTATCTATGTGAGTGAATTATGGTGTCCAGAGTGGTTCATGTAATTAACTATGGATTTGTATTGAATTGTTTGCACTTTAAAAGTGAATTTAGTGCAAATTTACTTGCATAAATATTTGGGATGTCTCTAAAATTTCTTTTATAGTTTCATAATTACAATAATTATTTTTGAGATTTTATAAAATTTAGAAATCAATATTTTATCAATTATTTAGCCCTGTATGATTTTCTGATTACATTTAATTGTAAAATCTGTATTTAATTCCAGAATTCTTCAAAAATTATGAAACTCATATTTATTGAAGTTTGGAATATTCCGAGAATTTTAAAATTATTCTGAAAATTTCTGGGATTAATTTCACCCGTGTGTTGTTTCGTTAATTGTTAAAAAGCGGGTATAAATTGAGTTTCAGAAATTATTTTAAAATGACGAGATTTATGTTTTTATAAACTTCAGAATATTTGCAACATTTTAAGACTATTTTTGTGATTTTCTGAAATTGTTTTAAGTGCAGCCCGATTCGTTAATTGTGAAATGCGGGTGCGAGTTGCGTTTCAAAAATACTTTAAAAATTTTGAAAATTTTATTTTTAATAACTTTGGAATATTTTTGATATTTTAAAATTATCTGGGTAATTTTTGGGTTAGTTTCACCCGCAACTTAGGCCGTTAAATTTTAAAATATGGATCAAAAATCAGGCTGCAGGAAGGCTGTACTAATTTTAGTACGTGGCAAACTAAGAAGAGGTGTGGCAGTATTCATATGTATGTGTCAGCTGCATATTGGATGAAAATAATAATAATAATAATAAAACCCGGCCATTTTTTTTCCTCTACCCCTGTATTCTCTGTTCATCCCTCTCTCTGTTTTTCTTTTATTCCTCTCGATCCTCTTCTTTTCCGGTGCGTCTCAGTCGTTAATTGACTCCGACCGTCATTCTTTTTTCTCCTCTCCGGTGAGCTCCGTGATTCTGTCCTTTTCTGGCATCCTGTTACTCAATTCTTATTTTCTAATCTGTGTATGCATATGTGTAGGCATGTGTGCATATATTGGTCCCGAGTGTTGTTGTGTAAATTGCAAATTGATTCTTTGATGCTCTGTTTCTTATTGCTGCCGCCCCTCACGGTTTCCGGTTAGTATGGCGGCGGGTGGCTGTCGTATAGCCGCGGTCTTGCTGCTTGTTGCTTGTTCCGACGAAGACTGTGTTGTTTCCGATTGTTCATGTGCTTATGTGTTACTGTGGTGTTGATGTGCGTGCTTGCACGTGATTGTTTTGGGAGTTCTTTAAATTATATCATTATTATATTTTTCTGCAGGAATAACTTTGAGTAATATCCGTGATATAATTTATTCGCGCGGTAATAATTATTTTAATTGGTGAAATCCGCGTTGGAAACCCGAATTTATTGGGTACCGGCGAATTTTACCGCCGTCGGCAATGAGCCTCGGCGAGCCGACGGTGGACTGTGATGATTTGTTCTGAGTCCTAATATTTTAAAATAAATAAATAAATAAATATAAAAGAATACAAATAAAAATATAAGATGTAAATAATAATAATTAGTTGATTCAAATCGGTGGTTGGGAAATTGTGAAATGTGGATTGCGTGATTGGTTGTGTTTGTGATTTGACGTCGAGTTGTTCGACGGTTAGGCCGATAAACAGAGGAGGTGCTGCCCGAATTTTTGGAAATTAAATTTGGAAATTCGGGACATACCCTGTAATTGTCGGAACGTTGAGCAAGTATAAATAAGTATATACATATATTTTGTGCGAAACCTGATTGTATGTTGTGGTGAATGTTTTGTCAAAACCTAGTAACCCTAATTCGTAAAATGACGAGTATATGTATTTTCCGAAAACGAACATCGAACCGATTTTCGAGATAGTGAACCCTAATTGTTGTATGTGTTATTATAATATACATAATTACGAGTCGGGTTTGAATATCGTTGGGTAGAATTGGTAACGAGGATATGTCAAGCATACCTAGACGTCTAACGTAGGGTATTTCGGCTCTGTAGGTTCTATTCGAAGGACTCAAGAATTGAAGTCGAACTAAAGATAACCTAGTTATTAGTCGACAAGCGTAGCGAGGTTCCAAGCGAAGACCCTGAACGTTGAAGTCGGATCCAAGATAGTCTGATAGTAAGGCGATAAAGCCGAGTGTCCAAGTTAGTCTATGGTCAATCAGTAATAGTGGTAAAGCTCTGCAAGGCAAGTACCCCTGACCATTCTTTTATGGTTCAGTACGTATGAATAGCTAAATATTTTACTTTCGTAATGGAACAGAAACGTTTTAAGTTGCGTATCCCCTGTAGTTATGAATCACTGTTTTCAAATTGTTTTGGGGAAAAGTAACTTCTGAAAAAACCTATCTCTAAACGTGATTTAAATGAAAAGAGTTTTGAATAGTGTGTTGTGACAGAATGGTTTCAAAAAGAGATATGTGACAGTGATTTTGGAAACTGGATAAAGAGACTGTTTTAATCCACCTATGTTGTGGAAGGTTTTGATCCACCTATGTCGTGGAATTTTGGAAAGAGGCAAAAAGGGAATTCAGTTGATCTATTGGAGTTGCATAAGAGGCCCGTTATTCGGTAACGGCCCAGCATGTGGTTGCATAAGTGGCTAATTAGGTTGGGTATTCTGTTTAACCGATTAGTCCAGCGTGGGGGAAAGACCTAGCTAGTCTTTTCCTAAGTCCCGGAACACATTCTTATTCTGGATGGCCTCTAATCGCTGTCCGGTGAGGGTAGACTGATAAGCTATCTTCACCCGTTAAACGTCCAATAGATTTGATTGATCCAGTTTTGGATTTGATTAACAACTAAAATTGATGAGACAGATGATTTGAAAATGAAATAGCATGCTAAGCTTTGATTCTGGTAATTATACACAGCACACGACTGATATTGTTTTACAGAGCATGCTAGTTTTTGTATCTAGTTTATGAATGTTTACCATGTGTTGCAAATGAGCTATAATCTCTGTTCATATCACTGCTTTATTATAAACGGATTTACTTGTTATTCATATAGTGGTACTGCTGAGCAATTGATTGCTCACCCTTACAGAATGTTTTATATATGTATTGCAGATGCCTAGAAGATTCTTCTGTGGTAGTCAGGGCAGAGTTCCAGTGCTTTCCGGGTCAGGCTCCTCTGAGGTAGTTTTTTTGGACCAAGGGTGGTCTGTTGAGTTGCTGTGTTAAGTTAGCTGCATCAGGATGATTATTGTAAGTTGGTTTGTGTTAGTTGTAACCTAAATCATACTTAAACCTGGAAAAAGTCTTGGTAAAGGGGTCGTAGTTATGTATTATTAATGAAGTGGACTGAATTATGATTGTTATTATTGTTGTTACTCCTGACCCCGGGGTTGAGGCCGTCACAGTTGGTATCAGAGCTACAGGTTTGAGTCCCTGATTTAGGTTAGGAGTAGAGTCAAAAGAGTATAGGAAGGTTTATATATAGATGTGAGTCAGCAACTCAACTAAAGGAGCATGTCTATGGGTTTAGTCAAGGGTTTCGGAAACGTAACCCTGACGTTTGTTGAGGATTGACTGGAACTGCCCTAGTTTAGAGTACGTCTCCTTCGTATATATATTATTAGTAATGTTCGATAGAGATTTCTAGTTCCCTCTCGAGAATTTGAGTCTGATTGCGAGGATTCAGCGTTGAGCTGACCCTTGTTGTGTCAGTTGAGAAGACGCCAACGTTATTTCTAAATATCGCCTTTTCTATGTCAAGGAATGTTATTGGCCCGATGGTGTGACCTCGGTGAGTTGGATGGAATGACAATCGTTAGTGGCTGCTATAACAGTCAAGTCTCAAAGTGAATGTGGATCAGTACGGTGGTGTATATCTTGATTCCTTATACTTCTTTCTTGAGGCCTATTTTGTTTCCAGAGTAATTGTTTCCTATTCCATAAGTTACTTTTTTTCCTGTGAGAAAGTTGTGAACCCGAAGTAAGCTACTTAGGGTTTTGTTGATCTCATTACAAATCAGATTCACCCCTTCCTATTTGTGAATTTTCTTTCGAACCTTGTTTCTTCTCTCAGAAATTCTTTTGGTTGATTGGGGCAAATAATGCATATGAGATGACCATTTGTCTGTGGCAAAAAGGGTCTGGTGGGACTGAAAGAGATGTGTCCTAAGTCCAATCATGTATGATGATTTAGGAATAACTTTTATGTAATCTGTTTTGATTTCATTGATATTAATAAAAGACTTGTTTTGGTTTTATTGCGGGCTTTATCTATTTAAGTGTTTAAATAAGATATACCATAGTTTAGAGTAAAGCTTTTTATGGATTATGATGAGATCATAATAATGAGACCTAAAAGATGATAACTCTAAACTTAAATATTTCCTGGTCGTAGGATTACTAACTGGTAATTAGTAATCCACAATGATCGGTACATACTATGCTTGTTTCATTATAAAGGATGTTTGTTCTCATAGACATTTGTGTGGTGACACTATAGCTAGTATGTAGGTGCTTATTATAGAATAAGTTCACTGAACATGACTCACACAGCTGAACAACTGATGGAGTTCACTCACGTGTCAGCAGTTGTACACATAGTGATAGTTGTACAAGTATCCTTAGACTTGAGGTCATCATAGTCATCTTGTGTACACTGAACTATGCTTTGGTTTAGTTCTTAGTCTCCAGGGACAATTATAAGGGCTCTACTGGGTATAGGAATTTGTACACGAAGATAGTGTATGATCAATAAAGGATCTACCTCTTCCAGTGAAGGAAGAGAATGTTCAATGCTGATCCACTCATGCTAGTTCAGGAATCTCTGGCCAGAGTGAATGAAATTAGAAAGGAGTTTCTAATTTACATTAAATAGAACTAAGCATAGTGAATGGGAAAGTAAATGATTAAATAAGATAGGCTTGACACAAGCTCTATGCCTTGTATTTAATCATGACATTGCAGGGTAGAAGGAATTAATTGTACGGTAACTACTCACTGAATAGGTTCTTGGTATTCTAAGCAGTGAATTCGTATTATCCGGATAATCGCGATATGCTGAGAAGTATCCCTCACGATGTAGAATAAATATGATTAATTAATTAATCATATTTAATGAATTGGAGAATTTATATAAATAATGATAAAATAGTTTTATTATTATTTATTTCTACTACCGGCTTAATATTGAACCTACAGGGTCACACCATAAAAGAGAATGGTTTAATGGTGGAGGAATTAATTAATAATGGCTGATAATTATTTATTTATGAAATAAATAATTAATTGGCAAATTTAATAATTGATTAAATGATATTTAATTGATTATAAATTAATTAAGAAAAGGTTCTTAATATTATTAATTAAAAATTTAATTTTTGGAAATTAAATCAAGTGAGAGAATTATTTCTAAAGAGTTTAGAAAAATGATTAATAATTAAAAGGTGTTTTAATTATTAGTGAGAATAATAAAGGGTTAATAATAATAATATTTTATGGGAAAATTTTCAGCTGAAAATTTTGCCTATAAATATACAATTATAGACCCTATTTTTGCCTCAACCAAAAAGATTTACAAAACCCTAATTCTCTCCATCTCCTCCTCCTTCATTACATCATTTTCTTGGTGGATACCGGTGGAGTGCTTCACACTTGAGAAGCAGCTGCTAAGGATCTCCGTTCATCATTTTTGGATCTCCATTAAAGACCTCCATCTTTCCATTAACGTAAAGCTTCTTAAGGTAAACATACCGAACTACGAATTAAATATTATTTTTCGCATGGATCCTGCGGAGGGTTTCGTTTTTTTTAAGATTTAAATTTACATTTTCGCTGCGTTTATGTGCTAAAAACCCTTCAGGGACGCCAGTGAGTTATGTGTTGTGACCGTATGGTACTAAGACTGGCCATCTTATGTACTTGTATGGTTGCTCTCGGTCATACCTACATTTTCTTCTTCACTGTTTCTTCTTATTCGATTTCCTTGAGCCGTAAATTTCATTGGATATTCTATGGAAATGAATTTCTGCGATTAGATTGTTCTCGTTATTAAAAGCAAGTAAAAGCGACTGTTGAGAAGAACGAAAGTCCTATATCAGTATATCATTTAAGAATAATGGTAACCGCGAGAGTTCAGGACTTAATGATGGAATTATAGCCTTAGGAAAAGTGAATCAATGGTTGATGGGTTACTTGCGGGTGATAAGGAAATTATCCTTAGAAGAAGGGTTAATTGAAACATGAACGATGGTGCTTAGTAGAGTCAGTGTCCCTAAAGCTTGACTCGATTTATCGGCTTGTTCTACATAGTGTGTGACTAATATATTCAGCCGACTTTTGTGGTATGTTGGATAAATTTAGCTGTTGTACCTGAGTAGTGATGGGAAGTTGGTCAGTTGTGAGTATATTGAGGAACCGTGCTACGGTGTTTAGTTTCTTTGTATTTTAGATTTCCTGAACTGTTGTTGATTCTGTTATTGTTATTATTGCTATGATTACTAGTGCTGTTAATCTAGATTTCTTTTTATAAATGGACCCCGATATTAAAGACCTGGGTACTGTGATTGGGCAGCATTTTCTTGATACAGGTGCACCGTTTAAACGGTGATACCTTTTGTCAAATAATTTTGTTATGTTTTGAATAAACTCATTTAAATATTTCAGGAAAATGTCACCCAAGAAAGCTACCCAATCTAAAGAAAGTAGTAGTGTTGCGGAGTATCCAACTATAAATGAAAATCTAAAGGTAAACATACTGAACTATGAACTACGAATTAAATATTATTTTTCGCATGGATCCTACGGAGGGTTTCATTTTTTTTAAGATTTAAATTTACGTTTTCGCTGCGTTTATGTGCTAAAAACCCTTCAATGGCATAAGAGCTACTTGCGAAAAGTTTTTAATTCGTTTATGTGTTTAATTATTTTCGATATATGAGCATGTACGTGATTCGCCATTATTTGATGTTGATATTATATGCTTATATATGTATGGTTTTGAATATATGATATTCATGTGAGTTGTATAATCATAAGATGATTATGTAATCTGTATATATAATGATATATACATGATTTATGTTTGTTCTAATTATGAGAATCATATTAGATACGGATTCTGAATTGGCTGCTGCAGATTTGCTGAAATCTGGGTCTGGTGTCCGATTTACGCAAACGAATACCCTATTCCATAGGTAAACGAGTGTCTGAACAAAACTGATAGCTAAAGCTATCAATGACTCATCTGTAAGGTGTTTGATATCGTTTACTTCCCGTAAACAGTGATTCTTGTTTTTCTAATTTGATTTTGATTTTTGTCATATTTTTTTTTATGATTAGATATTGGATAATATGATATGTTAAGATCAGATTATGTGTTTTAACATGCTTTTATGTGTTGTACGAGCAATGTGGATGGTTATGGCCTTTCGACCTTAGTGTAATGGTTTTGGTTTTGGTTTTAAATACGACTTGCATGTCGTCAATCTTTGTAATCATAAATCTCGAATGTAACTCGAGTTATTCTTGTAAGTTCATTAAATTAGTTTTACTTTCAATCATGTAATGTAATTGAAGACCCAAGAAGGCTATCCAATGGAGGTGATACAAAGAAGAAGACGAGGCATACAAGATGTCTAAACAAAGAAGAAGACTTATGTAATAAGTAGTTGTATTTATTTCCATCACCATATTAGATTGACCTTGATCTTTATCATGAGCTTGATAAAGATCACATAGGATGGGGCCATAACCAAACACATTTACTTTATTGCACTTTACATTTACTTGTTTATTTAATTTTATATATGAGATATATGCCTATGTTTACCATGCGATGATAGATTTAGGTGAACTTAAATCAATATAAGGCGTGCTCTAGAAAATCTAGAATAGGAATCGTTTCTTGCCTTAACAATAAATATTATGAATACGATCATGAGATTCTTGTGTTTATGAAAAACGTAATTGAATATGAATTTTCAATATTGAGAGAAAGGATGATTCTGTCAACAACAGATTTTTATCTGTAAGAAAGGGTTATTAAGTGACGCCTGTTGACAATTCTCTACCCGATCTGGGAATCATCTGATTATCGATTATTGATTTGACATATTTAATTTAAAAGGAAGAATCTCTTTATAATATGATTATGATTGTAACGTAATATAATCCCTCTAAAATTAAATAATATCAAGTACTAATTGGCCAATGACACAACGGGCTTGTGTCGGTCATAGCCTTCCAACATGGTCGAAAGTGGTTCTTATTTTTAAATCATTATCGTTTCGTGCTACAGCCGAGGGCTTTGATTTTGAAATAAGAAATACTTGTCTATTACATAGAGATGTGTACATTGAATTAGAATCTAAAGGTCGGTACGTGCTACAGCCGAGGGCCGTTGGAGACTGATTCAATTGTACGAAATGTTGGGTTAGACTTGACTTAGAATATTGAGTTTGTCGTGCCACAGCCGTGACTCAATTATTCAAGAGGCTAAACTTATATTAGGGAATAACATAAGATATAATTGACAAGAGTTGTCTGCCTATTGAACATCACATGACGTTTCGTGCCACAGCCGAGGTTGTGTGATGGAATGTAGGATCCCTATTCCCACTAGCATTATGAATGCTTAATTTTCACTTAGGGGGTTGAAAAAATTAGATAAACTAGTGGGAGACACTTATGAATAAAGACCCGATTCATATAGTATTTTGAAATGAAATTGAATATTTGCTAAGTGTTGTTATGTGTTTATCATTTATAGATTTACTATATTCATCATGTCTTCTACACTATCACTCCGGGGCATACTAGATGCTCACAAGTTGACTGGTCCTAATTTAGCTGTTTGTTTTCACTGTAACAAGATGGGGCACTGGAAGAGGAACTGCAAGGTTTACCTTGCAGAATTGAAGAAGAAGGGTAGTCAGACTACCGCTTCTGATTCAGGCATGTTCATGATCGAAGTTAATATGTCACTAGGTCAAATTTCTACTTGGGTATTAGATACCACCTGTGGTTCTCATATTTGCAATTCGTTGCAAGGACTAAAGGGAAGTAGGACTCTTGAAAAAGATGAGGTGATTCTACGTATGGGCAATGGAGCAAGGGTTGCGGCCATATCTGTAGGATCATTTAGCATCAATATAGATGGAAGAACCAATGTGGCAGAGGAGGTGGTTCCGTTGTCTCAGCCCCCATAGGTAGTTTACATATGCCTACGGGAAAGACTATTATTTTGAATAATTGTTATTACATTCCCTCTATTGTGAGGTATATTGTTTCTATTCCTATGTTGGATGTGGATGGTTTTTCATTTATTATTAAGAATAATGAATGTTCTATCCTTAGAGATAATGTTCTTTTTGGACGTGGCATTTTAAATAATGGCCTGTATGTATGTGACGTAGAGCATGATTTACTTTAAATTGAACAAACTAATAAAAAACTAGATGATGAAAATCTGACCTATTTATGGCACTGTAGGCTAGGTCATATTAGTGAAAATAGACTGCGGACATTGCATAAGGAAGGGTTACTTGACCCCTTTGATTTTGAATCATATCCTACATGCGAGTCTTGTCTATTGGGTAAAATGACCAAATCTCCATTTAGTGGACATGTAGAGAGGGATGCAGATTTGCTAGGATTGGTACACACAGATGTATGTGGACCAATGTCTATGCAAGCCATGGGTGGATTTTCGCACTTCATTACTTTCATAGATGATAGATCTAGATTCGGATATGTGTATTTGATGAAACACAAGTCTGAAGCCTTTGAAAAGTTCAAAAATATAAACATGAAGTGGAGAAACAAACCAAACACAGTATTATAACTCTTCGATCAGATCAAGGTGGTGAATACTTGAATGAAGAGTTTCTAGATTATCTCAAAGAAAATGGTATAGTCTCCCAGTGGACTCCTCCATATACTCCGCAGTTAAATGGGGTATTTGAAAGGAGAAATCGAACTTTGTTAGACATGGTTCGGTCCATGATGAGCTATGCGAATCTTCCAGTATTCCTATGGGGTTATGCATTGGAAACCTCAGCATATTTACTGAATAAGGTGCCTTCCAAATCTGTTCCTCAAACACCATATGAGATATGGAAAGAAAGGAAACTGAGTCTTAAACACGTTAAGATTTGGGGATGTCCAGCTTATGTCAAGAAAGTTGACCCATATAAGCTGGAATCTCGATCCATAAAATGTAATTTTATGGGATATCCTAAAGAGACTTTGGGGTATTACTTTTACATCGATCATCGGGTGTTTGTCTCCAGACATGCTACCTTCTTGGAAAAGGAGTTTATCCTTGAAGGAAACAGTGGGAGCAAAATTGAACTTGATGAAGTTCAAGAAGCACAAACTACTACGGATCAAGTGGAAACACCTGTTCAGACTGAACAACCTTCTGTGGAACAGCCCATTCGTAGGACAGGGAGAGTGTCTCGCCAACCTGAGAGGTATTATGGCCTTGTCATTGAGAATGACAATGAGTTGCCAATCATTGATGATGACGACCCTGTGACCTATAATAAGGCTATGAGTAGTGTTGACTCAGAGAAATGGCATAGTGCCATGAAATCCGAAATGGAATCTATGTATACCAACCAAGTATGTACTCTGGTTGAGGCGCCTGAAGGTGTTAAGCCTATTGGGTGCAAGTGGGTATACAAAAGAAAGATTGGAGCAGATGGGCAGGTAGAGAACTATAAGGCCAGGCTCGTGGCAAAAGGATTCAGACAAAGGCAAGGGATTGACTTTGATGAAACTTTTTTGCCTGTAGCCCTGTTAAAATCAATTCGGATTTTGCTTGCGATTGCTGCTTTCTACGACTATGAGATCTGGAAAATGGACGTGAAAACGGCCTTCCTCAATGGGAAACTTGAAGAGGAAGTGTATATGACACAGCCAGAGGGTTTTCTTTTCAAGGGAAATGAACACCTAGTGTGTAAGCTGTATATGGTTTAAAGTAAACTTCTCGTAGATGGAACATCCGTTTTGATGAGACAATCAAGAGTTTGGTTTTATCAAAAACATAGATGAACCATATGTCTACAAAAAGGTTAGTGGAAGCGCGGTAACATTTCTTGTATTATATTGAAAGAGGAGACGTCAAGAGAGTTGACACACATAACAACGTAGCAGACCCACTCACAAAGCCATTTTCTCAAAGTCATTTTGATCGTCATAAAGACAAGATGGGTATTAGATACCAGAGTGATTGGCTTTAGTACAAGTGGGAGATTGAAAGAGATGTGTCCTAAGTCCAATCATGTATGATGATTTAGGAATAACTTTTATGTAATCTGTTTTGATTTCATTGATATTAATAAAAGACTTGTTTTGGTTTTATTGCGGGCTTTATCTATTTAAGTGTTTAATTAAGATATACCATAGTTTAGAGTAAAGCTTTTTATGGATTATGATGAGATCATAATAATGAGACCTAAAAGATGATAACTCTAAACTTAAATATTTCCTAGTCGTAGGATTACTAACTGGTAATTAGTAATCCGCAAAGATCGGTACATATTATGCTTGCTTCATTATGAAGGATGTCTGTTCTCATAGACATTTGTGTGGTGACACTATAACTAGTATGTAGGTGCTTATTATAGAATAAGTTCACTGAACATGACTCACACAGCTGAACAACTGATGGAGTTCACTCACGTATCAGCAGTTGTTCACATAGTGATAGTTGTACAAGTATCCTTAGACTTGAGGTCATCATAGCCATCTTGTGTACACTGAACTATGCATGGGTTTAGTTCTTAGTCTCCAGGAAAAATTATAAGGGCTCTACTGGGTATAGAAATTTGTACACGAAGATAGTATATGATCAATAAAGGATCTACCCCTTCCAGTGAAGGAAGAGAATGTTCAATGCTGATCCACTTATGCTAGTTCAGGAATCTCTGGCCAGAGTGAATGACATTAGAAAGTAGTTTCTAATTTACATTAAATAGAACTAAGCATAGTGAATGGGAAAGCAAATGATTAAATAAGATAGGCTTAAAATAAGTTCCATGCCTTGTATTTAATCGTGACATTGCAGGGTAGAAGGAATTAATTGTACGGTAACTACTCACTGAATAGGTTCTTGGTATTCTAAGCAGTGAATTCGTATTATCCGGATAGTCGCGATATGCTGAGAAGTATCCCTCACGATGTAGAATAAATATGATTAATTAATTAATCATATTTAAATGAATTAGAGAATTTATATAAATAATGATAAAATAGTTTTATTATTATATATTTCTACTACCGGCTTAATATTGAACCTACAGGGTCACACCATAAAAGAGAATGATTTAATGGTGGAGGAATTAATTAATAATGGCTGATAATTATTTATTTATGAAATAAATAATTAATTGGCAAATTTAATAATTGATTAAATGAGATTTAATTGATTATAAATTAATTAAGAAAAGGTTCTTAATATTATTAATTAAAAATTTAATTTTTGGAAATTAAATCAAGTGAGAGAATTATTTCTAAAGAGTTTAGAAAAATGATTAATAATTAAAAGGTGTTTTAATTATTAGTGAGAATAATAAAGGGTTAATAATAATAATATTTTATGGGAAAATTTTTAGCTAAAAATTTTGCCTATAAATATACAATTATAGACCCTATTTTTGCCTCAACCAAAAAGATTTACAACCCTAATTCTCTCCATCTCCTCCTCCTTCATTACATCATTTTCTTGGTGGATACCGGTGGAGTGCTTCACACTTGAGGAGCAGCTGCTAAGGATCTCCGTTCATCATTTTTGGATCTCCATTAAAGACCTCCATCTTTCCATTAACGTAAAGCTTCTTAAGGTAAACATACCGAACTACGAATTAAATATTATTTTTCGCATGGATCCTGCGGAGGGTTTCATTTTTTTTAAGATTTAAATTTACATTTTCGCTGCGTTTATGTGCTAAAAACCCTTCAGGGATGCCACCGAGTTATGTGTTGTGACCGTATGATACTAAGACTGGCCATCTTATGTACTTATATGGTTGCTCTCAGTCATACCTAGATTTTCTTCTTCACTGTTTCTTCTTATTCGATTTCCTTGAGCCGTAAATTTCATTGGATATTCTATGGAAATGAATTTCTGCGATTAGATTGTTCTCGTTATTAAAAGCAAGTAAAAGCGACTGTTGAGAAGAACGAAAGTCCTATATCAGTATATCATTTAAGAATAATGGTAACCGCGAGAGTTCAGGACTTAATGATGGAATTATAGCCTTAGGAAAAGTGAATCAATGGTTGATGGGTTACTTGCGGATGATAAGGAAATCATCCTTAGAAGAAGGGTTAATTGAAACATGAACGATGGTGCTTAGTAGAGTCAGTGTCCCTAAAGCTTGACTTGATTTATCGGCTTGTTCTACATAGTGTGTGACTAATATATTCAGCCGACTTTTGTGGTATGTTGGATAAATTTAGCTGTTGTACCTGAGTAGTGATGGGAAGTTGGTCAGTTGTGAGTATATTGAGGAACCGTGCTACGGTGTTTAGTTTCTTTGTATTTTAGATTTCCTGAACTGTTGTTGATTCTGTTATTATTATTATTGCTATGATTACTAGTGCTGTTAATCTAGATTTCTTTTTATAAATGGACCACGATATTAAAGACCTAGGTACTGTGATTGGGCAGCATTTTCTTGATACAGGTGCACCGTTTAAACGGTGATACCTTTTGTTAAATAATTTTGTTATGTTTTGAATAAAGTCATTTAAATATTTCAGGAAAATGTCACCCAAGAAAGCTACCCAGTCTAAAGAAAGTAGTAGTGTTGCGGAGTATCCAACTATAAATGAAATTCTAGATTTGTTGCACCAGCAGCAGCAACAACAGTTGCAGTTAATTCAACAGGTTCAGCAGCAGCAACAACAAGAAGTGAACCGAAGTGTTAGTTTTAAATCTTTTCAAAATGTTAACCCTCCTGAATTTAAAGGTGAACCTAATCCAGTAGCTGCTGGAGCATGGTTAAAAGATATGGAGAAAGCTTTCAATCTTGTTCAAGTAAGTGAGAATCTTAAGACTGATTATGCAAGCTATTTCTTGAAAAATGAAGCGAATTATTGATGGGAGTCAACCAGGGCATTAGAAGGAGAAGGCCCTGTTTCATAGGCTAGGTTTACTGAGTTATTTTTGGAAAAGTATTTTCTTGACTGTGTGAGGAATCAAATGGAGATTGAGTTTCTAGAGTTGAAGCAAGGTGACAAAAGTGTAGCTGAGTATGAGGCTAAGTTCACAGAGTTGGCTAGGTTTGTACCAGATTATGTGTCCTTTTAAGCTCAGAAGGCAATGAGGTTTCAACAAGGATTAAAGCCTGAAATTCGTAGTGGAGTGGTGGCATTACAACTCAAGACGTATTCTTCCGTAGTTCAGGCCGCCTTAATAATTGAATTTTATCAGAAGCTAGCCGCTAGAGAAAGAGAAGATAAGAAGTGGAAGATTAATGATATGGAAGAAGTAATAGGTCAAGAAGAATCCAGTCAGAAGTCTCATAAAAAGGTTGGAAGGAGTGAGAATAAAGAATTTAGAGAGAAAAGTATTTCTTTAAATAGAATTAGTAACACCTTAGCCAGCTCGAATCAGGTCAATTCGGTTAAATCGCCTATATCGGAGTGTAAGCAATGCGGTAAGAGACATGGTGGAAGGTGTAAGGTAAATACTGAATGTTTTAGGTGTAGTCAGAAGGGACATTATGCGTCAGAATGTAAGGTAGAAAATACAGGAGTCGTCTGTTATAACTGTGGCAAGGTAGGGCATGTTGCCAAGAATTGTAGAAGTACTTCCCGAGATAGCCTTGGAGGTAGTGCATCAAAAGGTTTGACGTCCAGTATAGCCAAGGCTAAGACTTGTAATGTGATTAATAGTTCAGCTGCTCAAGACTCTGATAAGGAACCAGGGCAATAATTGATTACCAGAGGAAGCAAATAATAATATCTACGGAAGCTAATATTGGGATAAGTACTCAAGGGCATAAGCAAGAGGATAGGGCGGAACCAGCGCATATAAGGGATATTAAGAAGGAAGCACCTAGGTTGAAGAAAATTCAGATAGCAAATGAGATCCTAAAAGTTTTACCTGCTGGCTTACCAGGATTACCTCGGAGTATGAGATAGGATCTCTCATTTGGTTATTGTACAGAGTCGGGCCGTGTCAAAAGCCCGTATCGAAAGACCTATTAGGAATCAAATGATTAGTTAAGGAAACTTCAGGATTGTGGGATGAAAGAATAATGAGACAAGGTGTATTCCGTGTTGTGCACTGGTGTGGTTTATAAGAAAGAAGAATGGATGTATGAAGTTATGTGCTGGTTATTGGAAGTTGGAAAAGTTGACGAATCGGAAGAAGTAACCCTGCATAGAATTGATTATTTATGAAATGAACGTTTTGGTTCTGGGAGGAAGACCCATCAGGCTACTGTTAGCTAAAGGCAAGCCTGAGGTCATAATAAAGATTGTGTTTAGAGTGAGGTAGGGACATTATGAGTTCTGATGATGTTACTCGGATTAACAAATACACCAGTTGCATTTGAGGGTTTATTGAACAAAGTGTATAAGGAGTATTTGTATAAGTGTAATTGTATTTATTGATAATATTCTCAGCTATTTAGAATCTAGAGAATTCATATAGAACGCCTAAGGATTTCCCTTTGAAAGTTGAAAAGAGAGCGATTCTATGTTAAGATATCAAGGTATTAATTTTGGTTGGGATTACCAAAAGATTATGGTTACCCTATTAACGACCACTCAAACAAAGCCAGTGTAGTAGAAGATATGTAAGAAGAATCAGAAAAAGTGAAAGTGGAAGTTTGAACAACCAAGGGTGGTAAGAAGCCCTTGTACGAATTTTACTTTCAGTCTAAGTTGATTGAAAGGATAAGGGAATTGTCCGGCCCTGAACCAGTTCATTAGATTATGAATAAGGAATATTGATTCGGAAAGGTTAAAAGTAACTCATGGTATAAAAAGGGCGAATACGGATTTATTTCTAAAGGATATAGAGATAAAAGTGAGAACGTTAATATCGCTGGAAGTTTCGCCCTAAAAAGAAACAGTAAGAATTGAGCATAAAAGTAAGCTAAGCCCTAGGAATTTCGGATCGTTGCGTGTGAGATATCGAGACGAGTAAGTAAAGTGGTTTACGAGTTAGCGTTGTTGCCATAGCGGCAGCATACTCCTAGTGTGTTTTGTGTCTTTGTGTCAAAGTAATATATTCTTTATTTAATTAAAATAGGGTGTATGACCCAATCCAGATCCTAGATCATAGAAAGCGAGACCTCATGATTAAGTTTATTTATGCCTTGAATAAATTCTTGAGTCGAAGAGTCTACCTGGAAGTTAGAATCGGAATTGCTTGACAAAATATCCTCACTTATTTAGTTAAGTCAGATTCTGAGGACGGAATCTTTTTAAGGGGGGAAGAATGTAACGAGTCGTATACTTTTATATTTAATTAAAGTGTAATTAAGGAATTATTAAATGAATAATATATGTGTATAGCTTCTGTCAGCTATATGTTATTTTATTTTATCTATGTGTGTGAATTATGGTGTCCATAGTGGTTCGTGTAATTAACTATGGATTTGTATTGAATTGTTTGCACTTTAAAAGTGAATTTAGTGCAAATTTACTTGCATAAATATTTGGGATGTCTCTAAAATTGCTTTTATGGTCTCATAATTACAATAATTATTTTTGGGATTTTATAAAATTTAGAAATCAATATTTTATCAATTATTTAGCCCTGTATGATTTTCTGATTACATTTAATTGTAAAATATGTATTTAATTCCAGAATTCTTCAAAAATTATGAAACTCATATTTATTGAAGTTTGGAATATTCCGAGAATTTTAAAATTATTCTAAAAATTTCTGGGATTAATTTCACCCGCGTGTTGTTTCGTTAATTGTTAAAAAGCGGGTATAAATTGAGTTTCAGAAATTATTTTAAAATTATGAGATTTATGTTTTTATAAACTTCGGAATTTTTGCAACATTTTAAGACTATTTTCGTGATTTTCTGAAATTGTTTTAAGTGCAACCCGGTTCGTTAATTGCGAAATACGGGTGCGAGTTGCATTTCAAAAATACTTTAAAAATTTTGAAAAATTTATTTTAATAACTTTGGAATATTTTTGATATTTTAAAATTATCTTGGTAATTTTCGGGTTAGTTTCACCCGCAACTTAGGCCGTTAAATTTTAAAATATGGATCAAAAATCAGGCTGCCAGAAGGCTGTACTAATTTTAGTACGTGGCAAACTAAGAAGAGGTGTGGCAGTATTCATAAGTACGTGTCAGCTGCATATTGGATGAAAAAAAATTAAAATAATAATAATAAACCCTGCCATTTTTTTTCCTCCACCCCTGTATTCTCTGTTCATCCCTCTCTCTGTTTTTCTTTTATTCCTCCTGGTCCTCTTCTTTTCCGGTGCCTCTCAGTCGTTAATTGACTCCGACCGCCGTTCTTTTTTCTCCTCTCCGGTGAGCTCCGTGATTTTGTCCTTTTCTAGCATCCTGTTATTCGAATCTTATTTTCTAAGCTGTGTATACATATGTGTAGGCATGTGTGTATATATTGGCCCTGAGTGTTGTCGCGTAAATTGCAAATTGATTCTTTGATGCTCTGTTTCTTATTGCCGCCGCCCCTCACGGTTTTCGGTGAGAATTGTGGCGGGTGGCTGTCGTATAGCCGCGGTCTTGCTGCCTGTTGCTTGTTCCGACGAAGACTGTGTTGTTTCCGATTGTTCATGTGCTTCTGTGTTACTGTGGTGTTGATGCGCGTGCTTGCACGCGATTGTTTTGGGAGTTCTTTAAATTATATAATTATTATATTTTTCTGCAGGAATAACTTTGAGTAATATCCGTGATATAATTTATTCGCGCGGTAATAATTATTTTAATTGGTGAAATCCGTGTTGGAAACCCGAATTTATTGGGTACCGGTGAATTTTACCGCCGTCGGCGATGAGCCTCGGCGAGCCGACGGTAGACTGTGATGATTTGTTCAGAGTCCTAATATTTTAAAATAAATAAATAAATAAATAAATAAAAAAGAACACGAATAAAAATATAAGATGTAAATAATAATAATTAGTTGATTCAAATCGGTGGTTGGGAAATTGTGAAATGTGGATTGCGTGATTGGTTGTGTTTGTGATTTGACGTCGAGTTGTTCGACGGGTAGGCCGATAAACAGAGGAGGTGCTGCCCGAATTTTTGGAAATTAAATTTGGAAATTCGGGACATACCCTGTAATTGTCGGAACGTTGAGCGAGTATAAATAAGTATATACATATATTTTGTGCGAAACCTGATTGTATGTTGTGGTGAATGTTCTGTCAAAACTTAGTAACCCTAATTTCGTAAAATGACGAGTATATGTATTTTCCGAAAGCGAACATCGAACCAATTTTCGAGATAGTGAACCCTAATTGTTTCATGTGTTATTATAATATAAATAATTATGAGTCGTGTTTGAATATCATTGGGTAGAATTGGTATCGAGGATATGTCAAGCATACCTAGACGTCTAACATAGGGTATTTCGGCTCTGTAGGTTCTATTCAAAGGACTCAAGAATTGAAGTCGAACTAAAGATAACCTAGTGATCAGTCGACAAGCGTAGCGAGGTTCCAAGCGAAGAACCTGAACGTTGAAGTCGGATCCAGGATAGTCTCATAGTAAGGCGATAAAGCCGAGTGTCCAAGTTAGTCCAAGGTCAATCAGTAATAGTGGTAAAGCTCTGCAAGACAAGTACCCCTGACCATTCTTTTATGGTTCAGTACGTATGAATAGCTAAATGTTTTACTTTCATAATGGAACAGAAACGTTTTAAGTTGCGTATCCCCTGTAGTTATAAATCACTGTTTTCAAATTGTTTTGGGGAAAAGTAACTTCTGAAAACACCTATCTCTAAACGTGATTTAAATGAAAAGAGTTTTGAATAGTGTGTTGTGACAGAATGGTTTTAAAAAGAGATAGGTGACAGTGATTTTGGAAACTGGATAAAGGGACTGTTTTAATCCACCTATGTCGTGGAAGGTTTTGATCCACCTATGTCATGGAATTTTGGAAAGAGGCAAAAAGGGAATTCAGTTGATCTATTGGAGTTGCGTAAGAGGCCCATTATTCGGTAATGGCCCAGCATGTGGTTGCGTAAGTGGCTAATTGGGTTGGGCATTCTGTTTAACCGATTAGTCCAGCATGGGGGAAAGACCTAGCTAGTCTTTTCCCAAGTTTCAGAACACATTCTTATTCTGGATGGCCGCTAGTCGCTGTCCGGTGAGGGTTGACTAATCAGCTATCTTCACCCGTGAAACGTCCAATAGATTTGATTGATCCAGTTTTGGATTTGATTAACAACTCAACTTGATGAGACAGATGATTTGAAAATGAAATAGCATGCTAAGCTTTGATTCTGGTAATTATACACAACACACGATTGATATTGTTTTACAGAGCATGCTAGTTTTGGTATCCAGTTTATGAATGTTTACCATGTGTTGCAAATGAGCTATAATATCTGTTCTTATCACTACTTTATTATAAACAGATTTACTTGTTATTCATATAGTGGTACTGCTGAGCAATTGATTGCTCACCCTTGCAGAATGTTTTATGTATGTATTGCAGATGCCTAGGAGATTCTTCCGTGGTAGTCTGGGCAGAGTTCCAGTGCTTTCCGGGTCAGGCTCCTCTGAGGTAGTTTTGTTGGACGAAGGGTGGTCTGTTGAGTTGCTGTGTTAAGTTAGCTACGTCAGGATGATTGTTGTAAGTTGGTTTGTGTTAGTTGTAACCTAAATCATACTTAAACCTGGAAAAGGTCTTGGTAAAAGGGTCGTAGTTATGTATTATTAATGAGGTGGACTGAATTATGATTGTTATTATTGTTAATGGTGACGTCAACTCCTGACCCCGGGGTTGAGGTCGTCACAACACTTCCTCCACAACTTCGCAGAAGATCACCGGAGACTCGAGCATAGAATATTTCAATTTGCAGTTGCTAATGAAGTCCATCATCTTGTGAAACTCTTCAGAGTTAACAACACTTTTGTCAACAAGTGCGACGAAGTTATTTTTCTCATAGGTGAACCCAGATTGAGACATTATTTTACCTACGGGTGCCATTGTTTCTAAGTATGTAGTTATAGAGAGAGAAAGGGGTATTGAAGATGAAGAGAGTAAAAGTTTCTAAGTAATTCAGAGGGAGATAAAAGTGAAATATAGAAATGAATTGGGATTTTATACTATCTCTGGAAAAGATAAACAAATAATTAAAAATAAAATGAAGTCTCCAATGATATTTTCCAAAAATAACCGTTTAAAAATAAAGCAGCCTGTAGAAATTCTAAAACTTATCCATCGACATATACATACACACTGTAAGTAAGGTCGACAGCTAGAATTTAGAATTAACGACTATGATTGAATTAACTCAACGGATACATGACGTGCCTTTATCCATCAAGGGATAAAGTACCCAAAAATATTTTGACTTTCAACAGATAATTTTTATTCTTTGAATTCCATCAGTATTTACCTTTAAAAAATCCTGATTTTAGTGTCAGGATCTGACAACTTGCAAATCCTGATTCTAGTGTCAGGATCTGATAACTTGCAAATCCTGATTTGTATCTTTAATAAAGTCAAACGTATTTCTGGCTGTATCACAAATTGCAAAGATATCAAAAAGAATTAAGAATAATTAAGCATAACTAACTCACTTACCAACCTAGTAAAAGTTTATTCATCAAGCGGCTTGGTAAAGATGTCTGCAAATTGCTGCTCACTTGGAACAAAATGTAGTTCCACTATACGATTCATAACATATTCTCTGATGAAGTGGTACTTGATGTCTATGTGCTTTATCCTTAAATGCTGTACCGGATTTTCAGTAATGGAAATGTCACTTGTGGTGTCAAAGAAAATTGGAATCTTGTCCACATGTAGACCATAATCCAATAGTTGATTTTTCATCCATAAGATCTGTGCACAATAGCTACCAGTAACAATATATTCAGCTTCAGTTGTGGAAGTAGAAATTGAGTTATGTTTCTTACTAAACCAGGACACAAGCTTGTTTCCTAGAAACTGACATGTGCAAGTTGTGCTTTTCTTGTCTATTTTGCACCCTGCATAATCTGCATCTGAATAATCAGTTAGATCAAAGACAGAATCTCTAGGGTACCAAATGCCAAGTTTTGGTGTGCCCTTGAGATATCTGAAAATTCTCTTAATAGCTACTAAATGAGATTCTCTAGGATCAACCTGAAATCTTGCACACAAACAAGTAGCAGACATTATATTTGGTCTACTGGATGTTAAATATAAAAGTGAGCCAACCATGCCTCTATAACTTGAAATGTCCACAAACTTTTCAGTAGTGTTCAATTCAAGTTTAGTGGCAGTGGCCATGGGAGTTTTTGTTGCAATCCATTAAGTCAAACATCTTTAAAAGATCATGAATATACTTGGTTGGACTAATGAATATTTCATCACTAACTTGCTTAACTTGTAAACCAAGAAAGTAAGTTAGTTCTCCCATCATGCTTATTTCATATTTACTTTGCATCAATTTGGCAAACTTTTTTGCAAAGTTTCTCATCTATAGAGCCAAATATAATATCATTGTTAGGGCTAAACACGCGCTAATATTCACGCAAGTATACACGATCGCAAGTAATATAAAATTATTTCTAGTTCATTCCCACAGGGACTGGTTTAGGTTAACTTAGTGATTTATGCACTTATGCAACAATGATATGGCTATAATTGAATGCTAAGACGATAACAATTTGGGTTTTGATTAGAACTAAGAATTAAACTAGCAATTATAACTAAGAGATTAAAGAGAGTTGGATATTATACGACACAAACATGTGATTCTAACTTCATTAAATACTTCATTCAATAGCCTTATTGATCTTAACCTTAACATGCAATGGTGATGATACTAATCAGATAACACGAAACTGCTAAACGCCAACTTTCGTTGCACGAGTAACATACTACCAGACATCCACAAAAGAGATAGAATCTTAATATACACCAATTATATTGAGACCCTATATGTCTATAGAATTTGACAACATAAAGGCTTAATGCACAAGTTATCTATCATGATTACATAGGGCAAGTAAGATGGTTAAAATTACCCACAAATCACGCATGACAATAACACATGAACCTATGCTAACATGGCAAGTTCTAAATCCTTAAATTCACCGTCGCTTCATTAAAGATTAATACGCTATCTTATAAGTTCGCGACATTTATAAGACGAATAAGCACAACCAATACTAGGTTATCATACAATCACCACATACTAAGGTATCGAACAAATTAACTAAAGAAATCCATAAATAAATCCGCTAGAACCCCACGATAACGATTAGCCCATAGTCGGACTCATCATCAACGTGGGTTCCGATGAAAGCATGGTATAATAAACTTAGTCTTAATACTGAATAAATAATAAACCAAGTACGAAATAAGAGTATAGGTTCACGAATAAGAAAACTAGCATCCAAGTTATTACTTAGAACAAAGAACCACAAATAAAAACTAGATCTTCTTCGCCTTCGTTGAATCGTGCTAAAACGGTCTTCTTACGCCTTCTCCTTGTGCTCTGGTACGTCTCCTTACGAAAACATCCTTTATTTATGTATATAGAGCAGCCCATGCAAAGTAGAAGTCCTCCAATTAGAAGCCAAGTAGAATCAGAATTCAAAGTTCCCGACCCGGCGCGGCCGCGTGCTTGATAAGCGCGGGCGCGCTGTGTCTCTGAAGTTTAGGCGCGGGCGCATGCTTGATCAGCGCGGGCGCACTTGATCAGCGCGGGCGCGCTTGATCAGCGCGGGCACGCTTGATCAGCGCGGGCGCACTGGCCTTCTAGAGAAAAATCTGATTTCTTTCTTTTCTTGCTGCAATGAGTTGGTTTCCCGAGATTTATTCCTTGGACACCATCCTAACACCATATTAGCATCAAATCAATGCTAATTCACCTGATTTCAGGATTAATGCCTGAAATGCAAAAACATTGGAAAACACATTAAAACACCAACAACTTGAGTACAAAAGCACCAATTCAAAGCTTAATGGAGCGTTATGAAGTGTCATAAATGCCACTCAACATACCCCCAAACTTTAATCGATGCTTGTCCTCAAGCATAAACATACTCAAAGAAAAAGAAATAGAAATGCATGAATGCAACTAAAAGATTGCAACGATCTCCATAGAATAACAAAACCAAACAACAAGAAACATCTCAACAATTGCAGTTATTCGCATAAAGATCAATCAAACTATACAAATCAACTTACAAACCAGGGACATGCGTGTGTGCAAATGCTTATAGATATACTATCACAACTAGATCAATAATTATGACTCAATACTCATCAAAGCAATCACAAGGTTATAAATAAAATAAAAGCTAGACTCAAAATAACTTATAACACTTAAATTCTTATATTGGAGTTTTATATGGATTCATGCTTTTATTCACAACAAAACAACACAATTATGCTTATTTGATCGTGCAATGAGTGAGGTCCACAAAAGACTTATACAATATTACCCATATAGTGAGAGTTAGGTTAGCGGATCCTAAAATATAAAAGCCTTAGGTCACTAGGCACAAAGTCCCCTAAGTACTTAATAACTCGAGTACTAAAGAGCCCACTCGTGATCAATTATACATAACACTTATTTTTTTCTTCTCTTCTTTTTTTCTTTTTTTTCTTTGTTTTTCACTTTTCTGAACGAGTGCGTTTCGCTCCATCTCGTTCAACCCTAGACTACTCATATAAATATGAGCCGGCTAATAGCCATTTGATACCTAGCCACAACAACTAGCAATGAAATCTAATTTTTCTCCAATTTTTTAAAAATTCAGGTTATTTTATCAATAAGAGAATATCCTAAATTCTAAATATAAACAAGCGATTAAACTCCGACAAACAAATAAACCATGATCATGATCTAACACTTAAGCAACCTATAAGACTTAGTGAAATACAAGTGTCTCTAGCATGCAAATCAACTCAATACGACTCAACATAACTAAATACGACATCACTACATTAGCATCAATATCACAAGTCAATCGGAAAAATCATCTAAGGGATCATATTATTATGCAAATGCATGAACTACATGAACAAACTATCATAAAAACTACAAAATAAAAAAAATACATGGCAAAATGCAACTATATGAAGAAAACTATCATGAATATGCAATTATATGCGACTCATACAAACAAATTCCTTCAACTACTACCCCCAAACTTAAAATATTCACTGTCCTCAATAAAGGTAATAGTAAGGAATCAGGCATACCTACTCGGAATCAGGATCGTCACCCTCAACGGGTGGAGTGTCAGGCATTTCTGGAGGTGGATACACGGAGTCCTCACCAAATACTGGCCACTGGATATCAACACCTGTGGCTCTGAATGCAGTCCCCAACGCCTGGGTGAGATCACGTACAAACCTACTATGGATGGAATGCATCGCATCCATCCTCCTCGCGAGACGCCTATACTGCGCCATGCTCATACCAGCTCCAACATCAGCTCCTACCTCCACCTGCTCCTGCTACGATGGTCCAGCCTCATCACCTAGCTGAGATCTCCAAGCAATCCTGCTTGTCTGAGTAGCCCCAGCAGCTAGCCTCCCCCCAGGTAGATGGTCAAAAGAATATCCAAGCCCTCTCAAATCAGGCTTGCCTCCATCCCACTCTTGTATCGTCGCCAAAATGGTGTTGTCAATCGGAGCACTCGGAATCTGGAGCTGCTCGTGTGTTGGCCAACGAACACCAACTGCCAAGCACAACTTCATCATAATGGACGCATAGGGCATAGACCTTGTAGTACTCCCTCGTAAAAATCTCTGAATACCCTGGTAAATCACCATACCAAGATCCACATAATCACCCTGAAGAATCCTCCACAACAGTCGTATTCGCTCCACAGTCACATCATGCACATGAGAAGATGGCATGATGTTAGCACAAATAAACGTAAACGTATTCTATGCACGAGCAAACCTGTTCATGCTCGAAGTAGGGAATATGGAGTAGTCAGTCGTTCCCCTCTTGAACTTCCAGTGAGTATCAAGCATGCACAGAGTAGCAACAATCAGATCCAAATCAAAGTCCTCTGGAGTCTTATCGTTCTAGGTGTCCTGGCTGGGCCTCCTTGCGGGATGATCAATCACCCTCCTTATCGCATCAGCACTGTACTTCACAGTCATCCCCCTAACAAGAGTGAATCCATTCTTATCCGCCTTCACATTAACATAGAACTCTCAAACAACTCTCATGGGAACAACAGCTGGCAGAATCATCTCCAACAACCTACCATCCTTCTCTGATGGAAGAAAAACACACTCCTTGGCTATAGGCTTCGAGAAAAGCCTCGTATACTCCGCTTCAGCCTCGGGAGTTGAAAACCTCGACCTCACACCACCCGCACTCGAAGAATCGGTGGTGCTGCTGCTTACTTGAGTTCTTTGTCTCTTGGGTGCCATTGGGATTGAATAGAGAGAATAAGAGATAATTGTTTGAGAGAGAATTGTGTTTGAGAATTTGTGAAGTGGTGGAGAAGTTTGTGTATAAGTGTATATATATATAGGAGGTGAGAAGAGAATTAGATATGGAATAGAAGTGAGAATTGATTATGGGAATAATGGGTTTGATTTGGAGAGGGAAATTTGGGATGTGGAAGAGTAAAATTTGGGTAGGAATTTATTTTTAATAAAAGTCCCCAATTTTCTCTTAAATCCCAACTGTATATTTTTTTCAGAATTCGGGGACCAGCACGGCCGCATGCTACCTCAGCGCGGGCGCGCCATGTTTCTGTTGTTTCAGCACGGCCGCCCCGCTAGGCAGCGTGGGCGCGCCGTGTCTCTGGAATTTCAGCGCGGCCGCCCCGCTTCCTCAGTGCGGGTGCGTCGTGCCACTGTAGTTGGCCCCAAATTTTTTCAATTTTTTGATTTTTTTGTGCTTTTCTCCTTTCTTTCTTCTTCCTCTATCTACTAATTTACAACAAACTTGGGTTGCCTCCCAAGAAGCGCTTGTTTTACGTCGTTAGCTTGACTTAGAAACTCGAGATCAAACGGACAACAAAACGACACTAACCACCTCGCGGTTTGCCATGTCACCATAGTAATGCTTCAATCTCTGACCATTTACCTTGAATACTTGGCCTGGATCATTCTCAAAAATCTCCACCGCTCCATGGGGAAACACAGTTTTGACAACAAACGGCCCTGACCACCTTGACTTCAGCTTTCCAGGAAAAAAATGGAGAAGAGATTTGAACAAAAGAACTTGTTTCCCTGGCACAAATGATTTGAGCACTAGACCCCCATCGTGCCACCTCTTGAAGTCGAAACTCATCGAGCTCATTCAATTGAAGCATCATTTTCTTATCAGTTACATCCAAATCTAGATTCAACTTCTTCAAAGCGCAATACGTTTTATGCTCTAGCTCCACTGGCAAATGATACCCCTTACCATAAACCAACTATACGGTGACATCCCAAGCGGAGTCTCGTACGCTGTTCGATATGCCCAAACAGCTTCATCAAGCTTCAAATACCAATCTTTTCTCGATGGACACACAATTTTTTCCAAAATGCGCTTGATCTCTCTGTTTAATACCTCATCTTGACCATTCGTCTGAGGATGATAATTCGTAGCAATGCGATAATTCACATTATACCTTTGCATCATAGCAATGAACTTGCGGTTGCAAAAATACGACCCCTCATCACTGATTATGACTCTTGGAGTTCCAAATCTTGTGAATATCTGCTTGTAAAGAAAATTAAGCATTACCTTCGCATCGTTCGTTGGCAACGCTTTAACTTTAACCCATTTCGATACATAATCAACCGCCAACAAGATATATTGATTGTTATAAGATGAGACAAATGGCCCCATGAAGTCAATTCCCCAAACATCGAAGACTTTAACTTCAAGAAGCACATTCCCTCGTGGACATATTATCCACACATTGACATCGATCATATTTCAAAATGGACTGATGAGCATCTTTAAACAAAGTTGGCCAAAAGAAACCTGTTTGAAGAATACGCGATGTTGTCTTTTCTCCACCATAATGTCCTCCATAAGTCGTTGAGTGGAGATCTCGCAAGATCCCCCCCCCCCGTTTCGCTGTAAGGAATACATCTCCTGATGATTTGGTCAGCTCCTTGTCTAAAAAGAAATGGATCATCCCACATATACCACTTCACTTCATGTAGAAACTTCTTCCTTTGACCGAAAGTCAACTCTGGAGGCATAACGATACTCACAAGGTAGTTCACAATGTCGGTGAACCACGGTTCTTCTGCTTGCACTCCAAATAATTGCTCATCGGGAAAAGATTCATTAATCAAAGACTTATCTTATGAAGTAGCAATTGGATCCTCTAAACGCGAGAGATGATCGGTGACTTGATTTTCAATCCCTTTTCTGTCCTTGATCTCTAATTCAAACTCCTGAAGTAAAAGAACCCATCAAATCAGTCTAGGCTGCGAGTCCTTCTTCGAGACGAGATATCAATGGCAGCGTGATCAATAAAAACTGTCACCTTCGTCCCAAGTAGATAAGATTGAAATTTCTCAAAACCATAGATAATAGCCAGAAGTTCTTTCTTAGTAGTGGAGTAGTTCAGTTGAGCACCATTAAGAGTCTTACTAGTATAGTAGACTACATATTATATGCTTTTCTTTTGTTGCCCAAGAATTGCTCCAACTGCATAGTCACTTGCATCACACATCATTTCAAATGGTTCAGACCAATCAGGTGCAGTTATGACATGTGCCGTAATTAAACTCTTCTTCAGTGTCTCAAAAGCAGCAAAGCACTCGTCATCAAACTTGAAAGGAACATCCTTCTCTAGAAAATTGCATAACGGCTTCGAAATCTTAGAGAAGTCCTTGATGAAACACCTATAGAAACCCGCATGACCAAGAAAACTGCGAATTCCCTTAACAGAAATTGGTGGAGGAAGATTTTCGATAACCCCCACCTTGGCTTTGTCCACCTCAAGACCTTTACTAGAAACCTTGTGACCAAGAATGATGCCTTGGCGCACCATAAAATGGCATTTCTCCTAATTGAGAACCAAATTGGTCTCAATGCACCTTTTCAACACTAATCCAAGATTGTGCAAGCATTCGTCATAAGAAGTTCCAAAGACCAAGAAATCATCCATGAACACTTCTACATTATTTCCAATCATATTAGAGAAGATAGCAATCAAGCATCTCTGAAAAGTGGTTGGCGCTCCACATAGCCCAAAAGAAACTCTTCGCAATGCAAAAGTACCAAAATAACATGTGAATGTAGTCTTCTCTTGATCTTCTTGAGTGATACAAATATGATTATATCATGAATAGCCATCTAGAAGACAATAGTAATCATGCCCAGCCAATCTATCAAGCATATGATCAATGAAAGGAAGAGAGAAGTGATCTTTCCTTGTAGCCTTGTTTAGTTTCCTATAATCCATGCAAACTCTCCACCCCATGACTGTTCGTGTAGGAATAAGCTCATTCTTCTCATTTGCTACCACAGTGATACCACCTTTCTTTGGCACACACTGAATTGGGCTCACCCATAAACTGTCAGAAAAAGGATAGATGATCCCTGCATCTAGCCACTTGAGGATTTCCTTCTTCACAACCTCTTTCATGATCAGATTTAGCCTTCTCTGTTGCTCAACAGTAGGCTTGCTTCCTTCCTCTAGCAGAATTTTGTGCATGCAATACGAAGGGCTGATTCCCTTGATATCTGCTATAGTCCAACCAATTTCCGATTTGAATTCTCTAAGAATTCTCAAAATCTTCTCCTCGTCGCTACCTGAAAGGTCAGATGCAATAATAACAGGCAAAGTAGATGCATCACCTAAAAACGCATACCTCAAATGTTCAGGTAAAGGCTTAAGCTCAAGAGTTGGAGCTTCCTCAATAGATGGCTTGATGCGCTTCGGAGAACTTTTCAGCTCCTCCAATCCAAGAGATTCAAAAGGCATATCCATCTTTCGCTTCCGGGGAGAAGCATTCAAATATTGCAAGTGCACATCGTCATCGTCATCTTTGCTATCGGAATTCCCCAATAAGGCCTTCTCTAAGGCATCATACCTTAGCAATCGATCGAGTTCAGAATTAACAACATAATCGACCATCTCCACCTTAAAATATTCCTCATTTTTGGTAGGGAATTTCATGGTATTGAACACATTAAAAGTTACATCCTCATCCATCACTCACATGGTGAGCTCACCTTTCTGCACATCTATCAAGGTTCGGCCAGTAGCCAAGAAAGATCTTTCCAAGATTATGGGAATCTTCTTATCCTCCTCGAAATCAAGAATCACAAAATCAGCAGGGAAGATAAGTTTATCCACCTTGACCAAGACATCCTCCACAACACCTCACGGATATGTAATAGAACGATCGGTCAACTGCAAAGTCATGTAAGTAGGCTTTGGATCAGGCAAGTCCAACTTCTTGAAAATTGACAAGGGCATAAGATTGATGCTAGCTCCCAAGTCACATAGACACATATCAAAAGACACCTTTCCAATGGTGCAAGGAATAGTGAAGCTTCCAGGATCTTTAAGCTTCGGAGGCAATTTCTGTTGCAGCACAGCACTGCATTCCTCCATGAGAGCAACGGTCTCCAAGTCATCAAGCTTCACCTTCCTAGAGAGAATACCTTTCATGAACTTCACGTAACTAGGCATTTGGTCAAAAGCTTTAGCGAAAGGTATGTTGATGTGAAGTTTCTTGAACACCTCCAGAAACTTCACAAACTGCTTATCCAACTTTTTCTTTTGCAGCCTCTTAGGAAATGGAGGTGGAGGATAGATATGTTTCTCCCCTGTATTACCCTCAGGAGGAGTGCGCTCAATAGTAGTCTTCCTTGGTTCCACTTCTGCTTCCTTCTGCACTTCTTCTTCTTCAGCCTCAACTTCAGAATCTAGAGCCTTGGCTTTTTTAGGATTCGCAACCTTACCAGACCTCAATGTAATTGCCTTAACATGCTCCTTAGCTTCCTTCTTTCCTGTCACTTCTGTATCGCTCGGAAGCGTATCAAGCTGATGATTTAGTATTGTATTAGCAATTTTCCCAATATGATTCTCCAAGGTCTTGATGGAAACAGCTTGGCTCTTGCACATGAGCCTCAACTCCTCCAATTCAGATTTTTCATTAGCTTGCGGTAACTGCTGAAGTTGAAGTTGTTGCCTATGGGAATATTGCGGTTGCTGAAAACCAGGAGGGTTATACTGCTTCGCTGTATATGGCTGATAAGATTGTTGCACCATATTCTGATTGTTGCTCCAGCTGAAGTTAGGATGATTGCAGTTATTCGAATGATAAGTGGCTGGAGCTTGTTGCTGTGATCTCTGAAAGTTGCTCACAAATTGAGATAATTCGCTAGAAATAGCACACTGCTCAGTTTCATGTGCCCCCGCATAAAGTTCACAAACACTAGTGATTAGATTAACTCCATAATTAGTCAAAGAGTCCACTTTCATAGCCAAAGCTTGAAGTTGAGCAGCTATAGCAGTAACTGTATCCACTTTCAGAATTCCTTGCTACCTTGCCTTGCAACTTTCTTTGCGTAGGATTCTCGGTATTCATTAGCTGCCATTAGCCCAATCAACTCATAAGCTTCATTATAGCTTTAAGCCCATAAGGCTCCACCAGATGCTGCAGCGAGCATAGGTCTAGATTATGCGCCTAAACCATCGTAGAAACAGTTTATAATCATCCAATCAGGCATGCCATGGTGTGGGCACTTCTTTAGAATCTCCTTGTATCGATCCCAAGCCTCACACAGAGATTCTCCAGTTTGCTGCGCAAACTGAGTAAGAGCATTCCTAATTACAGCAGTCTTTGCCATAGAAAAGAATTTAGTGAGAAATTTTTGAGCAAGGTCCTCCCATCTGGTGATAGACCCTGGTGGTAGAGAATATAACCAGCACTTCTCTTTATTCCTCAAAGAGAATGGGAATAGTCGCATCTTGATAGCATCTCCAGTCACATCTTTGAACTTGAAAGTGTCACAGATCTCGATAAAATCCCTGAGGTGCATGTTGGGGTCTTTAGTAGGGGAACCCCCAAACTGAACTGAGTTCCGTATCATCTGAATCGTGCTCAACTTGATCTCAAAAGTGTTAGCCGTGGTGGCTGGTCTGATGATGCTTGACTGAATATCATTGATCTTCGGCTGAAAATAGTCCATCAAAGCCTTAGGATTATCTACTTGATCTCCCATCTCTAAAAAAGCTGGTTCTTCGATTTTCTCTTCTTCTTATACCATCTCTTCGTCCTCAAAATCTTCCTTTCTCTCCACTACAACTTCTTCCTCGTCTTTATCCAGAATTCTCCTATGAGCTCGCGAACGTGTATGCATACACGATCGCTAGAGTACCTGAAACACGTCAAGGAAAATAGTAGGTAAGTAACAATGTCCGAGTCAATGAACTTTAACGATCACTGATGACAAACACATAAACTAAAAGTTAACACTGTAGTCCCCGGCAACGGCGCCAAAAACTTTTCAGGACTAAACACGCGCTAATATTCACTAAAATATACGCTATCACAAGTAATATAAAATTATTTCTAGTTCGTTCCCACAGGGACTAGTTTAGGTTAACTTAGTGATTTATGCACTTATGCAACAATGATATGGCTATTATTCAATGCTAAGACGATAACAATTTGAGTTTTGATTATAACTAAGAATTAAACTAGCAATTATAACTAAGAGATTAAAGAGAGTTGGATATTTTATGACACAAACATGGGATTCTAACTTCATTTAGTACTTCATTCAATATCCTTATTGATCTTAACCTTAGCATGCAATGGTGATGATACTAATCAGATAACACGAAACTGCTAAACGCCAACTTTTATTGCACGAATAACATACTACCAGATATCCACAAAAGAGATAGAAGCTGAATAGACACCAATTATATTGAGACCCTATATGTTTATAGAATTTGACAACATCATGGCTTAATGCACAAGTTATCTATCATGATTACATAGGGCAAGTAAGATGGTAAAAATTACCTACGAATCATGCATAACAATAACACATGAACCTATGCTAGCATGGCAAGTTCTAAATCCTTAAATTCACTGTCGCTTTATTAAAGATTAACACGCTATCTTATAAGTTCGCGATACTCATAAGACGAATAAGCACAACCAATACTAGGTTATCATACAATCACCACATACTAAGGTATCGAACAAATTAACTAAAGAAATCCATAAATAAATCCGCTAGAACCCCACGATAATGATTAGCCCATAGTCGGACTCATCATTAACATGGGTTTCAATGAAAGCATGGTACAATAAACATAGTCTTTATACTGAATAATTAATAAACCAAGTACGGAACAAGAGTATAGGTTCACGAATAAGAAAACTAGCATCCAAGTTATAACTTAGAACGAAGAATCACAGTAAAAACTAGAACTTCTTCGCCTTCATTAAATCGTGCTAAAACGGTCTTCTTACACCTTGTCCTTGTGCTCTGATATGTCTCCTTATAAAAAACATCCTTTATTTATGTATATATAGCAGCCCATGCAAAGTTCTCCAATTAGAAGCCAAGTAGAATCAGGATTCAAAGTTCCCGACCCGGCGCGGCCGCACGCTTAATCAGCACGGGCACGCTGTGTCTCTGAAGTTTGGGCGCGGCCGCGCACTTGATCAGCGTGGGCGCGCTAGCCTTCTGGAGCAAAATCTGATTTCATTCTTTTCTTGCTGCAATGAGTTGGTTTCCTGAGCTTTATTCCTTGGACACCATCCTAAAACCATAGTAGCATCAAATCAATGCTAATTCACCTGATTCCTGGATTAATGTCTGAAATGCAAAAACACTAGAAAACACATTAAAACACCAACAACTTGAGTACAAAAGCACCAATTCAAAGCTTAATGGAGCGTTATAAAGTGTCATAAATGCCACTCAACAATCATCTACATAAATATGAACAAGTATACTAGAGCCATTAACATATCTAAAGAAAAGAGTTTTGTCAACAGTACCTCTTGTGAAATGATTTTCTAAAAGGAACTTTGACAAAGTATCATACCAGGCTCTAGGTGCTTGCTTCAATCCATAAAGTGCTTTTAAAAGGTAGTAGACATAATCTGGAAAGTTGGAGTCTTCAAAACCTGGAGGCTGACTGATATAGACTTCCTTCTCCAAATCTCCATTCAGAAATGCACTTTTGACATCCATTTGATAGACTTTGAAATTGGCATGGCCTGCATAGGCTAAAAAAATTCTGATGGCTTCAAGTCTTTCAAGTGGAGCAAAAGTCTCATCAAAATCTATTCCTTCTTGTTGATAGTAGCCCTTAGCAACCAATCTGGCTTTATTCCTTATGACTATGCCATTTCCATCCATCTTGTTTCTGAATACCCATTTGGTGTCAATAGAATTCTTGTCTTTAGGTTTGGGTACCGTCTTCCATACTTTATTCCTTTCAAATTGGTTTAGCTCTTTCTGCATAGATAAAACCCAATCAGGATCCAACAAAGCTTCTTCTACCTTCTTTGGCTCTTCCTGAGATAGAAAGTTGCTGAATAGATATTCATCTTGAGTTTCCTTTCTCGTTTACACTATTAAAGATGCATCACCAATGATTAATTCAAATGGTGATCTTTAGTCCATTTTCTTTGTTGTGGTAGATTAGCTCTAGATGAAGAGGCCTCATAATTGTCTTGATGAGTGACTGAATTTTGATTTGAAGAAACTTCCCCTTAGTTTAAGGATCTTTGATTTGAGGTTGGAGTTCTTTCAGTTTGAGATCTAGAATGACTTTTAGCTAGTGTTGAGGGTTCAACTGATAATGAATTTTGTCTTCTGATAGATGATATAGTTTTTCTGTCAACGGATGAGGCACCATATCTTTCGACAAATATAGAATTTTATGCTTCATTTGTTGATCTTCCTGCATATTTCTTAGAAGTTTTTCTTGATCACTTTCATCATCACTGTCATCACAGTTCATGTCAACATTGTCAAATTTGAGGATTCTATGGAAACCTTCATCTTGTAATATTTCAATCTTCTTATCATCAAACACAACATGTACAGATTCCATAACAATATTGGTCCTTAAATTGTAGACTCTGTATGCTTTTCCAACTGCATATCCAACAAAGATACCTTTATCTGCTTTGGCATCAAACTTTCCATATTGCTCAGTTTGATTACTCAGAATATAACATTTGCAGCCAAAGACATGAAGAAAGTTTAATTTTGGCTTCTTGTTCTTGAACAATTAATAGAGAGTCATGCATTTAGCTTGATTGACCAAAGAAATATTTTGAGTGTAGCATGCAGTATTGACAGCTTCAGCCCAGAAATATATTGGTAACTTTGATTCCTCTAACATGGTTCTTGCAGCTTCAATTAAGGACCTATTCTTTTTTTCCACTACTCCATTTTGTTATGAAGTCCTTACTGCTGAAAACTCATGCATGATTCCATATTCTTCACGGAAGAACCTCATTGCAGAATTCTTGAACTCAGTTCCATTGTCACTCCTGATTCTTCTAACCATGAGACCAGGATGATTATTGACTTGACTTATGTGATTGATAATGATTTCACTCGCTTCATCTTTAGATTTAAGAAAATGTGTCCAAGAGAACTTTGAGAAGTCATCCACAATCACCAGGCAAAATCTCTACTTTGAAATTGACAACATATTGACTGGTCCAAAAAAATCCATGTGCAACAGCTATAGTGGTTCTTCAATTGTTGATCCAAGCTTCCTTTTGAATGATACTTTAATTTGTTTCCTTTTTTGACAAGAATCACACAATCCATTTTTTGAGAACTCACTAGGTTTTTCCTGACTAGTTCATTCATAGTCTTGAAGTTCATATGAGACAGCTTCTCGCGCCACAACCAACTTTCATCTTGACTTGCTTTGCTGAAAAGACAAGTTATAGATACTGCATTAGGTGAGTTGAAGTCAACTAGGTACCCATTTCCTTTTCTCACTCCAGTGAGAACCACTTCATTTTTTTGCTTGCAGGTAACAACACAGGCTTCGAAATTTAAGGGTATAGAGTTGCCTTTGTGACATAGTCGGTCCACACTCAAAAGATTGTGTTTGAGTCCATCCACTAGAGCAACTTCTTCAATGATGATATTGTCTTTTGAAATCAAGCCGTATCCTACAGTATACCCTTTGTTGTCATCTCCAAAAGTAATACTTGGGCCAACTCTCTCCTTGAACTTAGTGAGCAGGATAAAGTCTCCAGTCATGTGCCTTGAGCATCCATTGTCTAGATACCATAGACTCTTTATGTTTCCTTGCACACATCAAAATCATATCAAGTTGATTTTGGTACCCAAGTTAACTGGGTCCTGCCTTGTTAGCCCTTTTCTTAGGTTTCTTAGGCTTTCCACCATCAGACTTAGGTGATTGAAGATCAACCTTAGTCCTAGGGGATTGACTGTGAATCCCTTGATCAATTATAGAATTATTATGCATAGTTTGATTAACAGGATATTGCATAGATTGTGCAAATATGTTATTCCAGTAAGGCATGCTAAATGACATTTATGACATATTGAATGCAGCATGATAAGGATTTTTTGCAGATGGAATATTAACAAATTGTGCATTTAAATTTTATGCAGGCATAATAGGCATGATATTCACTGGTTATGTGGGCATGCTGGGAAAAGAAGGAGGTGCAGACATGGGTGTAGGCATAACAGATTTACAATTAGCAGATAAGCGATTAACACTATCACACTTCACACAAATTTTTCTAGGTGCATACTTATCAGGTGTGTAGTTGTTATGTTTGTTAATTCCTACTTTCCAATTCCTGTTGGTTTTCTTTTCGAATCTGCCTTGACCTCAATTTTCTCCAATCTGACACTTAACTGATTCATTGACAGATGCCCCACATTAACTCTCTTTATTTCCTTGACTCGACTTGATTCTCCTATAACAAAGTTCTTAGAAACTGATCCATATTTCTCATTCAGCTTAGCTAGCTTGGCTTTGCTAATTGTCTTCTTTTTTATCGATGAATAAGCTTCATTATATGTCGACTCTACATCTGTTAATAAGCCATCAGTCAATACAGGGTCCAGTTTCTTCTTGTCCTTTTTCCAGGCTTCTACACAAAAAGACTCGATTACTAGAACTTTGGAAATTTGGGCACTTACATTCCTTGATGATTTTCAAGCATTGATCACCTCTTTCTCACGTTCAAGCTTTCTTAAAATTTCCTCTTTCTTCAAAGATTCAGTCAATTCATCCTTCGCAATCTTGCACTCTATTTTCAGTTTCTCAAACTCCATGATTGAGTTTCTAACACAGAATTTCTCTCACTTAAAAACAAATTATTATATTTAATTCTATTATTTTCTTTAGTGAGTGATTTAAGTGTAACACGCAAGTGATATAATTGAGTAGACATGTCATTTGTGGCATCATTATACTCATCTTTAGAAAGGTATGCTACATTTGTAGTGATTACCTGATTGCTTGAGGAACTGACTTCTACTTCATCTGATTTGGCCATTAGGGCTAGGTTGACATAGCTTATTTCTTCATCTTATCTTCCCCATCAGCTGCCCAATCCTTTTCTTGAGTCAAGAAAGCCTTTTCTTTTTGTTTGAGAAACTCAAAATATTTCTTTTTATAATCCACTGGCTCAAACCTCCTTTTCTCAGAATTAGGCTTTCTGCACTCATTAGCAAAGTGACACTCAAGCCACACTTGAAACATTTAAATTTTGAATTGTTCACCATGTTTCTGTTGGGCTTGGTTGCTCTAAAATTCTTTTTGAATTTGAGCTTGGCAAATCTTCTTGATAGGAAATCCAGATGTTCATCTATGTCCTTCATTTCATCCTAAATAGGATAATCTTCATTCTTAGCCATTAGCCCATTTCCTTTGCATTCACAAACCCTTAAATTTGGTGCAGATTCCACAGCTTCAACCTTCAACTCTTTTCCTCTCTCTTGTTCAGCTACAGGTGCAACAGATCCACCTTTCTTCCTTCCTTTCTCCAATAGCTCATCCTGCTCTATTTCGAGCTCATAGGTTTTTAAGTTACCATATAGTCTCTCTCGAGTAAATTCTTTATACTCTTGAGAATTTCTGAGAGAGACTGTCATTTTCTTCCATTCTTTTGGCAGAGAACTCAGGAATTTTAGATTGGAATCTTTAGTTCGGTAGATCCTCCCATACAACTTTAAACCATTCAGCAGTTTTTGAAATCTACCGATGATATCACTCAGTGACTCACCATCTTCAAAATGAAAATGTTCATACTATTGTATGAGGAGTTGCATCTTGTTTTCTCTGACTTGCTCAGTTCCTTCGCATAATACTTGAATTTGGTCCCAAATTTCCTTGGAAGTATTGCAGTTGATAATTTTGTCAAACATATCTCCATCAAGACCGTTGAATAGAATATTCATGGCCTTTTATCTTTATGAACTTGCTCAATGTCTTCATCTGTCCATTCTGACCTTGGCTTTTGGACTGTTTGCTCATTTTCAACAGCTCCTTCAACATCTGTTGTAGCTCTACGAGGAACATGAGGACCTTTCTCTATGCAGTCAACATATCTTTCATCTTGAGAGAGTAGATGAAGGTGCATCTTCACTTTCCAGTGATGATAATTGTCTTTATCCAGAAGTGGGATCTTCACTCCAACATCCTTTCTACTCATATTGTTAGTGTTTTTTTATCTTTAAACCCTAAGTATGTCAAGGGCTTGCTCTGATACCAATTGTTATTCCCTAACAAGCTAACAACAGAATTACAGAAAGGGGGTTGAATGGAATTCTTGTTTCTTTTGGAAAATTTAAAATCTCTTTACGAATATATATAACAGTGTTTGAATAAGCTAGGTGTGGATAAGAAGTTTTCAAGTATTCAAAATATAAAGTAAATAAACAAAGTTGTTTAAAAGCTTTCTGGTGGATTGAAATTTCCATCATAGATATATATAAATGTAGAAGATCTTTGTGTTGCAAAAGCACACAACTGCTTACAAGATTTCTTACAAACTGAAATTGAGAGTGCTAAAAGATACATCTTACAAATGCTCTCTTTTTCTTGCTTGTGCTGACGGTGTCAATCAATGATTAACTCTTTGCTATACTTGGTTTATATATCATCAAGTTACATTTGTAATAAGATGAAACGTAGATCTATTATCTAGGTCTAATCACATGTTTGTTCATTTCTCTTTCCCATGCAATCCAGATAGATATAGCGTCTTTGAACGTCCCTATTTTGCATAGAAATGGAAATGCTTCTTGATCTTCATAAACCTGATTACAGGCTGCCACATTCCTTTTATATACAATCAACTCATGTGACTGTCTAGTCGCTTTCAACTGCTATTTGTATCTGTTATCCGTTGATACCGAGCTTGGATTATCTCTTAAGTCTCTTAAGGATCATCCATTGAAAGTGCTTTGAGTCATCCGTTGAGTGCTTTCCAATTTATCCGTTGATAGTATTTCCTTAGCAGTTGATACTCGTTCACTTATGCAGAATTACAAGGCATCATCTATTTTCAATTAGCCAACCTATTTTGCATATCTTTCTTGTAGTCAACATGACTTGGAATGTATAACAACTTCTAAACCTCTAAGATATTACAGTATACAGGAATGTGCTACAGACTTATTTGAACATAAGCTACTTCATCACTTGATGGCTACAAATTTCATTTTACTTATCTACTTAGAGTGTTTTGTCAAGTTATCATCAAGCACATAACATATTCCTAACTGGACATGATGTTAGGAAATGTTTAGAGAAAATGGAAAAATTAAGAGAAAAATTCAAAGTGACCAATTATAATTGAAATTTTATATTACATTCCCTTATATTTTATTTTTGTCGTGCTTTACATTTATAGTAGTTCTACATTATTTTACTAACATAAACTTCTTCTCGTGTGTAGGTGAAATGGCCAACACTTTGGATGACGAGTCTGTATCTCACGTTATCAACTCATTCTCGGACTCTAAGTTGGATGATTGTTTGTCACCAACATTTAGCGAGTTGGATGTAGTCGCTCATGAATGGAATGATGAAATAGCACGGTTGTACGAAGCACCTCCCTAAGCGAAAGAAGAAGACTCGGAGTTGTACCTGCCCGAGGAAGAGGCCTGCCGTTCAAGGGTTTGGGCCAAAATATGCCATTGGTGTACCCTCCCTTGTAAGTTTTAAAGAGTGTGGGGGCAACATGCCGCCTTATTTTCTCCCCATTTTGAACTTGGATAGGTAGTCCCCTGATGGTCCATGGAAACTATCTGAATGGGGTGGTGGTGAAATTGTGGAATGTGTTAGGATCGTGGACATACGTATGTAGAAGCCTCAGGAGGGTGCCAATTGGGACCAAATACGCATTGAACACGTTAAGGGTTGGGTGTCCCGCCTACATGGTGACGATACAACCGCATGATCTTGGGGGCGTGCAGCTTGGAGCAAATTCACTCTATACGACGAGTTGAGTAGCATTCCCGTCACCATATGGAATGATCACCAAACACATGCTGAAGTCACTACCGGTATGCTCCATGAAGGTTGTATTGTTGTGCTCTATTGGGTATAATGCTTCTTGGAAGACGACGCCCCTCCCGGAATCTCCACACACTGATTATCGGGCAGCTTCTCTAACATTTTAGAGATATTTAGTTAGTTAGGGCTTCTCGTAAGAGAATATCATTCTTCAAAGTATTTTGATGTATTTTGATGTAATGTTGTCAAACTAGACAAGTTATGCCCTACTTTGGATTCGAATATGTAATTTCTACTCAGTCATCAATCTAGTACTTGAAACCTAGTTATGTGGGAGCACAACTTTATTTATGTGATTTAGAGTGAAATGCACATTTTTGGATTTTTTTTTCTTAAAACATAAAAAAATGTTTCATGGTTAGGTTGTTCATGCATGGGATTTACATGCAAAGTTGGCAAAATGACAAAACAAAACTAGTCACTCTAGTAAAGTAATGGTTAATTTTTGTATTAGTAAATGGCCTCCTAATAAGTTTTTTATTTTATAATATGGTTAAGGGAGTTAAAAATATAACTACTCATACCAAATTTGAAGGAAAAGGGGCATATTTCCGCGGAAAGCAATAACATTTCCGTGAAAATATCCGCGGGAATAACAATTTATTTTATGGAAATATGCCACTTGTAATGGCACATTCCCACTATTTAACAGGATGCCAACCAAGCTACAACATCATAACAACATTTCTACAACAATTCAGCTGTAAAAAACAAAACAAAAAAGACCAAAATTAGGCACCCCTCCAACTATGGGTCCAAATCGCCAAAAAATCCAAAATCTTAAAATTTAAAGGTTCTCCAAACTCTTTCAAATTAATACACAACTTCAAGGGCGCCATTCTTTACACGAATTAATAAAAGGGAGGGTGGTATTCACCCAAAAAATTAAAATACCAAAAAAAGGGAACAAGGAAGGGACACGGTCGATAAACGACTGATATAAATAAAAAATTGTCACTTGACATTAAACTGAATATAAAGTATATGACTAAGTTTGAATGAAATGAAACAAGTTCAATTAAACTATATAACTAGACAAATGATTTAATGGCCGCTCATTTCCATCATCTGGCTCATGCGATGAGTTGGTATGGGCTTAGCCATCCCCCTTTGAAGCTCCTTCAAAATCCTATAACGAAAAACCTCCATGTTCGAAGCATCCCTATACAATATGGAGAGGTCATATTATTGCAAGGTGAAGTATATATACTTGAACATGTAAACCCCCATAATCTAAGTATTTACCTTGCTTCGGCATCGCATCCTAAACATGCATTAAAGGCTCTTCATTCGAGACATTTACACCCTTGCCAAGATAATGAAGCATACTCCCAAGAACTGTAACCTAACACACGACATAAAAAACAACAATTGACATAATTAATAAGGAAATGCTTGAATGTTATGATATAAGTAATGGTAGAGGAACTAGTACCATGCACTTTTCTTTTTAGGATATTGAGTGTTGTTGTTCATAGGATCAAACACCATCACGCCCCATTCCCTCATAGAAAATACCATAAAAATTCAATGATTCCCATTCATATTCACAGGAACAAATATGAAGTCCACCTTGTTAATTGGTGGAATTCTCCCAAACCTCCCCTGGGTAACAAAGAAATGCATGGTCTTTTCAGAATAGGGAGATGAGTAGTCCACCTTCTTTGCCAAAGTCATAAAAAGTGGATCCATGAAGTAGAAAGAAGGAATCCCCATATACACGCCCTCTGCAGCTATGGCTTTCTCACGATCATGCAACAACCACTGCATACATTATAACACAACAGTTGTAAAATATGGAAATTTCATTATGAAAGGAAAAGAACTATATAAATTCAAGAGGGTTAAAGATTGTACCATGTAAGCGTATATGATCATGTTATCTAGCCAAGCACGGGGTTGAAAACTCTGCATATCATTATCCTTCAATGCCCACATAAGATCGTGGCTAACACGAACCCCCACAAGCAAACCTCCCCATCCCCAATCCCTCATAATAACAACCATCTTCTCCCTCCTTATCCTTTTATTTATCTCTCAGCTCTCTTTCATAATATAGGGGACATCCATCTTCAAGGACCTCGAAGAAGGTGACCATGATGCAAATATAGATGGTTGTGCAGGGGCATGTGACACTTGTTGAGACTGCTGTATCATGTTAATGATATCTGGCTCCGGGCTCCCTCCAAGTTTAGGCCTCATCGCCTCAGGAGACAAATGAACATGCTCAAACAATGGAGCCATATATTCCGTACCTCTAACCTCCTGCGTGAATCGGTAGTACGAATCCATAAACATAGGGGCAATCCTACTAAACTCCTCGTGATACTCAGTGGGAATGGTGGTATCTATGCACCGTGGACATGCCAACCGCTTTTGTATCTATATGGCAATTTGTGGAATACAATTACATTCTATTAAAATGCAAACTATTATAATGAAAATGATGACAATGTTAAAAGCTATGGAAGTACAATGCAAACAATAAAAAATATAAGGTCAAATGCATAGGAGTTGTTTAACAACTCAGTAGTGATATACTATGGCTCTGGCACTGGCACTGGCTTCCTCACATGCATATGTGCTATGTTTGAGAACCATTACATGTAGCTCATGTCGTTAACTGAGTCTGACTGCTGAGCCACTACAACTTCCAGGTGCTGATTAAACGGGTCCACTCACCAATCTATGCAAACCATATAGCCCGTCAATTCTAGGGATTGAACGAAATCATAGGCCTCCTATACTCCATTATGGGTACCGGAAACCGTGGGATACGCTTTCTCAACCGAAACTGTCTCATCACCCTATCAGAATGCCGATACTCAACTACATAATAACATACTACTTGAACCATGGCAACTGGCAAGCCCAAAGAAACGAGCCACCCAATATTTTGCAGATATATCATGATCCCCATCTAAAAATGAATCTTCCTCTACCTTGGGAAAGTGGGCGTACGGCGTCCACGTCACAATATAAGAAGCAATTCCATCAAACTCGCCTCTATAACATGGAAAATTATGATGAGACATCAGTCTACTAATACGCCTACTGGTTACCCATTTCCTCTCAGCTGCGACAACAATCCCCTCCTCAAGAACATCCCTAACCTGCCCATTATCCTTTCCTCCCTTTCCCCTACCCTTAGCCTTAACCTCCTTCACCTTTTTTCCCTAAACCTCCTTTACCTTCTTCATCTTCTTCCCATTCTCCTCATTCACCCTCCTTTACCTTCTTCCCCTTTTCCCCCTCTTCTCCTAAGGCTCATCCTAAACCTCCGCCTCCTACTCCTCGACCACCTTTTCCTCCTCATTAACCATATCATCAACTAACCTAGCCCAAAAGTCAGCAACTGGATATGAATCCCTGGTAGGACCGGGAAAAGGTCTTTCAATCAAGAACCGTTCATTTGACCATAACTGCAATAACCACGTACAACAAGCAATCCTTTTTGTCCCCTTTTGTGATGCATGCTCCAAACCCCTATACTGATATACAATAACTGCAGAACCACAGGACCATGTAGGCACAAGCCTAATCCTGTGGAGGTGTCTAATGTACCTCGGGTGCACACCATTACTACTAGTTGTAGGAAACAAAACAAAACCAACAATCACGAGCAAGTACGACTGTGTGTGGATTGAAATCCTCCTCGGATCAGGACCCTAATCAACCAACCCATAAATCTGATACAACTAGGTGTCCTTGATGTCTCCTCTAGGGAATGCCACCTTCACTTACTCATTTATCAGTAGCTCAAACCGATTCCTAGAAAAGTACCGCACACTACTATAAAGACCGTCCCAACCTATCAGACGCCCAGTAATGGGTAAAGCCAAGTTATAGCCAACATCCCCGAGGCTCACTGTTAGGGCTAAATACGCGCTAATAATTCGCGCAAGTATACGTGATCGTAAGTAATATAGAATTATTTCTAGTTCATTCCCACAGAGACTGGCTTTGGTTGACTATGTAATTTATGCACTTATGCACCGATGAGATGGTTATTATCCAATGCTAAGACGATAACAATTTGGGTTGATTATAGCTACGAATTAAACTAACAATTATAACTAATGAGAGTAAAGAGAGTTGTATATTATATGAGACAAACATAGGATTTTAACTTCATTAAATACTTCATTCAATAGCCTTATTATTCTTAACCTTAGCATGCAATGGTGATGACACTAATCAGATAACACGAAACTGCTAAATGCCAACTTTCGTTGCACGAATAACATACTACCAGACATCTACAAAAGAGATAGAAGCTGAATAGACACCAATTATATTGAAACCCTATATGTCTATAGAATTTGACAACATAAAGGTTTAAAGCACAAGTTATCTATCATGATTACACAGGGCAAGTAAGATGGTTAAAATTACCTATGAATCATGCATAACAATAACACATGAACCTATGCTAGCATGATAAGTTCTAAATCCTTAAATTCATTTTTGCTTCATTAAAGATTAACACGCTATCTTATAAGTTCGCGACGCTCATAAGATGAATAAGCACAACCAATACTAGGTTATCATACAATCACCACATACTAAGGTATCGAACAAATTAACTAAAAAAATACATAAATAAATCCGTTAGAACCCCACGATAACGATTAGCCTATAGTCGGACTCATCATCAATGTGGGTTCCGATAAAAGCCGGATATAATAAACGTAGTCTTTATACTTAAATAACAAAACCAAGTACGAAATAAGAGTAAGGTTCACAAGTAAGAAAACTAGCATCCAAGTTACAACTTAGAACAAAGATTCACAAGTAAAAATAAGATATTCTTCGTCTTCGTTGAATTTGTGCTAAAACGGTCTTCTTACGGCTCTCCTTACGCTCTGGTACGTCTCTCTCTTGAAAACGTCCTTTAATTGAATATATATATATATAGCAGCCCATGCGATCTAGAAGTCCTCCAATTGTAATTAGAATAGAATCAGGATTCTTTGAATTCACACCAATGCGGCCGCGCGCTAGCACAGCGCGGGCACACTGCCTTTCTGACATCCTGGCATGGCCACGCGCGTGACTAGTGCGGGCGCGCTGTACCTCTGGAAAAACTTCAGATTTTCTTCTTTTCCTTGCTGCTTCGAGCCGGCTTTCCACGAGCTTTTATTCCAACACCATCTTGACACCAAATTAGCACCAAAATAATGCTAATTCACCTGATTACCTAGATAATGCCTGAAATGCAAAAACACTAGAAAACACATTAAAACACTTAACAACTTGAGTACAAATGCGTCAATTCAAATCTTAATAGAGCATAATAAAGTGTCATAAATGCCACTCAACATACCCCCAAACTTGAGTCGATGTTTGTCCTCAAGCATAAACAGACTCAAAGAACAAGAAATAAAAAAAATGCATGAATGCAACTAAATGAATGCAACGATCCCAATAGAATAACTAAACCAATCAACAAGCAACATCTCAACAAATGCAGTTACTCGCTTAAAGATTAATCAAATCATACAAATCAACTTACAAACTAGAGACGTGCGTGTGTGAAAATGCTTACAGTTATACTATCGCAACTAGATCAATAATCATGACTCACTATTCATCAAGGCAATCGTAAGGTTATAAATAAAATAAAAAGCTATACTCAAAATAAATTATAACACATCAATTCTTATATTGGAGTTTTATATGGATTCATGCTTTTATTCAAAAAAAACTACACACATATGCTTATTTGATCGTGCAATGAGTGAGGTCCACAAAAAACTTATACAATAGTACCCATGCAGTGAACGTTAGGTTAGCGGATCCCAGACTATAAAAGCCTTAGGTCACTAGGCACAAAGTCCCCTAAGAACTTAATAACTCGAGTACTAAAGAGCCCACTCGTGATCAATTATACATAACACTTATTCTTTTATTTTCTTTTCTTTTCTTTTTTCTCTTTTTTTCGTTTTCTTTTCTTTTTCTTTTCAATTTCTGAACGAGTGTGTTTCGCTCCATCTCGTTCAACCCTAGACTACTCATATAAATATAAGCCGGCTACTAGCCATTTGACACCTAGCCACAACAACTAGCAATGAAATCCATTTTTTCTTCAATTTCTAAAAATCCATGTTATTTTTTTGATTAAGAGAATATCCTAAATTTTAAATATAAACAAGCGATTAAACCTCGAAAAACAAACAAACCATGATCATGATCTAGCACTTAAGTAATCTATAAGACTTAGTGAAATATAAGTGTCTCTAGCATACAAATCAACTTAATACGACTTAACATCTCTAAATACGACATCACTACACTAGCATCAATATCACAAGTCAACTGAAAAAATCATCTAAGAGATCATGTTATAATGCAAATACAAGAACTATATGAACATACTAACATAAAAACTACCAAAAATAAAAAAACTACATGGAAAAATATGCAACTATATGAACTAAACTATCATGAATATGCAAACTATATGCAAAAAAAACTACATGGCAAAATATACAACTATATGAACTAAACTATCATGAATATGCAAACTATAAGCGACTCACACAAAACATATTCCTTCAACTACTACCCCCAAACTTAAAATATTCACTGTCCTCGATCAAGGTAATAGTAAGGAATTCAGGCATACATAATCAGAATCAGGCTCCTGACCCTTAACGGGTGAAGTATCAGGTGTGTCAGGAGGTGGATACATGGAATCCTCACCAAATACTGGCCACTGGATATCAACACCGGTGGCTCTGAAAGCTGTCCCCAATGCCTGGGTGAGATCTCGTGCGAACCTGCTTTGGATGTCATACATCACATCCATCCTCCTAGACAGATGCATATACTGCGTTGCTCATGCCAGCTCCCATATCAACTCATTCCTCCTCCTCATGTGCCTGCTGCAATGGCTCTGCCTCATCTCCTAGCTAAGATCTCCATGTAGTCCTGCCCGCCTGAGTGGCCCCAGTAGCTAGCCTCCCACCAGGTAGGTGGTCAACAGTGTAACCAAGCCCCTTCAGATCGGGCTTGCCTCTATCCCATTCTTGCATCGTAGCCAAAGTAGTGTTGTCAATAGGAGCACTCGGGAGCTGCAACTACTCGTGTGCGGGCCAATGAATACCAACTGCCACACACAGCTTCGTCACAACGGACGCATACGGAATAGACCCCGTGGTACTCCCCCTCAAGAACTTCAGAATCCCCTGATAAATTACCATCCCAAGATACATATAATCGCCCTGAAGAATGTCCCACAACAGCCGTGCACGCTCCACAATAATCTCATGCACATGTGAAGATGGCATGATGTTGGCACAAATAAACGCATTCCATGCACGGGCAAACCTGTTCATGCTGGAAGCCGGGAACGTAGAATACTCAGTAGTGCCCCTCTTGATCTTCCAGTGAGTATCGGGCTGGCATAGTATAGCAACAATAAGATTCAGATCAAAATCCTTTGGAGTCTTATCGTTCTATGTGTCTTGCCCAGGCTTCCTCGCAAGCTGTTCAATCACCGTCCTGATAGCCTCTACATTGTACTTCATACTCCTCCCTCGAACCACCGTGAAGCCATTCTTCTCGGCCTTGGCGTTCGCAGAGAAATCGCGAATAACACTCATGGGCACTGTAACACCCCCAAATCCGGGGTCGGGGATCCGGGTTGTCACGAGTTCCATTTCCCTTAATAACACCCAATCTTAATAAACAATCAACTACTCTGTACTGTGACCCCACAATAAACACACACACCACAAGTTATAGTCTCAGAGATGAATATCCAAAAATAATCACAAGTCGTTTTATTCCACAATTATATGCGAATATACCTTAAAAGGTTTATGAATAAATTTACATTTCTTTGCCATTATTACAATTCATAAATATACATAATCTGGTACATCAGAAGTTGAAAGCCTAGCCTATTGGTAGTTCCTACCTCAGCTATAGCGACATCAACGCCTATAGGAAACTGCGGAACGTTTCCTATCTGCTCGCGAATCGGGAGCTTGGTCATGTTCATCTTTTCTATCTGTTGTTGTGTGATGAAAGAAGAAAGCAAGGGTGAGCAGCAAGCCCACCAAAATAATATGTATAATGATTAACAATATATGAGCCTTCTCATAGTATTCATGAAAGTCTTGGTTAAAAGAAATGAACCAAGTTTGATATCTTAATGCGATGAAGTCGCAAAATATTCAGTATATATACATATATACTTTTCAAAATCTTGGAAGTCCTCTTCCATGCATAATATACACAGAGTTCCAGTGTATAACTGTATAAAAATATCGTTGTAAGGTGATCTCATATATCTAACCTTGTCTCAACGTTTTTCTGAAAATCTTTGTCATGCATAAGATAATCATTTACTAGATATAAGTTTAAAAGATGAAGTTACAAGATACTCCAATATACTTATATCTTTTCCAAATACTACTTGAACTACCACCGTTCAAGTTATAATTAGTTTCAAAAGTTCATCACGTAGATGAGACTACAAGACCAGATTTGAATAGATTAAATCTTTAAAATATCATCAAAATAAAATGAAGTTACGAGATACTTCATTTGATGCAAACATCATTTTGAAAACTTGACCCTGCCAACACTCAACAATCGCCCAACCGTAGCCTTTCTATCGAAGTGCTCTGGGTAGTGTTGCAGAAATATCCAATTGGATGATGAACTCATTACGGGAGTTTGCCGCGCCAGGAAGACCACTTACGATGATCAGTCGTAGTAGTGCAACCCCACCATTTTCTACATGTAGAGGAGAACCTGTCGGATTTACTTGTCAACCGAACACTGAACTCCTAAGGAATGGACCGCCTTAGCGGAACTTCCAGGCCATTTGGGCCAATATAATAAGGCTGGGCCGGCGCTACTCGGCCACTTACGCCACTCCTAGTTCAGATGAAATCCATGACTCTGAAACGTAAAGCTTGTCCCCACTTTCCCCAAGTAGAAACTTGTTGATACGGCTCCACCAAGAAGTCGTATCTATTTGGAAAGGAGAACTCACCGATATTTCCCAGTCGATGCCTGTTAATGGATTAACTTGTTCCAAGAATTTTACTTCCCGAGTGTTGGGTAAGTAATCAATTCATTTATCAAAACAGCAACCTTGTTGCGAATATAAAACACATCACAGAGCCGGATCCCTCAGGTTTTGAGCGAGTATTTAAATCCCCTTCGAAAGGAGGATCTTAAAAAAAATGAGTTTTGGGATCCGCTCTAACTTTTAAAAAAATCATTTTGAAGACTCGCAAAACATTTTTAAGAATGTTTGGAGTGAAGCTGATTTAATGAAGTAAATCAGTCCCCAGAATATTTAGAAAATGTCTGAATATTATTATTTAAATAATATTCCCATAAAGAATAATATTTATAAAATAATTGAAGTAGAAGTATTAAAACTTATACTTGAAATGAATAGCAAATTATCAAAGATATACTTATACGAAAGTAATATCTTTATTTGAATAATCAAAAGTAAGTTTGATTATCGACACCTTATTCTTTAATACAATAAAGAATATTATTAAGTAATAAGCGGAGTCATAATACCTCGAATGAATACTATAAATAATATTCATAAAATAAAAGAGTCATACATCCTCAAATGAATATCCAAGTAATATTCAATAATAATATAAACTGAGTCATAAGCCCTCGAATGAATATTCAAATAATAAAATAAACTGAGTCATAAGCCCTCGAATGAATACTCAAATTAATATTCAATTAAGTAAAATAAAGGTATCGAATAAACCTTATTCGATCCATAGTTTTAAAAACTATATCCATATATATAAATATATATATATATATATAATATACTCGGGAATATCGACTCCCGGTTTAGAAATATGTTCACCTTTTATCCCCTATACTAAGGGTATACGCAACTACTTGCTTATTTCTAGCATAGGTATTATGCAACTATAAGCATTGAAATCAACAGATAGATAACCAGATTACGAAACAGACATGCATATATACCATATCAGCATGCTCCAATATATCGCAAAATTTGCTAATAACAATCATGCACTATCACAAGATAATGCGTATACATATATTTACATCACAACAACAGTATATCGGGTAGAAAACTTGCCTGAGCGACTGGGGGTTACGAATGGCTCGGGACGAGTCTGGTAACCTATAAACAACAAGTAAGTTGGAATTAAACCAAAGTCACTTGTAAATCTATACTCTAACCAACTCAGACTCTAACGCTCGTTTTGCGCTTACTGATTCTCTTAAGTCACTCGAGTACCCTCGGCTCCACCATTTTTAATAATTTAACCATTACGAGTTTTAAGGCGATTCCTTCGCGAGTGTCTTACCAACTGCCTAAAACTCTTACCATAATTGTTTCATACACTAATTAACCCTTTTTGGTCTTTAACCTATGTTTCAAAGTAAGGCGAGGGGAAAAGTTTCGTTCGCGAAACGCCGTTACTTGAAACGGTCGTTTCTCCTAAACCGTGCATCGGAATCGAACGAACTACATATCAAAACGAAGCTCGTAACATGAGCTATCTAAACATGGTAGTGGTCATAATCTAGCAGGGAGTTCTCGGGTCCAAATGTTATGAACAAAAGCAGTCTAAAGTAAATCAGACATTACGATGGCTATGTTTACGCGATTACCAATGTTTAAACTACTCCAATTAACCACCAACCAACTCATAACCATCAATACAACAAAACTTCACCTAAACCATACCACATCAGTCCATAATCTCCAAGGTTTTCAACTCAAACAACCACAATCAAGACCTATGAACTATAATCAAGCTTCAATTACCAAAACACTTCCAAATCAAACCAAACTACTAATAATCACAATCCATGCTTCTCATTTCACAAAACCAACCATTAAACTTACTAACAAATAAAGCAAGGGCTAGGGTTTGAAGTTTATACCTTCCTTGGGAGGTTTTAAGTTGCTAGGAAGCCTTAGGGAGCCTCCTACAAGCTTGATCTTTCCAAAGAAATCAAGAACACAAAGTTAGGCTTTGAAGTTTCTAAAAGTCCGATTTAAAGAACTGTAAAAATGAGGGTCTTACCCTGATTATTTGGACGAGACTTGTGAACAATAGTTGTAGGCCATCTCAATACCTTTCCAATGAGCTATAGAACACAATATTTGAGTGAGAAATGAAGGAGATACAGAAGTTTTAGTGTTCTGGTTCTGTTTTGGCCGAGAGCATGAAGAACAATGCCTTGGTTTCTTTTTGATTTTGATGAAAAATGATTTGCTTGGCTTGGTTGGTTTGATTTTTGTGTTTGTTTTAGTAAATTACCTAGTTGCCCTTGATTTTGTGTGGTTAAAAAGCCACCACATCTCCTTCCTTCCCATGTCATGCTTGTGTCATCCTCATGATGTCATCCTCCCCTCCTTGTCCTCTTCTCATTGGTTGGGTGACATCATCCTCTCTAATCCCTTTGATTAACTTCCTAATTGTTTGCCTAATGACCGCTGATCTGTTATACGGTTCGCTTAACTTTCGTTTTCGTTTATCGTTTGAAGGATCATACCCGGGATCTTATTACTTAGGTTCCCTTAACCTTTCTCAATATATTATATTCCTTTTATGATCCTCTCCTATAATCCTTTAATTTAAATCCTTTTTATCCTGTTACCTTTTTCTCAAATCTTTCTGTATCTAGTGTATTTCCGGGAAAAATCAAAGTGTTCGGATTTGGATTCTGACGATCTTTACATACACTTATATCCCATATAAAGTACTAATAAAATCTCAGAATATCCATATCAGAACCCCTACATAGTGTGGCATGAAAAGTTTTCTCATTCAGCAAAAACACTATTCATAAGGGTTTCAAAAATTTCCCAAAAATTGGGGTTATTACAGTCTCCCCTCCTTAAAAGGATTCCGTCCCGGAATCAGATAGAAAATGAATAGGGATACTCTCTTAGCATTGCACTTTCTAACTCTCGAGTAAATTTTCCCACATTGTGGTTCTACCATCAAACTCTTACTAGTTTGATAACCCTTCTCCTAAGCACTCGTTCCTTTTTACTCTATACCCTTCCTGGTTGCTCCATATAGGTTACGTCTTGTTGCATGTCTATGCGCTCATATGCCCCTACTTGTCTGGCATCCGAATTACACTTCCTTAACATTGATACGTGGAACACGTTATGAACTTGCTACAGGTTCGGGGGTAGGGCTAGCTCATATGCTAACTTCCCAAACGTCTTAATATATCCAAGGGTCCAACAAATTGTAGACTTAGCTTTCCTTTCTTTCCGAACCCCATCAATCCTTTTTCAAGGGTTTCCAAGGGGATACCTATAACATTACTAGGCCCCCTATTTCATACTCTTTGTCCTTTTTGAGTCAAATCAGCATACCTATTATGTCCATCTTGGGTTACTACCAGCCGTCCTCTGATTAGATCTATTATATCCCTGGTCCTTTGGACTACTGCGGGTCCGAGCATCTTGCGCTCTACAACTTCATCCTAACATAAGGGAGATCGACATTATCTTCCCTCAAGGATCTCATAAGGTGACACCTCGATAATGACATATGATCTATTGTCGTGATATAACTAAATCCGCGTTAAGTGATCATTCCAAATTCTTTCAAGTCTATTGCACAGACTCTCATTATAGCGTTTAGCATTAGAGCTTTTGCTTCTCAATACCCATTCTTTTCGAGTTCGTAATCGCTACTACCTTCCGTTCCTAATATTATACTGGTTATACTTTTGCTCGTTAGTGTTCTATAACCTTTTAATAACCACGTCAACCTTAGTATTACGAATGTGTTCCCATTCTGAATACCACCATAACTTTACTACTCCTTTTTCAGCTATTTCTATTTTCGAAAGCATAATCCTTCATATAGAAGTAAAAGAATTTATTGAGAGATCACTATGATCATGAACACTTGTTATCTCGCATAGTTAGTACAGAAGGTGGCCAGCCTTTAGTACTTGACAAGCAATTAAACAATAGTTGGTATCCTACTAGGCTTCTATCACACAGATAGACAGTCATTCGGCAATACCTCCCCTTCTGGAAGGGTTGTTCTTCTCAACTTACATGAAATGAAAAGAAGAGAAAAGAACGAACTGAAGAGAATTGTATATATAAAAAAAATATACTGCCACAAAATATCTGGCTTGGAACCTACCTCTGAACTATAGAGGTTTGTCATAGGAGAACAAAACATATACGTATTTATATCAGCATCAAGTATTATAGCATCGTATTTCCCATGCCTAAATATTTCTATTCTGTCCATCATTCTATGGACCCATGCTCTTCCTCGAGCTTATACACAATCACCTTTGAAACTCCCTCGATTTCGAAAATCGAACCTGGGATCTCATTTTAGACATCACCGTTACTAGAGTTCTATGCTTGCACCGCAACCTTCCTCATATAGTAATACGACTCTCTTTTCATAAGAGGGAATAAATATTCAATAGGTAGATACTCTACTTAATTAGTCTATCAATGATAACGTATACACTACCACGACCCGTTTAGTGGTACTCAATCTCAACATCCATTCCAATACAACTCTCACGGTTGTAATCAGCTCGTTACTCGCAGAATCATTGCTGCCTTACTATGGTCCACCACTGACCCACTGTCATCATTCACTTTCCATGAAATCTTAATAGCTAACCATACGGAGTCCATACATGTCGTATCAAATCCTTCTAAGGAGGTAACATAATCACCATTTCTGATTCATGAAGAACACTCCTGATCTCAAAGGTTCGTTTAGTCCTTTTGAAACATGGTCCAGGCTCATTCTCAAGATAGTACCTTCTAAGATAGATAGCCCGCTCATGGCGATTACACGAATTAAACCTTTACCAACTACTATTACGACTGGGTATTGCACAGTCATCAGAAGGAATGTCAATCTTCCAAACCATAATACAACCTTCACAGTTTTAACCATCATCACTGTATTCTTTTGGCACAAGCGCCTATAATTATCCACTTACCTTTAAAGTGTCGGCCACCTCTTTGGCCTTTCCTGATAGTAAAATTTCCTTACAGTCAATGTCACTTTAACCATCTCCAAATAAATTTTCTACCTTATTTCAATCACAGCTTATGTGAAAATGCTTTCCTTAAAATCTGATGAGTAAAAAAAAATCACCATTTTTCCATAAGTTATTGCCTCAGTCTTTAGAGGTTAATCACTGTCATGACTGACTCTCAATCATAATTAGAACATCTTTTATCTTAAGTCCTAATTGCCCTGAATAATTTCGACCATTACTGGTTCGATCCATACTTTCTCGTGGTTTAACACGTGCCCCACTTGGCAACATTATAATTACGTCATATTTCCTTTATCAACATTTCTATTCTTGAAAATTTTGAATTTTACCTTTCTCCTTGTAAAACCTCTAAGGTTATCCTTCAATCGTTCCTCCTGTATTCCCTAGATACAGGGCATATTAAAATACCATTTACTATTACTAGAAACATTGTCTATATACTTCTGAAAAATTTCTCCACTGATTCTTAAAGGTTGTTGCTACATTAACCCTTTCCAAATCATACTGTCAAAACTCATACTGTCCCTATTAAGGGTGAAATTCCAACCTTTATGCATTCCCCTAGGATTCATTTTAAGTTACCGATGTTCTATCCTTACTTCCACCTTTAAAAGGTACCTGCATCCTTCCATGGATAAATCAAGTCATATATCCCTGATAAGGGTGTCTTATTCAATCATTCCCACCTCGATAGTCTATACCTAACTTCATAATAGCATCCTTATTCAAATTGAGGTCAATCCATATGGCCTCCAAAAGATAACAATGGTCATCCACTTTTCTTTCTTGATTTGGTAATGATAACATGGATGTTCTAGAAGATATTGGTCATGTTCAACGTGAACTTCTTCTTAATAATTCCTTATTTACTTTTGTTGTTTATCTCAACAGTCATCTCAATGTTGGGATATCTTTCATATCTGGCGTCTCCCTTTCTGGGTATCATGCCACCGGTCTTACACTTTACCTTCTTGAAGGTCACTTCCTTCACCCAATTTTCTTAATTTCTTACTTTCTTGTCTCCTCAGTCTATCCGCGTCTCATTATTTATCCTTCGAATTATCTAAAGGTTTCCTTGAATCCTCCCAACTTAAAGGGGGTATAATATATGTATCTCTTATGCCTTCAACCATCAATTTAACTCATGGTGAATCACCCTCATCCTGACAATTACATAATTTTCTATTTCTATTGCTACGAGTCTTTAGGGTTTCCTCATACCCAACTTCCTTATCATTCCTCAAACTCTATTGCCTTTATATTCCTTTCCACTTCAGTTTCTTTTTATTTTCCTTTCTCTTATCATTATTTCATGAACCAACACAACATAAGCATTGATTTCAAATATCCCGTCATTCTGGATTCGTGTCCTCAGAACGAATCTTGATAACTTTTATAACTTAGATTCATAATTCATCATACTCATCCGCTTTTGTTCTAGCTCCAAAGCTTTTACACTACCTCCATAACCTTGGGAAGTACTTTCCCGAAAATAATTGTCTGAACTTAAATCAGTTTATTATAATCTCTTGCTCTGTGCCTTCCTTGGCCTTTCACCAGCGGGTGGCCTCTCTCTTAGGAGGGTAAGTGACAAAAATAGTCTTTTGTGATTCGTCAATCATTTAGAATCTCAAATAATTCCTGTATTTCCTTTAGCCAGGCTCTTGCCTCGACTGGGTCAGCTTGTTCCTTGGAACTCTGAGAGCTTAGCGACTTAAAGGTCCTGAAAGAATTTCTCACCGCATTGTTTCCTCAGGGTGGTGGTTGGGGATAATAGTCTAAGTTCTGTCTAGACTGGTCCATAAATTGTCATATAGGAGTACCATCTCGGGTCTCCTTTCCTTACTCGACTTTCTGTTTCCTTAGTATGAAATGTTTCAACCTTCTCCCATAATCGGGGTTATCTTATACATTAAAAACCTTGTTTTCCACTCTATTATGTTATATGTTCTTTCTTTCTTGATGGCAACCTCCCTGACTATCACATTCAGGGTTTGCCCTAAATCTTATTCCTCAAACTATGGCCCTCATCTAAGTTCTCATCCTTAAGCTCTTGAACTTTTGGAACCCAATTTCTGTAGGAACACCTCACTATCCCCTTATCATCTTTCTCGGTGTGGATCTCTTCTCCAGTCATTGACTCTCTGCCTTCATTCATCACTTTTTCTGGCACAATATGTTCTTTTCCAAAAATTCGGCCTATATTGCAATCTCAAACAGCTTTTCGGTACCGGCTCCGGTTACCTTCACTTCTATTTCCATTTTCTCAAAATCTCTTATAAACTATCCCAAAGACATTATCATCCCGGGTCTCTCCTTTTTACTAAGGGCATCAGCCACCACATTGGCTTTCCCCGAATGATAAAGAATCTCCCAATCATAATTCTTGATTAGCTCTAACCGCCTCCTCTGGCGTATGTTGAGCTCTTTCTACGTAAAAATATACTAGAGCTCATATGGTTTGTGTAAATCTTGCACTTCTCTCCATACAAGTAGTGCCTCCAATCTTTAGGGAAAAACTATTGCCACGAGCCCAAGCTCATGGGTGGGGACATCGAATTTTATACTTCCTTAATTATCTTGACGCGTACGCGATTACCTTACCGTGCTGCATAAGCACGTACCCTACGCCCTTGTGCGAAGCGTCACTACACTTCACAAAATCTCCTTTTCCATCCGGCAATACCAGCATAGGGACCATCACCAACCTCTGCTTCAGTTCTTGAAAGCTGTTCTCGCATTTCTCTGTCCATTCGAACTTCTCAGTCTTACGAGTAAGCCGCGTTAAAGGGGCTACTATCTTTACAAACTTGAACGAACCCCCGGTAGTGACCGACCAATCCTACCTCTGGAAGTCGACCTAACCATGGTCATCAATTTATCAGTGGTCCTTTATCCAATCTTGTCAGGATCCTCCATGGAATCCTCCTCAGCAACTATCCCTTCTAGGACAACATCCTCAACCGCTACATCCTCAATATCAACATCATCCGGTCCTGCGTTAGGACGCTCTATGGGATCCACAATCTGATCTCCAATTAGTAATAAAACATCATCGCGTTGATGTTCCTCAACTTCAGGGTTCGGAGTCCCGCTACCATATACGATAACGAACTACGCTTCTATCGCTACATTTATAAGGGTTCCCATAAGGGTTTTAACTGTCAGTACTACGTTAGGTAGTCCGACTATGAACTTGGCAAGAGTTCTTATTATCTTAGTGAACTTATTATCTTAACGTCCCATCATCTTTGAGGTTTATAACGCTTGGCTCTGATACCATTTCTGCAACACCCCCAAATCCGGGGTCGGGGATCCGGGTTGTCACGAGTTCCATTTCCCTTAATAACACCCAATCTTAATAAACAATCAACTACTCTGTACTGTGACCCCACAATAAACACACACACCACAAGTTATAGTCTCAGAGATGAATATCCAAAAATAATCACAAGTCGTTTTATTCCACAATTATATGCGAATATACCTTAAAAGGTTTATGAATAAATTTACATTTCTTTGCCATTATTACAATTCATAAATATACATAATCTGGTACATCAGAAGTTGAAAGCCTAGCCTATTGGTAGTTCCTACCTCAGCTATAGCGACATCAACGCCTATAGGAAACTGCGGAACGTTTCCTATCTGCTCGCGAATCGGGAGCTTGGTCATGTTCATCTTTTCTATCTGTTGTTGTGTGATGAAAGAAGAAAGCAAGGGTGAGCAGCAAGCCCACCAAAATAATATGTATAATGATTAACAATATATGAGCCTTCTCATAGTATTCATGAAAGTCTTGGTTAAAAGAAATGAACCAAGTTTGATATCTTAATGCGATGAAGTCGCAAAATATTCAGTATATATACATATATACTTTTCAAAATCTTGGAAGTCCTCTTCCATGCATAATATACATAGAGTTCCAGTGTATAACTATATAAAAATATCGTTGCAAGGTGATCTCATATATCTAACCTTGTCTCAACGTTTTTCTGAAAATCTTTGTCATGCATAAGATAATCATTTACTAGATATAAGTTTAAAAGATGAAGTTACAAGATACTCCAATATACTTATATCTTTTCCAAATACTACTTGAACTACCACCGTTCAAGTTATAATTAGTTTCAAAAGTTCATCACGTAGATGAGACTACAAGACCAGATTTGAATAGATTAAATCTTTAAAATATCATCAAAATAAAATGAAGTTACGAGATACTTCATTTGATGCAAACATCATTTTGAAAACTTGACCCTGCCAACACTCAACAATCGCCTAACCGTAGCCTTTCTATCGAAGTGCTCTGGGTAGTGTTGCAGAAATATCCAATTGGATGATGAACTCATTACGGGAGTTTGCCGCGCCAGGAAGACCACTTACGATGATCAGTCGTAGTAGTGCAACCCCACCATTTTCTACATGTAGAGGAGAACCTGTCGGATTTACTTGTCAACCGAACACTGAACTCCTAAGGAATGGACCGCCTTAGCGGAACTTCCAGGCCATTTGGGCCAATATAATAAGGCTGGGCCGGCGCTACTCGGCCACTTACGCCACTCCTAGTTCAGATGAAATCCATGACTCTGAAACGTAAAGCTTGTCCCCACTTTCCCCAAGTAGAAACTTGTTGATACGGCTCCACCAAGAAGTCGTATCTATTTGGAAAGGAGAACTCACCGATATTTCCCAGTCGATGCCTGTTAATGGATTAACTTGTTCCAAGAATTTTACTTCCCGAGTGTTGGGTAAGTAATCAATTCATTTATCAAAACAGCAACCTTGTTGCGAATATAAAACACACCACAGAGCCGGATCCCTCAGGTTTTGAGCGAGTATTTAAATCCCCTTCGAAAGGAGGATCTTAAAAAAAATGAGTTTTGGGATCCGCTCTAACTTTTAAAAAAATCATTTTGAAGACTCGCAAAACATTTTTAAGAATGTTTGGAGTGAAGCTGATTTAATGAAGTAAATCAGTCCCCAGAATATTTAGAAAATGTCTGAATATTATTATTTAAATAATATTCCCATAAAGAATAATATTTATAAAATAATTGAAGTAGAAGTATTAAAACTTATACTTGAAATGAATAGCAAATTATCAAAGATATACTTATACGAAAGTAATATCTTTATTTGAATAATCAAAAGTAAGTTTGATTATCGACACCTTATTCTTTAATACAATAAAGAATATTATTAAGTAATAAGCGGAGTCATAATACCTCGAATGAATACTATAAATAATATTCATAAAATAAAAGAGTCATACATCCTCAAATGAATATCCAAGTAATATTCAATAATAATATAAACTGAGTCATAAGCCCTCGAATGAATATTCAAATAATAAAATAAACTGAGTCATAAGCCCTCGAATGAATACTCAAATTAATATTCAATTAAGTAAAATAAAGGTATCGAATAAACCTTATTCGATCCATAGTTTTAAAAACTATATCCATATATATAAATATATATATATATATATATAATATACTCGGGAACATCGACTCCCGGTTTAGAAATATGTTCACCTTTTATCCCCTATACTAAGGGTATACGCAACTACTTGCTTATTTCTAGCATAGGTATTATGCAACTATAAGCATTGAAATCAACAGATAGATAACCAGATTACGAAACAGACATGCATATATACCATATCAGCATGCTCCAATATATCGCAAAATTTGCTAATAACAATCATGCACTATCACAAGATAATGCATATACATATATTTACATCACAACAACAGTATATCGGGTAGAAAACTTGCCTGAGCGACTGGGGGTTACGAATGGCTCGGGACGAGTCTGGTAACCTATAAACAACAAGTAAGTTGGAATTAAACCAAAGTCACTTGTAAATCTATACTCTAACCAACTCAGACTCTAACGCTCGTTTTGCGCTTACTGATTCTCTTAAGTCACTCGAGTACCCTCGGCTCCACCATTTTTAATAATTTAACCATTACGAGTTTTAAGGCGATTCCTTCGCGAGTGTCTTACCAACTGCCTAAAACTCTTACCATAATTGTTTCATACACTAATTAACCCTTTTTGGTCTTTAACCTATGTTTCAAAGTAAGGCGAGGGGAAAAGTTTCGTTCGCGAAACGCCGTTACTTGAAACGGTCGTTTCTCCTAAACCGTGCATCGGAATCGAACGAACTACATATCAAAACGAAGCTCGTAACATGAGCTATCTAAACATGGCAGTGGTCATAATCTAGCAGGGAGTTCTCGGGTCCAAATGTTATGAACAAAAGCAGTCTAAAGTAAATCAGACATTACGATGGCTATGTTTACGCGATTACCAATGTTTAAACTACTCCAATTAACCACCAACCAACTCATAACCATCAATACAACAAAACTTCACCTAAACCATACCACATCAGTCCATAATCTCCAAGGTTTTCAACTCAAACAACCACAATCAAGACCTATGAACTATAATCAAGCTTCAATTACCAAAACACTTCCAAATCAAACCAAACTACTAATAATCACAATCCATGCTTCTCATTTCACAAAACCAACCATTAAACTTACTAACAAATAAAGCAAGGGCTAGGGTTTGAAGTTTATACCTTCCTTGGGAGGTTTTAAGTTGCTAGGAAGCCTTAGGGAGCCTCCTACAAGCTTGATCTTTCCAAAGAAATCAAGAACACAAAGTTAGGCTTTGAAGTTTCTAAAAGTCCGATTTAAAGAACTGTAAAAATGAGGGTCTTACCCTGATTATTTGGACGAGACTTGTGAACAATAGTTGTAGGCCATCTCAATACCTTTCCAATGAGCTATAGAACACAATATTTGAGTGAGAAATGAAGGAGATACAGAAGTTTTAGTGTTCTGGTTCTGTTTTGGCCGAGAGCATGAAGAACAATGCCTTGGTTTCTTTTTGATTTTGATGAAAAATGATTTGCTTGGCTTGGTTGGTTTGATTTTTGTGTTTGTTTTAGTAAATTACCTAGTTGCCCTTGATTTTGTGTGGTTAAAAAGCCACCACATCTCCTTCCTTCCCATGTCATGCTTGTGTCATCCTCATGATGTCATCCTCCCCTCCTTGTCCTCTTCTCATTGGTTGGGTGACATCATCCTCTCTAATCCCTTTGATTAACTTCCTAATTGTTTGCCTAATGACCGCTGATCTGTTATACGGTTCGCTTAACTTTCGTTTTCGTTTATCGTTTGAAGGATCATACCCGGGATCTTATTACTTAGGTTCCCTTAACCTTTCTCAATATATTATATTCCTTTTATGATCCTCTCCTATAATCCTTTAATTTAAATCCTTTTTATCCTGTTACCTTTTTCTCAAATCTTTCTGTATCTAGTGTATTTCCGGGAAAAATCAAAGTGTTCGGATTTGGATTCTGACGATCTTTACATACACTTATATCCCATATAAAGTACTAATAAAATCTCAGAATATCCATATCAGAACCCCTACATAGTGTGGCATGAAAAGTTTTCTCATTCAGCAAAAACACTATTCATAAGGGTTTCAAAAATTTCCCAAAAATTGGGGTTATTACAGGCACATATGCGGGTGCCTCGGAAATAGGAACCCAGCCCATCTCCAGAATCATCTCCAGCAGCTAACCATCCTTCCCTGATGGCAGAAAACCTCACTCCTTGATGATTGGCTTCGAAAGAAGCCTAATATACTTTGCTTCAGCCATGGGAGTAGAGAACATCGGCCTTACACCACCCACACTTGACAAAATCGGTGGTGCTGCTGCTTACTTATGTTCTTTGTCTCTTGGGTACCATTGGAATTGAGTAGAGAGAATATGAGTTGTGTTTGAGAGAGAATTTGTGTTTGAGAATTTGTGAAGTGGTAAAGAAGTTTGTGTACGAGGTGTATGTATATATAAGTGGTGAAAAGAGAATTATATATGGAATAGAAGTGGGATTTGATTATGGGAATAATGGGAGTAATGGGTTTGATTTGGAGAGGGAAATTTGGGATGTGGGGGAGTAAAATTTGGTTGGGAATTGATTTTGTAGCAAAAATCCCGATTTTCCCCTTAAAACTGCCTTTTATTTTTTTTGAGTCGGGACCACGGCGGGCCGCGCGCTAGGACAGCGCGGGCGCGCGATACTTCTGCCAAACCGGCATGGCCGCGCACTGTAATAGCGCGGGCGCGCCGTATTTCTGTGATTTCAGCGCGGCCGCGTGCTAGGACAGCACGGGCGCGCCAGGCTTCTGTAGTCAGTTCTGAATTTTTTTCGTTTTTAATTTTTTTGTGATTTTCTCTTTTGTTCTTGCTTCCTCTACTTACTAATGTACAACAAACTTGGGTTGCCTCCCAAGAAGCGCTTGCTTTACGTCGTTAGCTTGATGTAGAACTCGATATCAAACGGACAACAAAACGGCACTAACCACCCACGGTTTTTCGTGTCACCGTAGTAATGCTTCAACCTCTGACCATTAACCTTGAATGCTTGGCCCGGATCATTCTCAAAAATCTCCACCGCTCCATGTGGAAACACAGTTTTGACAACAAACGGTCGTGACCATCTTGACTTCAACTTTCCAGGAAAAAGACGGAGAGGAGAGTTGAACAAAAGAACTTGTTGCCCTGGCACAAATGATTTGAGCACTAGACCCTGATCGTGCCACCTCTTGACTTTCTCCTTATACATTTTGTTGTTCTCATAAGCTTGAAGTCGAAACTCATCGAGCTCATTCAATTGAAGCATCATTCTCTTTCCAGCTGCATCCAAATCCAGATTCAATTTCTTCAAAGCCCATTACGTTTTATGCTCTAGCTCCACCGGCAAAGGACACCCCATACCATAGACCAACTGATACGGTGACATCCCTAGCAGCGCCCAAACAGCTTCATCAAGCTTTAAAGACCAATCTTTTCTCGATGGACACACAACTTTCTCTAAAATGTGCTTGATCTCCCTGTTAGACACCTCAGCTTGACCATTCATTTGAGGCTGATAAGCCGTATCAATGCGATGATTCACATTATACATGTGCATCATACCGGTGAACTTGCGGTTACAGAAATGTGACCCCTCGTCACTGATTATGACTCTCGGAGTTCCAAATCTTGTGAATATCTGCTTGTGAAGAAAATTAAGCATTACATTAGCATCGTTCGTTGGCAATGCCTTAACTTCAACATATTTCGACATATAATCAACCACCAACAAGATATATTAATTGTTACAAGATGAGACAAACGACCCCATGAAGTCAATTTCCCAAACATCGAAGACTTTGACCTCGAGAAGCACATTAAGAGGCATCTCATCCCTCTTAGACATATTGCCCACTCGTTGACATTGATCACATTTCAAAACCAACTGATGAGCATCTTTAAACAAAGTTGGCCAAAAGAAACCTGCTTGAAGAATACGAGATGTTGTCTTTTCTCCATCATAATGTCCTCCATAATCCGTTGAGTGGAAATCTCGCAAGATCCCCCCGTTTCATTGTAAGAAATACATCTCCTGATGATTTGGTCAGCTCCTTGGCAAAAAAGAAATGGCTCATCCCACATATACCACTTCACTTCATGTAGAAACTTCTTCCTTTGAGCGGGAGTCAACTCTGGAGGCATGACGTTACTCACAAGGTAGTTCACTATATCGGCGAACCACGGTTCTTCTGCTTGCACTCCAAATAACTACTCATCGGGAAAAGACTCATTAATCAAAGACTTATCTTGTGAAGTAGCAATTGGATCCTCTAAACGCGAGAGATGATCGGTGACTTGATTTTTAGTCCTTTTTCTGTCCTTGATCTCTAACTCGAACTCCTGAAGTAAAAGAACCAATCGAATCAACCTTGGCTTCGAGTCCTTCTTCGAGACGAGATATCAAATTGCTGCATGATCAGTGAAAACTGTCACCTTCATCCCAAGTAGATACGATCAAAATTTCTTAAAACCAAAGACGATAGCCAAAAGTTCTTTCTCAATAGTGGTGTAATTCAGTTGAGCACCATTAAGAGTCTTACTAGCATAGTAGACTACATGAAATATGTTTTTCTTGCGTTGCCCAAGAACTGCTCCAACTGCATAGTCGCTTGCATCGCACATCATTTTAAATGGTTCAGACCAATCAGGTGCAGTTATGACAGGTGCCGTAATCAAACTCTTCTTCAATGTCTAAAAAGCAGCAAGGCACTCGTCATCAAACTTGAAAGGAATGTCTTTCTCTAGAAAATTGCACAACAGCTTCGAAATCTTCGAGAAATCCTTGATGAAACGCCTATAGAAACCCGCATGACCAAAAAAACTGCGAATTCCCTTAACAGATATGATTGGAGGAAGATTTTCGATCACCCCCACCTTGGCTTTTTCCACTTCAAGCCCCTTGCTAAAAACCTTGTGACCAAGAATGATGCCTTGGCGCACCATAAAATGACATTTCTCCCAATTGAGAACCAAATTGGTCTCAACGCACCTTTTCAATACTAACCCAAGATTGTGCAAGCATTCATCGTAAGAAGTTCCAAAGACCGAGAAATTGTCCATGAACATTTCTACGTTATTTCCAATCATATCAAAGAAAATAGCCATCATACATCTCTGAAAAGTGGTTGGCGCTCCACATAGCCCAAAAAAAACTCTCTGAAATGCAAAAGTGTTGAAAGGACATGTGAATGTAGTCTTCTCTTGATCTTCTGGAGCGATACAAAATCTGATTATATCCCGAATAGCCATCCAGAAGATAATAGTAATCATGCACAACCAATTTATCAAGCATCTGATCAATTAAAGGAAGAGGGAAGTGATCCTTCCTTGTAGCCTTGTTCAGCTTCCTATAATCCATGCAAACTCTCCACCCTGTGACTGTTCGTGTAGGAATAAGCTCATTCTTCTCATTTGCTACCATAGTTATACCACCTTTCTTTGACACATACTGAACAGGGCTCAACCATGAACTGTCATAAATAGGATAGATGATCCCTGCATCTAGCCACTTGAGGATTTTCTTCTTCATAACCTCTTTCATGATCGGATTTAGCCTTCTCTGTTGCTCAACAGTAGGGTTGCTTCCTCCAGCAGAATTTTGTGCATACAATAAGAAGGGCTGATTCCATTGATATCTGCTATAGTCCAACCAATTGCCAATTTAAACTCTCTAAGAATTCTCAAAAGCTTTTCATCATCAGTACCTGAAAGGTCAGATGCAATAATAACAGGAAAAGTAGATGCATCACCTAAAAATGCATACCTCAAATGTTCAGGTAACGGTTTAATCTCAAGAGCAGGAGCTTCCTCAATAGATGGCTTGAGGCATTTCAGAGAACTTTTCAACTCCTCCAATCCAAGAGATTCAAAAGGCATATCCATCTTTCCCTTCCAGGGAGAAGCATTCAAATATTGTAAGTGCTCGTCACCCTCGTCCTCTTCGCTATCAGAATTCCCCAATAAGGCCTTCTTTAAGGCATTGGACCTTATCAAATGATCGAGTTCAGAATTAACCACAGTATCGACCATTTCCACCTTAAAACATTCCTCATTTTCTATAGGAAATTTTATGGCATTGAACACATTAAAAGTCATATCCTTATCCATCACTCACATGGTAAGCTCACCTTTCTACACATCTATCAAGGTTCCGCTAGTAGCCAAGAAAGGTCTTCCCCAAGATTATGGGAATTTTCTTATCCTCCTCGAAATCAAGAATTATAAAATCAGCAGGGAAAATGAGTTTATCCACCTTGACCAAGACATCCTCCATAATACCCCACGAATATGTAATAGAACGATCGGCCAACTACAAAGTCATGTATGTAGGCTTTGGATCAGGCAAGTCCAACTTTTTGAAGATTGACAATGGCATCAGATTAATGCTAGCTCCCAAGTCACATAGACACTTATCAAATGATACCTTTCCAATAGTGCAAGGAATAGTGAAGCTTCCAGGATCTTTAAGCTTCGGAGGCAATTTCTGTTAGAGTACAGCACTACATTCCTTCATGAGAGCAATGGTCTCTAAGTCATCAAGATTCACCTTCCTAGAGAGAATACCTTTCATGAACTTCGGGTAACTAGGCATTTTCTCAAGAGCTTCAGCGAAAGATATGTTGATGTGAAGTTTTTTGAACACCTCCAGAAACTTCACAAACTGCTTATCCAATTTCTTCTTCTGTATCCTCTTAGGAAAAGGAGGTGGAAGATAGATATGTTTCTCCCCTGTATTACCCTCAGGAGGAGTGTGCTCAACAGTAGTCTTCCTTGGTTCCACTGCGGCTTTCTTCTGCACTTCTTCTTCATCAGCCTCCACTTCAGAATCTGGAGTCTTAGCTTCTTCAGGATTCACAACCCTACCAGATCTCAATGTGATAGCTTTAACATGTTCCTGAGCTTCCTTCTTGCCAGGCACTTCAGTATCGCTCGGAAGCGTGCCAGGTTGATGATTCAGTAATGCATTAGCAATCTGCCCAATCTGATTCTCCAAGGTCTTGATAGAGACAGCTTGCCTCTTGCACATGAGTCTCAACTCCACCAATTCAGATTTTTCATTAGCTTGAGGTAACTGCTGAAGCTGAAGTTGCTTTGGGGCATATTGTGGTTGCTGAAAACCAGGAGGGTTATACTGCCTTGTTGTATATGGCTGATAAGATTGTTGCACCGTATTCTGATTGTTGCTCCAGCTGAAGTTAAGATGATTGCGGTTGTTCGAATGATAAGGGTTGGAGCTTGTTGTTGTGATCTCTGAAAGTTGCTCACAAATTGAGTTGATTCGCTAGAAATAGCACACTGCTCAATTTCATGTGCCTCCGCACAAAGCTCACAGACACTAGTAATCTGATTAACTCCATATTTAGCCAAAGAGCCCATTGTCATCGTCAAAGCTTGAAGTTGAGCAGCTATAGCAGTAGCTTGATCCACTTCCAGAATTCCTGCTACATTTCCTTGCAAATTTATTTGCGTAGGATTCTGGTATTCATTGGCTGCTATTAGCTCAATCAACTCATAAGCTTCATTGTAGCTTTTAGCCCATAAGGCTCCACCAGATGCTGCATCGAGCATAGGTCTAGATTGTGCACCTAAACCATTATAGAAACAGTTGATAATCATCCAATCAGGCATGCCGTGGTGTGGGCACTTCCTTAGCATCTCCTTATATCGATCCCAAGCCTCACACAGAGATTCACCAGTTTGCTGAGCAAACTGAGTAAGAGCATTCCTGATTGCAGCAGTCTTCGCCATAGGAAAGAATTTAGTGAGAAACTTTTGAGCAAGATCCTTCCATTTGGTGATAGACCCTGGTGGTAGAGAATGTAACCAACATTTCGCTTTGTCCCTCAAAGAGAATGGGAATAGTCGTAGCTTGATAGCATCTTCAGACACATCGTTAAACTTGAAAGTGTCGCAGATCTCGATGAACTCCCTGATGTGCATGTTGGGGTCTTCAGCAGGATTACCCGCAAACTGAACTGAGTTCTGTATCATCTGAATTGTGCTCGACTTGATCTCAAAAGTGTTAGCCTTGATGGCTGGCCTGATGATGCTTGACTGAATTTCAATGATCTTAGGCTTAGAAAAGTCCATTAAAGCCTTAGAATTATCTGCTTGATCCTCCATCTCTAATAAAGGTGGTTCTTCGATCTTCTCTTCATCTACTACTTTCTCTTCATCCTCAAAATCTTCCCTACGATCCTCTACAACTTCTTCCTCGTCTTTTTCCAGAATTCTCCTATGAACTCGTGAACGTGTTTGCATAAATGATCGCTAGATTACCTGAAATATGATAAGAAAAAGCGTAGGTAAGTAACATTGTCCGAGTCAATGAACGTTAACGATCACTGATGATAAACACATAAACTAAAAGTTAACACTGCAGTCCACGGCAGCGACGCCAAAAACTTGTTAGGGCTAAACACGCGCTAATAATTCACGCAAGTATACGCGTTCACAAGTAATATAGAATTATTTCTAGTTCGTTCCCATAGAGACTGGCTTTGGTTAACTATGTAATTTATGCACTTATGCACCGATGATATGTTATCATCCAATGCTAAGATGATAACAATTTGGGTTGATTATAGCTACGAATTAAAATAACACTTATAACTAATGAGAGCAAAGAGAGTTGTATATTATATGAGACAAACATGGGATTCTAACTTCATTATATACTTCATTCAATAGCCTTATTGTTCTTAACCTTAGCATGCAATGGTGATGACACTAATCAGATAATACGAAACTACTAAATGCCAACTTTCATTGCACGAATAACATACTACCAGAAATCCACAAAAGAGATAGAAGCTGAATAGACACCAATTATATTGAGACCCTATATGTCTATAGAATTTGACAACATAAAGGTTTAAAGCATAAGTTATCTATCATGATTATACAGGGCAAGTAAGATGGGTAAAATTACCTACGAATCATGCATAATAATAACACATGAACCTATGCTAGCATGGCAAGTTCTAAATCCTTAAATTCACTGTTGCTTCATTAAAGATTAACACGCTATCTTACAAGTCCGCGACTCTTATAAGATGAATAAGCACAACCAATATTAGGTTATCATACAATCACCACACACTAAGGCATATAAACAATTAACTAAAGAAATCCATTAATAAATCCGCTAGAACCCCACGATAACGATTAGCCCATAATCAGACTTATCATCAACGTGGGTTCCGATGAAAGCATGGTATAATAAACGTAGTCTTTATACTTAAATAACAAAACCAAGTACGAAACAAGAGTAAGGTTCACAAGTAAGAAAACTAGCATCCAAGTTACAACTTAGAACAAAGATTCACAAGTAAAAACAAGAGCTTCTTCATCTTCGTTGAATCCGGGCTAAAACAGTCTTCTTATGGCTCTTCTTACGTAATGGTACGTCTCTCTCTTGAAAACGTCCTTTAATTAAATATATATAGCAGCCCGTGCGATCTAGAAGTCCTCCCATTGTAATTAGAATAGAATCAGAATTCTTTAGATTCGCACCGGCGCGGGCGCGCGCTAGCACAGCGCGGGCGCGCTGCCTTTCTGACATCTGGGCGCGGCCGCGTGCTTGACCAGCGCGAGTGCGCCGTACCTCTGGAAAAACTTCATATTTTCTTCTTTTCCTTGCTGCTTCGAGTCGGCTTTCCACGAGCTTTTATTACAACATCACATTCACCCCAAATTAGCACCAAAATAATGCTAATTCACCTGATTACCTAGATAATGTCTGAAATGCAAAAACACTATAAAACACATTAAAACACTTAACAACTTGAGTACAAATGCATCAATTCAAAGCTTAATAGAGCAAAATAAAGTGTCATAAATGCCACTCAACAGTCACTATCATCTCCCCCTCTCTCATGAAGAAGGTGTTGGTCGCAGGACGCCACCTCTCCACAAGTGCCGTGATGAGCCTCACATCATTCTGCAACACCACACCTAGATTGGCATACATACCAAAACCAAGCCTATGCAGCAGCTCCTTCTGAGCATCAAACAAAACCCATTTACGCATGTCCATGTTCCCACAATAACATTCCAAAGAATCCCGCTCATGTCCCTCCAAAACAACTGAACTCACATGATACTTGTTAACAAAGATAATGGTTTGACTAATGGGACCCGACAATATGTTATCTATTCTGAAATAATAAACATGAAAATAATTCGACAAGCTAATCGTAAACAAATGGACAAAATCGTATAAACTATTCTAACGGAAATAATGTAATCACAATTATGAATATTCAATAATTTCACAATATGCTTCATAAATTGTGAACCACGCACATATATACCAACATATTTAACCACATTAACAAAAATTGTGCAAACCCCAAAAAAAATTACAAACAATCATTGAGTAATACACCAAAATCGCACATATACACACTCAAATCCCCAACATATTATAAATAAACTCCAATAACGTATGTAATCCTCTGTTGTAATCAATAATTATACATAATCCAAATTTGTTCGATTATATACAAAAAATGTGTGTATAAAAGAACTTAGCGAAACAATTGAAAACCACGGAACAACCACTGCAAAAACTCGAATTACATAAATAATTAAAGATATAATCGTACATATAATCATACGTACACGCAAATTGCACAATCAATTCGGTGAAATCCCAATCGGTCCTTAAGAACCGAAAACCTAACCCTATAACCCAAAACAAAATGCAGAATACTAATTATAAAATGAATTTGACTGCAATTGGAGTAAAGAAATCGAAGAGAAAGTGATCAACAACAAGAATCAGTCCTAATTTGCCCTTCAATCGCCTTTAAATCGCCCATATAATATCTTTGATTTTGAATTCTATCAATAAACTACCAAACGGGTCGTGTGAACCCGTTTAATATGCTTTTTCTAGTCTTCCGCAGGTTTTTTATGTGGAAGGATATTGAGGTTAAAAAGGGTGGTGGCCTTAATTATCACTTCATTGCAAATTATGGTCCAAATTGTCACTTTTGAAAATAAAAGCCCAATATGTCACTTCATAACAGAAGTTCCTATAGCGTTTTTGATTTTTTTATTTACCAAAAAACGCGACTTCGTGAAACGTTTGAGCCACAGGGAAACACTAAAACGTTGTTTCGTAAAACGTTTTATTATTTTGAAAAAAATTATAAATAGGTTAAACTGTACATTATAAATCGTTATGCTGATTTTAATTAAACGAAATTAAGAATATAAATGGTACATTAAAAAACGTGTTAAACGAAATAGAGAAGAGTAAATTGTTTTTCTATATTTTCAAATAATAAAAAAAACTAAAACGCTACATAATAATCCAGTAGGTTTAATTTTTTATTAAAATAAAATAAATTCAATTATTTGTTGAACAAATAAAATGTTACATTAATAAACGTGTTAATTTTTAAAACGAAGGATAGTAAACCGTTTTTCAGTTTTTTAAAATAGTAAAAAAAAAAAGTAAGACGGCAGAAGAATATATGATTGGACCAAAACGCTGTTTTAAGATCCGTTTTGTACATTAAATATCAAAATTGTTGCTCAAAACACTAGACGAAACTATGTTTTACATAAAACGTGGAATGAAGTTCCATTTTATTCTATGATTCAGAAGTTTCTGTTGTTTTTCCTATCTACTGGAATTTCTTTAATTTTTTGTTGAAATACAGAAAAATGCTATGAAATATTGCTAATTACCGAAATTAAAGCAAATAAACAACAAAACGCACAAATAGATAAAATGATCAATAAAAATCTTCCAATTCAATACATTTTATTAGCCAACGTTATCACTAAACAAATTTCACTAAACTCATTTTTCCCCGTGGGTGCTTGAAAATCCATCGCATTTTGATACGTCCTCAACTTCCTTCTTCCCTTCATTTTCTCAACATCTTTTTCATGGATCACGTTTGGATAGTTAATACACGTCAGCCAACGAGAATCTCCTTTGCTCGGAATGGGTTCGAAAATACCTTTATAAACCATCGATACATTATCTAATCTATAGATTTGATCAACCAACGATTCATGGCTCAATTTTAAATGCACGGAACAGGCAATAACATGAGAACAAGGAATACGATATGTTTGCCATTTTCCACAAGAACACAAGTACTCAGGAATCCTAACGGTAATGCCTATTACCCCCCCCCCTTTGGTCAACTTTTTTAGTGACTACTTCAAACAACAAAGTATTTCGATCATAAAAGTTAACACTAAGACCCCTAGCATGCACAATTGACCGACTCAACCTCTTTCTTGAATGATTAGTAAATAATCGACATTTAGCTAATTTGGTTGCAATTTCCAAACACCTTTCATCGAAATACTCAACCGTCTTCAAAAATAGTGCTCTAACCAATGAACTAATCAGGAGCTTTCTAGCATCAAGGATCGCATTGTTCCAACTTTCCGCATGTTTGGTGGTCATCATGCCAAAATGTTTCCCTCCATCATATGCTAAAGACCATTTACTTAATGGTTTATCCTCAAACCATTCTATCGTCCTAGGCTCCTAAATCAACAATTATTCCATATAAAATCAAACGTCTTCTCTTGCACCTGAGAAGCCAACTCAACTAACCTATTTTTCAATCCCTTTCTTCTATGTGCAGTAGAAAAATTTGTAGCTAAGTGTCTAATGCAGAATCTATGATAGTCAAGGGGCTCGCACCATCCTGTCTGTTGCATATCAGCAATAATCCCAGCATGTCTATTAGAATGACACAAATCCCATGTCTCTTACCTGCTACAAATCTCCTCAATCTATCCATGAACCACCCCCAACTAGAAACGTTCTCGGATTCGACAATAGCAAATGCAAGTGGAAGAATATGACTAGGGCCATCCACTGCCACTGCATTCAATAGTACACCCGAATAAGAACCGTATAGGTGAGTCTCATCTATATGTATGACAGGCATACAATGCTCAAATCCATCAATGTTTGGTTTGAAAGTCCAGAATAGTCTCTTGAATGTCACTTCCTGTTCCAAATAAAGACATAATATACTCGTTAACTCCAAAATATTACATAAATATGAAAAATCATTTAAAATGTATCCTAGTATAAAAAAATAGAATACCTCTAAGCTCCCACAATCTTCCATCTCATCCTCCTTAAAAAACCAATCAACCTTGGTTCTCACATTAAAACATTGTAACACTTCCATCAAAAAAGGGAGGTCTTCATATGATCCTTCCCAAGATCCATGTTCTTTATCTATTTCTAGCTTTTTGGTATCTCTAATCTTTTTTCTTCCCGGTTGGTAACCAAAAATACTTTTCACCGTGGCCATTAACACTTTTTCCTTAACCGTGGGATCGACTACGATTTGATCCTTAACTAGTTCAAGAATATCATGAGATGTCAAATTAGGATGGTCTTGGATAACGGTGGTACGCAAACATGTGTGTGGTCCCGAAGTTTCCATAATTTGGAGTTTCCCAAGTGATTTTCACAACCTAGCTTTTAAACTTCATTCACAATCACTATCCTTATTCTTACAAACCACATTCCAATACACCTCACTTGATCTAACCACCTTAATCTTTTGATGATTCCAGATATAAAAATCTCTAACCGTATGTATCAACACTTTTTTTGAGTCGAATATCATTCCCTCCCTCAACTCCATTGGCTCCAATGTCTCCTCCCGTATAATCAAAGTTGACTCAACAACATCATAAGCATCCAAACCTCTACTACTAACCATATCATCACCAATATACATACTACTAGTAGTTTGATAATCAAACCCCCACTACCACTCCTCTCGAAAACTCTCGAACAAGTTTTCACAACTCTCGAACTTGTTTCAATCAATGCACAAGTTGAAATTTTTTGTAAATAAATTTCAACAAAGAAAGGAGGTACATTTGAAATAATAATACCAAACATCATCTCAACATCATCATCATCATCAACCATAATAATACCAAATTTTATATCATTGAAATTTTTCCATCGATAACACAACTTAAAATCGTACAAACTCCTATCAATTTTCAATTTCAAAAATAATACATCGCACAAATAATTAAAATTCATACTAGAATCAAGTCTTAATTGCTTAGAAACTGATATATCATACACGTAACCCTCTAATTGAGTTTTTCGTATATTACCATCGTTATAAATCCACGCAATCACTGTAACCGATTGTGCTCCTGATCCCCAACCCGAACCCGAAGCCAATACTAAATTTTTAAGAATTTTAATAAATATTAATGTAAAATTTTTTGTCTAGATATTGGAATTTTTAGGTTTGTAAACCTAGAAGCAGAGAGTTTGTGCTCGTCTACTATACTTACGGAAAGAAATGAAAATGTCACTTCATCCACGTTTTGTGGACTATATAATTTTTTTTATTAAAACGCAAAACGGAACATGAATAAACATTATACTATTTTGTTTTGTTTTTTAATAAAATTCTAAAAACAGGTAAAACGGAAGATGAGTTACCGTTTAGATTTATTTATTTTTTGAAAACCTATAAAATGGAAGACGATATACCGTTTAGTTTTATTTATTTTTTTTAAACATGTAAAACGGAAGTCAATATGGAGTTTTTGTTAAAACGCTATTTAATATACCATTTTGCTTCATTTGTCTTCACCTACTCATTTCATTGACTCTGTTATCCCCTGTTTTGTAAAAGAATAAAATTCTTAAAATGTAAATCATCCCCAAATAGCATAAATTTGATAAAACCAACAAATAAGAATATAACCAACAAAATATAATACAACAAAATACAATACAACCACAAAAATGAATAATAAATTTTAAACCAAATAAATAACACAATATCTCCAAGTCTTTTATTCTACAAACTTAAGATTTCAAAAGTAAATTCCTAAAAATAGAGAAACTAAGAAGAAATGACTCCATCATCTGCATTTTCCAATTTCTGCATAGTGCTTATAATCCACTCCATCACCTGCATTAAAAATAAATTTTATAAAAATACAGTATGAATTAGGAATTACATTTGAGTAGTCACACACACTTAAACACTTAAAGTTATAATTAAGATGCATACTAACCATACACAATTAAACACACACACACACACACACTTGAAAACTTAAAGTTATGCTTACCCTCATTTCTTCACGCACTTCTGCCCATCTGTTCCACAGTTTGGAGGATTACAAGTTCTCTTTGAATGTCATTTACCCTGAGAAGTGTAGACATGTCCATATTTCCCGGGACGGTCCTGTGAACTATGGTCCTGGGAACTGTGATCATGTGTACTTTGTGAAGAAGTGACATCCGTACCGGCATCAGGATCAGTAGGAGGTGTAGGTGTAATATGCAGACTGAATGATGGAATAGAAAGATCCATAGCTCGCCGCTCAATAGGCCTGTGAGAATGATGTAGAGGAGGAGGTTGTTCAGTGGAAGGGTCCTCAGTACGAGGTTGCTCGGTACGAGGCTCGGGAGTAGGAGTCAAGCCAAGATCAAAAGGGGGAATATATCCATACATATCCAGAATCTGATGATCGTACTAGAAGTGACTAGATGATCTCGACATATGAACAGAAACAGTATCAGCAACAGAATTACGTATAGGAGGATCCAAATCATCCCCAAGATCTGTAGCCATAGGATCAGTATGAGCTTGAGTAGATGACTCGGGCACATCATGAGAATCAGAATATAATGGAAGATGATCATCTCCAAGGTCTGTAGCAACAGGATCATCGTCAACTGGAACTCTAGCTCGTCTACCAGCAGCAGCTCGTGCACCGCCGCATCTACCTCAACGGGCCGGTTGCTGCCTCTCCTCCAAGTTCCTAGCTCGACGAACCTCCACAGGCATCTCATCAAAATCATGTGATGTGTACTCTCTGAGAAAATCACAACACTGGTCAGCAAAATGAGACACGTCAGGAAGAACATCTTGTGTCCGCTCAGATATCTGCCTGAACATAAGATCCTGAAAAAATAAATAATGAAAAGATACACATGTTACAAGATTCATGTATCAAATAAAGCAACTACTAAAGCATTTATAATAAAACTACTAAAGCAAAATAACCTACACAATAAATTGATTTAAAAATAAGAAAACTTACAATACGATGATTAAATGCACCAACACGAGATATGAATCTAACATTCCTCTCTAAATACCAAGGATGGTACTCAGGCACTGCACTCCCAGCAACAATCGCATCTCCAATAAATATATGATCTAAACGATGCACCCAAATAGATATACTAGCTGCATGTTTCTGAATCCATCTGATTTTGTCATTGCCCCTCAAGTTTGTACTATGCTCTGCCTCCGAGTAAACAACATCAACAAGTATAGTCTGCACGAGCCCAAACTGTCTAGAAACTCTATCAGGGCAATGAAGCTCGACTATGAAAATACATATCAAAGGCCCGCAGTAGCGCCAAATACGCTCACCAGTCAAGCAATAAGCAAGAAGATCATCGATGACATCGAGAAAGGATGCCATATAAACCGAGATAGTCCAAGCCATCCAATAGCTTCCGAATAACAGGAAGGGAACGACCACCCGTACTAGTGTAGGAATGACCGTAAAGCCACCTATAGTCATATTACAATAAACAGTCGATTTCAAATTTAAATTAAATTCCATATCATATTAAAAAAATTTAAACGGTTCTAAAACCCAATTTGGGGATTAATGAATCCTAAAAAATTAAAAAGTGTTTAATTCTAATCTTACATGAAAATAAAATCTGGTTCCTAGCCCTAAACCCTAGACAAACTTAGGGTTTAGGCTCCATGGTTTAGGGCCTAAAGGCCCTAAACCACGAACCCTAAACCCTAACCTGTTCCGTATCATATCAAGTTATTTTAAACGCTTCTAATCCCCAATTTGGGGATTAATGAACCCTAAAATATTAAGAAGTATTAAAGTCTAATCTTACATGAAAATAAAGTCTAACCCTAAACTCTAACCATCTTCGTATCACATCAAATTATTTTAAACGCTTCTAAACCCCAATTTCGGGATTAATGAACCTAAAAAAATTAAAAAATGATAAATTCTAATCTTACATAAAAATAAAGTCTAGTTCCTAGGGTTTAGGGCCTAACGGCCCAAAATCCTAGACAAAATTAGGGTTTAGGCTCCATGGTTTAGGGTTTAGGCCCTAAACCACGAACCCTAAACCCTAACCCGTTCCATATCATATCAAGTTCTTTTAAACGCTTCTAAAACCCAATTTGGAGATTAATGAACCCAAACAAAATAATAAATGCAAAGTACCTAAGTCCACGTGGAGCTGCAAGCTGACCCTCCCAGAAACGAGCATCAAATAAAGGAACAGATGTGTTAATAGGAGCAAGAGTGGGCAATCTCTCCCATGCCCATAACTGCAATAATAGCAGACAACCAGCTACCTCATCAACATCCTTTTTTCTTTTCTTGCATAACTCCCTATACAAATATGCAAGAACTGCAACACCCCAAGCATAATATCCGTATATGTCTAGGTCGCGAATAAAATGTAAAATATGGGATGGAAGATGTGACGCCCTCAATATCGGGGTTAGGAAATGAGGACCCACACACCATTAAACTAATAATAATAAAACATAAACCCCGTTTAACTATTAAGAGGATCTAAACATGATTAAGTTTGAGACAAGATTACAACTACCCACCATATAATATATTACAACCCAAAATAATATTTAATTTACACAATCGATTCCGACTTGGAACCGACAGATAACCCATTGTATCTTTACAACCTTCTAACTAAAGCACTTGCTCACATAACCTGTACTACCTACTCTGGCATCTAGAAGCCTACGACACGATAGGGGCCACCAGGTATGCTCTTATGAGCAATGCGCCTAAGCCTGGCCATCTCCTCGCTTAACTGCCATGGTTAGAACAAAGCAAAATATATTAGCATAAAAAAAGCTCAGCAAGTAACTATATGACAGTTCTATGATGCAGCAATAATAATATCAAAATAACTCTTGAGGCATTCTACTTTAAATATCTATGTGGCAGATTTCTATTTCTGGCTATGAAAGGGGTATGAAGAAAGATTTGAGCTTTCGGGAATCAAGGCTCAAGATAGGGTGAAAGCCGACATTCATCGCAAATCAATAGCAGGATCTCAATGGATCTTCTAAGTGGAAAACAAGAATCTACTCAACTCTGGAAATCAATTATATGATTGACAACAATATTAGAGATAAGAATCATGGTTCTCAAAGCTGTATGCTAAACAATAACACAATCAACTCATCTCAATTCATTTTAAATCATTTCATTTTCAAGTAAGCAATTGCTAAGGAAATGTATTCAATTACTCTTTATAAAGTAATAGGGAACCCTTGATTGGACTACTTAAACTATAATAAATAATACGGGTGATCAGCCCGTACCGACCTCCATCTGGTCGTTAAGGTACCTATGGCATAATTTTAGCCTTTAATTAGACTAGCCCCGCTAGTCTCTTATATGCCTGGACTAGTCCCACTAGTCTCTTACGTCTCAATCCAATCCATCAAGAATTCATTTAGAAAACCTTGTGTTGGAAAATAAAGGTTTGACTAGGTTCATTTTATCATTACCAAGAATGTGAAATCATTCAGACTCCTTCAAGTCAAAAAATCATTCTTAAGTTCAATTTCAAGAATTCAAAGCAATTGAATGAATCAAAAGTAATCAAAGATGAATACTATGGCCGAGATCAAACGATAAATCAAGTACGTAAGTTAGGGATTCAGAATAGTTCTAGAAATCACTACAGAATAAGGTATACAAAGGAAGGATAAGGGTTGATCAAAAAAATACGCAAGGGAGTTCATAAAGGTTCTCATAAGGTTCACGAGAATTCAAGGTATCCAAAGGTATCAATAGGTAATCAGGATATAAATCAACAGAGTTACTATAAGGGTTTGAACAATAATCATATCAAGTCATTACAAGAACAATATCAGGGTGTTTCAAGGGATCAATAACTGGTATGGTACAAGAATCAATATCAGGGTTCAAGAATCAATCAACATGTTATCATAAGTGTTATAAGGATCATTACTCTATCACGACATCAACAATATTCTCTCTATAAACCATTTATATAAGTAGGCAAAGTTACTTTCCTGGATTCGCTTTCCTTTTTTACGGGGTTTGAGCTACTGCCACCTAGAACACCTTTCCCTTTCCTAGCCTGAATGCCTTCACGCTCCGAATCTACAATTCAAACAGAATTCCCTAATTAGCAACTTATTTGATACTCGACGTTTCTCAGACCGTCTAACGATTAACCTAATTTGTTCTAACGCTTACTTTAAACTTACGAGTATAATTACAAAAATACTCACATAACACATAAGGTGATATACTATACCTATAACTTTATACTGTAGCCTTATCGACCATTTATACCATATCAGAATCAAACAACTCAATCCTTCTTTTTAATTCCTATAATTCGAATTAAACCACCTAACCAAATCAAAAGATTCTTTAAATACTTAAACCATAATCAACCTAAGAAAACAACCATTCTTCTCCTTTTAATTCACAAAATTTCGAACCCAACATAGCACAAAACTGTCCAAAATCACATGCAACTAGTCTAATGCTATCATTCATACTAAAAATCATTTTCAATCAACCAAATCAACTTATCAACCTTAAACCAATTCAAGATCATTTGAAAATACAAAAGATTACAACATGCATGTACTAATTCAAACTTATAACCCACAATTCAATCTATTCCATGAACAATTCCTAAAACAATCATCAATAATTCCTTTTCTTTAACCAAAATCAACTTATTTACTTTCAAAAACAAAACCCATTCGGTTTTTAACAAAATAACACATGCAACTTTTGAAAATCACGTGTTAGGTCTCAATATGTTTGTAGAAGGGGGTTGAATACAAACAATACCGTTTAATCGAATAAAATGCCGAATAAAAAAAAGTGAAACAAAATTCAAGTTAAATAAAACTATTATTAAACTTGAAAGGTGTTACAACAACGGTATCATTTACAAGGGATTAATCTCAAATAAATTATTCCAAATCTAGAATAAATTCGACATGAACTTTTTCTATTTTTGTAATAAAAAGGATCAAATGTTAAATGCAATTTGAGATTAAGTTCTAGGAATTTTGATCCGCTAGATAGTTACACAAGAACAAGAATAGGATTTCTAGTGGATTAGATTTAACAATGAATACTAGAAATAAATGATCTGTGAAATTGCAATAAGTTCTCTGCTGTTTTCTTGGTTCTGTGTTCTTCTGTTAATTTGATATTCAATGCTCTGTTGAAAAACAAACAGCTGATGCTCTTTATATTCAATCCTGTGTTTTTAATTGGCAAGACAATCCTTTTAGCTCAGCAAGACAATCCTTTTAACTGGTAGAACTTTCGGTAGGACAATCCATTGAACCGGCATGACTTTCGGCAAGACAATCTAAATGAACTGGCATGACTTTTGGTATGACTATTGATTGTCATACCGATTGTCATACTAAAACAAAAGATTGTCTTGCTGAATTAGTTTTGAATTTAAATTCAAAATCAATTCTGAAAAACCAAAATATTAATTCAGAATTAATTAATCAATTAATCCAATTAATCAATAAATTAATCTTTACAAATATAATTTATTTTCTTAATTAAATTATATGACTTAATTAATTAATTAGAGAATTAATACTAATCTTGAACATCAACTACTCTTCTGACAATCTTCTGAAAATCACTTAATCCATTTCACCACTTCAATGTTGACACTCGATGTACTGTCTGGTTCATGAATGACTAACTTCTGTGATGTTTCTTCATATCTTGATTTTCTTCAGATAAAATCCCTGTAATCAATTGATACCCTGACGAGATCTCTGTCACTTGATTAAATCCACAATCTTGATTTATATCACTGAGGCTTGATCAATTTCTTGAGCTTCTTCCAGTGAATTAAGTCCTCAAGTCTGTAGACGAACAATGTTACTTAATCCTTTGACATATGTTACTTTGAGAGATCTCTCTGACAATAGAACCACTAATTACTTGTTACATCCTTATTTGAGTTGAGTTAAATCCTCGAATAAACAAATAGGCTATGACATATGCCTTTCATCACGTCTGTTAATTTAGAGTTCAGTTCGTACGTCATAACTCACCACCGGTTCACCGGATTTCATCACCGGTGGCGGTGGTTTCACGGTGGTGCCCCCATTCGGGGGTTTCCAACCATAAAAACCTCCGATTCTACTATCAAATCACAGCAATTATCACATGCAACAACTATTCATCACAAATTAAGCAGATCAAAGTCGAAAATTGCAAGGAGAATATAAACTATGGTTCTTGGCTCAACATCACGTACAAACACACACATATACACGCATGCAAGGACCTACACACATGCACAAGATTTAAAGCTCATATATGGATTAGAAATGAAGTTTTATGGAAAAATCCCTAGAAATTAATAGATGAAGAGGGTTGTACCGAGAGAAAGAGAGAGATAGAGCGCTTCGAGAGTGAGAGAGAGAAAATAGAGTGAGAGAAAGTGAGAGAAGAGAGAGTGCACGGGTGAAGAAAGAAAAAGAAAGGGGGAGGGTGGGATTATATAAAAGGGGCAGGGGTATTTTAGTAATTAGCAAGGTTTTCTTTTTTTTTTTATTCTCTTTTCTTTTTATTCCTAAGCTTAAAAACGAATTTAAATATTACATAGCTCTCTCAAAAAGATGGAAATTAAAGGAATATCAATTTTAATATATAGAGTTCGAAATTAGCTTTCCAACCATATTTTAAAATAATTTTTGAGCGTACGGTTCATTTAATACAGATTTTACAAGATTGCGCTCAAAATAGAATTATGGCTTGATAGTATCATTTTAAAATACACCGATCACCAAATAATTTCATCTATCATTTTTAGAAAGTCTCTAAGACTACTTTGAAGATAACAAAACAAATATCATGTCTTGACCATACGTGGATAATTTTATAAAAATATTTAAAGGTTCAATAAACTTTATTTTAAATCAAATAAATCCCTTAAAATCATTTTAAAATAACCAAAGCACATAATCAAGCATATTTTCAAGCAATAGCACGTATTCACATATCACGACTCATATCGTACACATTCGATCATAAGAATTCCCCTTTTTAATTAATATTCTCTTTTCGCGTAAAGGGTCGCGTCATGTCTGACGGCCTGACGCTGAGCATTTTCAACTACGCTTCTCAATCATTCTCTTTATACCAACTGACACGTCAAACTGGAATATGATATTCATTTAAACATTTCCACTTCACGTAATAACACATAATTCACATAATTATACTTTATTCACATAATTTTATAATTACAACATAAATATATACTTTATTCACTTAATCACGTCACGGATTTCTCAATCGCTACAGAAGAGACCTCCGAATGATCTGTAAAAAGTACACCACCAACCAGATGAACAAGATAACACAACACCTGAAACCGAATATCATCTGCTGATGCATCTTGCGATAAATGTGGGGGAGCACATGAAGAAATAAAAGTCAACCAAATTCTTGTTCCATTCATGTCTTTCTTCGGATCAGGATCTTTACCAAAAAGCTCAGCAACATAAGAATGCCAACTCATATCAGCGCCAGGGGTGACATCAGAAATAACAGTATCACCATCAACATGAAACCCTAGAAGAATACCTACATCTTGTAGAGTAATAGTGACATCTCCCATAGGCAAGTGAAATGTATGAGTCTCTGGCTGCCATCTCTCAATAAGAGCTGATATGAGACTACAATCAATCTGTATAGATGCCACCCGAGCAACACCGTAGAAACCAGTAGACTAAAGTAAAGGGACCATACGAAGATCCAACAGTTGAAGATCATCTTGATTATTAGGATTTTTATGTTGACACTTCAACATATCACCACCACCTAACCTCCAAATATCTGAAGATCTATATGAAGCCTGAAGATGAAGAAGGGTAGGATTAACAGGGCCCAGATGCACGTCCGGCAAACATTTACGATATTAGTAAATCTTGAAAAAATTCACAAAATTTTGCACAATATAGACTATAAACTAAATAAACCAACAACAATGAAAACATAAAAGACTAACTATTCTAATTTATCAAGCATATTAAATCACTATACTGTGATAAAAAACCAAAATAAAAATCAGTACAAAAACTATTGTGCCATTGATAACTATACTGTAATGCAAATTTTATAATTTAGTATTCATTGTGATGATCCTAAGCTAGTAGAAAAATATGAAATAAAATAAACCAATATACACAAACTGTTATCGGTTTTTATAAACTCGATAACAGGTGTAGCACAACCACCGACTTTGTTCTTAAGTACGCGCATTTTCACTTACATGTTATCCTCTAGACCTGCATACTCAAGTTTGGTATTTTCTTAAGTTAGATTTTATTTAGACAACAAGCAAATCATTTCTGAAAAAACTAGTTCATTAGATTCATGTTCTTTTGCTTCTTGAATATTAAAATTTTCTGATTTATAACAGTGCTGCAAAGGACTGCTTTGGTATGGATTGTAATAGCTTAAAAACTGGCACTAAAGGTAACAATTCAGAATAGAGTTTACATGAAACATGTAGTTGATCAACAAAACTATATAAGCAATCTAATGACATACAATTAGAGCAGTAATTGTTCCAACAAAAATATCTCAGACCCAGGTAGTAACCAAGTAATCTCCTGCAATTTAATAGTAGTAATCTAATGACATACTACTAGATTGCACGAGATCTCTCGAAGGTATTTATCCAGTATGAACTGACTAAATAGGCGAGATTCGATCTTCTTATTAGTAATGTTTTCTTGACAACCTAGAAATTAAACTTGGCGCAACTATAGTAGCTACTTGTTAATATCTATTCAAATATTTCCCTCAGAACTCATAAATGTAAACATATCACTAACTGGCAAAAGGTTCGCAAACACTGTTATTTGGTCAGAAGCAATTACTAAACAAGAAAGGATAACTTTAAAAGCTAATCACATCATCCAAGTACTAACAAAGCTTGTAAGTTGCACACACGTACAAATCAGATATTAAGAGCTTCAAGCTACCTAACAACAAATGATGACATATTTTTGTTTGTCGAAAAGCAACATTATTTCAAAAGGAAGGACAATTCTATAGAAGCCACGGTCCATCGAAGACTTATTTTCGACATTGTTACAAAAACTATTGATCAAAACAAACAATTGCCTCCATAGAAGGCATTCTCCACTAAAAATTCAAAAATTTCAAAGCCATTGCCTCGGAAAATCTTGTCTGAATTACAAAGAATTCTGGAGCCAAGTGATCAGTCCACAGATATGTTTGGAATAGTACGCAGAGTGCTTAAAAAGGACCTAACTGGAGACGGATGGGGAGATTTACCCGTAGAAAATATATTAAAAAATGGAAAACACAAATTTGATAACACAGATTAACTAAATGCATCTCATAATCCAAACAAATTGAATCAATGTTAAATATAAAAAGGAAGTATACCTGTAATTCCATGATTTATGAGGATCAACAACAATAAACTCTAATTTGTCTAATTCCAGTACCTAGCACAAGAATCTAGCAAATTAGAAATCGTCTGAAGCACGAGGGATGAAGAGGAGAAGAACACGAAGCCAATAGTAAGTAGCAATCGTCTGAAGCACGACGTATTGAATCAGTTGCGGTTAGGGCTCCTATATGATGATGTTGGAAATGTTCAAAATTTTCTATTTTAAAAGAATAGTAAAACGCGAGTTCGTGTAACGTTTAGGTAGTAAACAAATTGGGGTATTATGTACTGTTATGAAGCGAAATTATGAGACTTTTTTCTAAAAAATAACAATTTGAGCATTTTTCACTAAAAATGTGATATTTAGGTTCGTTTCTTAAAAAAGTAATTGTTTATTTCGTGAATATTATGTCATGAAAAAGTTAATTTTTTTTTTAAATTCTGGCTACTAGGAAAAGATGACGATGTGTGGGAAATTCATGATCGGTCAGTAACATCATCCCAGTAGGAAATTGAGTAATAAAATTGCGGATAAAGACCGAAATATTTGTTGGGTTTGTGAGTGAATTGAAGTACAGCAGTGATTAATTAGGGAAGTGAAGAGAAGAAAGGGAAGGGGGGTTGTTTGCGGGGGGCTAAGTCTGTTGGATAGAGTTAGTATAGGACAATATGGAGAGATTAGGAGGTTTAGCAATCCACAAGATACTATCCAAACTAGGACCCAAACAAACAGCGATTGTAGGGTGTGTTAATCACACCTTTCAAGAATGGGTTTGTGATGAATCTCTTTGGTCTCATTTCTGTGCTCAACACCTTCATCTCTCTTCTCCTCTTGACCCCTCTGGAAATCTTGCTCCTTCTTTCCAGGTACTCTCTCCCACCCCCCCCCCCCTTCTGTTTCTATACATATTGTCCTTCTTTTTCAATTACTATATCATTTCATTTGTGTCTTGTAGGCAGCTTATCAACTATGGCGTCAATCTTTTCGTATTTATCCCTGGCCCCTAGTTCTTAGGGTTAAATCCTGTTGGGATAGAATTAAAACCTGGTTGCTTCTCAGCTTTCCTGAGGCTGTGCCCACTCTGCGTAAGGGTGCTACTGAAGATGAGCTCAATGCTTTAGAGATAATTTTTAAACTCAAATTGCCTCTTCCTACTAGGCTTCTCTATCGCTTCTGCAGTGGTCAAGATTTAGATCATGGGGGAAGTTCATTAGGCCTCATTGGAGGCTACTCCTTTTATGAACATCTCGTAAATGTCTACTTGTTGCCTTTGGATCAGGTCATCACTGCATCAACTCAAATCTGTCAACATCTTTTTCCAGGAGATGAACCTCAGTATCTACTTGTTGCAGCTTCTTCCACTCAAAGTGAAAAAAATTTCTTTCTCAACTGTCTTGATGGTCAACTATATGTCGGTACAAGGAATTTCTTTGAGGATGGAGAATTCTTTCCTTGTGTACCACCTGGATTAATACGTTCCATCCATGATGCCGGGGATTGTCAACAACAGGATGCTATGCTGTTGTGGCTGGAAGAACATATCCGTCGTTTAGAAAGTGGCATGATTAAAGTCAGGGAGGAAAAAAAGACAAGAAGCATTAATCTCTTCCCAGAACAATCCACCTTGTGTTCCACTGCGGTAACAAATGGTGTTCAGGTCATCATCTATCTTTCTCTTTTGAGATTTTTCTAACTGTTACCGAGATTCATATAAACTCTAAGTATTAATTGTTTTGATTTCCTTGTTTTTATGCTTTCAGTTTTTAACTTCTACCTCTGTGGACATAACATATGTGAAATGCAAATTAGAACAGTTACCTTTGTAAGGTTTGTGAGGTGAATCACTTATTGAGTTGGTCCTTTTATATAGATTATCTTGTTTAAACTGTCACATTGTTATCATGACAGATTGAATATTATCTGGTCAAAGTTTTTTAGTATGTCGAGTGACATCTTCAAGATGAAGATTTACCACTTGAAGCTTTGAAATCATGGAGCTCCATTGTGTATACTCGCAGTAGATTGTGACAAGCCACTTATTATGAGTATTAATTATAATTGAATTAAAATTACGTGGGTTGAAAATTATGATGAAATTCAAATCAGCTGAGCAACTTGTGGTATATCTAAATTTTGTAGAATAGAATATTTAGAGATCAATTGTGCATGATGATAATATTTAAAGATAGGATTATACGTGAAAGAATAAGCTTTTCTCAAGGCTTGTGAGAGATATGAATACTGGTGTTAGGCTAGTATGGCATGGTAAGTTGCCTTGGCTTTTTCCTAATATAGTGTAGAATTACCAGAAATAAATGGAAGAATGTTTGCAAGTGCCAAGCATCTCTTCTATTGTCAATGGCGCTTCAATCAACCAACCTCTATTATCACTCTGCTACTATCAGCAAACTAAGTTACCCGGACTTTTCAGTTTTTCCCTCATACCCGTGTCCATCAGACATGACATGGGTGTGGGTATGGGATCTGAGTAGGATCCTTCAGATGGAAATGAGACCCTTTAATCTTAAGAAATCTTAGTTCAAAATAATTTATAAGGCCTCACAACAACCTAATCCTCTTTATTCGAGGGAAGGATGTTTATAGATTACTATTTTCATGTTATCCTTTTGATTTATGTTATAAAGATGACATAAATAATTATGTATATGTTTACTTTATGTGGTAGAAGACACAAATTTACAAGTGTAATGTACAAAAATTAGGTATAATTTCGCTTATGTAAAGGTTATATGCCGAATCCCCACACCCGTGTCCAATTTTGGATTCATATCCACAAATACTAATTATTCAAAAACCGATTGTCAGACACTTGGATCTGCACCCGTATCCGACACTCGTACCCAAGTCCGGGTAACTTAGTCAGCAAATATGCTCAAGTTTGTAGAATAGTTAGAAGTAAATGGAAGAATATTGCATAAAGTTACAGGAGACCTCTATTTATCGGTGTATGTATAAATTTACAGATAGGCGTGATGGAGGATCTGCAGGTGAATCGAACAGAATTAACAGAAATAAAAATGAGAGAGAGAGAGAGAGAGAGTAGGATTTTACTGAATAGAAGTCCTACATGAACCAAAAATATTTTACTTTTTAAGTTACCAACACAGTGCAAAGTAGTTAAGTAAGTTGGTAAGTGAAGTATGTAATGAACAGCTGTTACAAAGGTGTCCATAACAGTGAGAGTGGATATTAGTAAACCTGCTGTACTGAACAACATATCAGATGAATGGTATTGCATCTGTTGTTCAAACTTTAAAGTTGAGGGGGCATAAACCCTGCTGGACCCTCAGGTCCTTTCCTGCCGGTTACGAAAACTCCGTTTTACCAAAGAAAAGGCTTTAAAGATTTACATTTAAGTAACAGATTCAACAACTGCAATCAAGATTAAATTATCACGAACATGTTGTACCGCTTATCAGAATTTATAAAAATTTGATTGTCGTTTTCAAAAATAGGTGACTTGATTGCTTGTTGGTGTCATGTTCTTTTTTGTTGTAATAATGAGCTCTGTAACGAAATCATTCGAATTGGTTAGAGAGATTACTTAGGCTGCTTTAAAAAATATTGCTGGTTCGGTTGTCGTTCGCAGGTTCAAATTATACCCCCACCCCCGAAAGAAAAAAGAAATCGGTAATTTGCATTTTAGTAGATGTGCGGTCGACATAAGGCATTGTGAGGTCTACAGGTAGACCAAATTCTGTGAGTAGGATTTTTTATTTTTGTAACTATTATTAATAATGTGATTTTAAGTAAATGAACAAGTCATGGATATCTAAGTTGGAAAAAACCAAGCCGAGGGTTGACTAGAGTGTTTGTTTGCCATATATTTCGCCAGCCAAATTGATTAGAATTTTGTGCTTGATATTTATATATATTGAACTTCAGGTTCGTGCTTCTGCACTGTTTGTCCCTGAGGTCAGCAATCTACAAGTGGAGTCTGACAAGTATTTTTTTACTTACTCAATCCGGATGTCACTACTGGCCGAAGGTTGTATTATTAATGGGATGCGCTTTGACTCTTGCCAATTGTATTGGAGACGTTGGATAATCCGAGAAAATGATAATATTGTTTCAGATGTAAACGGAGAAGCCGTGATAGGGAAGGTACGCTTTCAGTAAAAACCTAAATCTGCAAACTGATTTTTTTTCACATTTAAAGGAGTAAACTATAGTCATCCAATTAAACCATTGGGAGCATAACTGCTATAAGTTTCAATAATGTGTAGTACGAATTAAGTAGTTACTTTGTGATCTATGAATGTCTGGACAAGGTTAGGCCATTGTTACTTCTAATTTCCATACCTATTAAGAATAGTGTATGTAAAATTATCCGACATTAAG